>NC_090921.1:1298964875-1299267905 GCF_040938575.1 Ambystoma mexicanum | reverse complement strand
ATGCTCTAAAATTAGAAGACGAATCTACCCCCACTGAAATATAACATGAAGAAGTCTTCTATGATGACTTGTGAACTAGCGCGAAGTTTACCATGTTATACTAAGTAATGTTATGTGATGATCTACATATAGTTGCTATGTTTTAAGGTTTTAAGTTGGTTAAGTAAGTAAGTATAAGTACGAGTCTTACAAAACTGTGTAATTTTATGATCTTGTGTCGACATGCATATTTTATGAATGATTACCTATGTGAAAACCTGACGACAATGAATTAAGTATTTGTTAACCTTTTTAACAAACTGCTCAGGGAAAAGGAAAAAAAAAAAAAAAAAAAAAAAAAAAAAAAATTTCCTTTTCTTGCTTGGTTTCATCATTCTTTTGTAAAAATTGAAAAGTTGAGTAATCAGCTAAACCAATAAAAAAAAAAAAAAAAAAAAAAAAAAAAAATATGAACCACAGAGATGACTTTAGAATAAGTTGCCATAAGCAAGCCAAGTGGCAAATAACTGTGGTACAAAATACCTAAATTGCATTATATGAGGAGCAACTCTATAGGCATTGGGCTTTAAAAAAAATAACATAACAGCATGATATATTCACATAAGCTATGGCGTGAATCACTTACAGAGCTGCAGATTAAATGATTTGCCCAGGATCACACACTTTGGTTAAATGGCAAGCAACTGAGCACATCTTCCCAGGTTTAGTTTATAAACATTTATTAAAGTTTTGCTTTGCATTTCATGTGCTTAAAAAATACTTTATTAATAGCAACGCATTGGAAGAAAAACACATTACATAATAAACTAGCCGTTCATAGTAAACTAAGTATACACTATAAACATTGTCATGGAAATATGTTGTGCAATGAGAGTATGGTTTTAGTTTCATTCTCCCCATCCTGCATGCAAAGTCACAATAGCATCATGCAGATTAATGTGAGCCTAACAAACCCCCCATGGGTTTTTAAGCCAAAGTCATCATTTCATAAAGCATGCAGCATTATGCCCTCTTCCCACTTCTGATCATTCCCTCCCATTTCTAAAGGGACAACATTCCATGCTAATAGTTACTAAAATTCCACTCCATCTCATCAGTGCCCAATGGCTCACAATGAAATGCTCTGGAACATTGTCCTGGCAGTTGGACACCTCTTCCGTTCATCAAGGGTAGGGTGTCCTGCTGCCAGGACAATGGGAGAGCTGGAATTTGCTAAGCACACATCGTCCTGCCAGTGGGACACCTTTCCCATTGGGCACCGTCATTGAGGTGCCAAACGAGAGGTGTCCCACTGACAAATGTCCCAGTGAGGGTCTCCGAACAGCCTCTGGGGGGCAGCTCCCTCCAGCACCCCCCCCCCCCCCCTCCGGTACGCCACTGAGTCTTAGGGCGATCAGTGTGGTACGAGGGGCAAATCAAATTCTACAATGGCTTCATAATTTGGAGAAACTGGAACGAGTGTGGGGGTAGATACGGCCCGGAATGATTCCAAGAGTGTTGTATACGGATACTTATAGGTGTGTATGAAGCAGTAACCTGGAGATTAGAGGTATATTATGTGTAGCTCATGGAACATGGCGATAAACAGTACACATAAACATTGAAGTTGATTAACAACAGCTGCTGAAATAAGGGTGAAGCGACACATTACAGAAGCTACCCGCCCCATTCTCTATCAAGGAACTGGCCATGAGCCTATACCACTCCCTGTCCCGATCCTGAATCTCCTTAGTCCTTACCCCAGCTCCGATCCCTTTGCAGGCTCTTCCGCTCTCCTCGTTCAAACTCTGCTGCTTCGCGCCGCGCGCCTGCCATTGGTTGTAACATTGCAGCGAACGGCATGCCGGGAGTTGAAGTACGTCGAGGGTAGGCTACGGAGACTCTTTACGACCTTTTACGACAAACTCGTCTCAGACAGCCTGACGAAGCCATCCACCGAATTACTTATTTTTTTTTAGATCAGTCTAGATACGTAACTACCAACAGCAAAGGAAGGACCGTCGGCCGCCTGCCCCCGTGCCCTCTCTCTAACCCGCCCTCTCCGTAATTCTTTAGTGTAACTTCAAATCATCCCAGCAGTAACTTGAGGGCGGGTTTGTCACCTCTCAACCATTTCTGTTGAAAAGGCGGGTGAAATCACCCGATTCTGTTTTTGGCGGGTGAGACGCCCATTGGAATTAATGGGCGTGCAGGAGGCTTGGCGGGTGAGTCAGCCCTTTACAGGGCGGGTGACACCCGCCAAAAGCGTGTGAGTTGAGAGCTATGATTTGAAGGTAGTTGACAGAATACAGTGTCCGTTTGCGGCAGCTGCCCGCCTGATTAGTCCTCGCTTGTCTTTGTCACTCCATTAATTTCTCATCGGGACTTATTCTTCACCCCGTGCCACCCTTTACAATTCATTTTCTATCCCATGCTTTTGTTTGTTGTCTAAAAGAAGCGCACTCTTCGATGTTGTTGCAACAAAACCGTCTATGGCTACTGTGCAATCTTTTTTCAAACAATTTTGCTCTCTTTTGGAAGTGCAGCAAGACGCATTTGCTCTCTTCAGTTCGTGAATACAGCGCTCAGTAAGTGTTCTAAATGCTCCAGTTAAGTAATGTTAGATTAAAACGTGTGCCTTGAAACCATTTCAAAGAACTATGTCTAGTTCCCACTATGTGGATGGGCGGAGAAATACAGTAAATACGCCGGATGGAGATCCAGCAGAAGACAGTGCATTTAATGAATACACAGAGCTTGGCCCATTGCGCTCGTCCTGCAACCCCATTGGTGGATGCAGTCCGTGATGGAGCTCGGCGGCTCCATTAACTGTGTCCTCTTGAGGACACAACATCTCCCCCTTTGGGCCAAAAGTCACAGTTCTAATTAGACACACAGGAATTCTGATGCATCTTGTCAACCGGGCTGACGTTCCTCCTGCGCATCTCACCTTTTTCTTTCATCAGCTCTTCCTGTGACGCAGCAGTTCCTGCTTCCTCATGGTCTTCTTGATCTTCCTTGTATAGCTTGAATTAAGAGACATTTCAAGTCGAGTGACCGCCCTCCTACGGGAGTGAGCATTTATCATTGTTACATTCACATGAGATATTGTCAGATGGTCTGGATCAAATCTTGAATCCACCATATCTTCTTGTCTGCATACAAGTACCTTGTCACCTACTTGTAGGTCAGAGTTCTTTGCTTCCCTTCTGTCTTCAGCATACTCCTTCATTTCTTGCTTCTTGCAGGCATCCACTTCTCAAATTTGTTTTATGTCATCACTCGCGTCACCCATCAGGTGAGGCAGTCTGGTCCTTATCCTTCTGCCGAACAGTAATTCTGAGTGATGCTTTCCCGTCGTGCCATGTGGCGAGTTACTATAATCCCTAAGCATGTTGCACCCAGCCTGGTTGAGTGGCATGGACTGTAGTCCATTTTGTTGGGGGAACTCTTTTCAGACTGCCCATGAATCGCTCCACCATGCCATTTGCTTGTAGCCATAATGGAGTAATCTTTCCATGGTGAATGCCTATGTATTGCATGAATTTTCCCAACTCCAGGCTGCTGAAAGGTACACCATTGTCCGACTTCAGAACTTCTGGAATGCCCCATGCAGAGAATATGTTATCTAACACTGGTATAACCGGGCTGGCTGCCCTAAAAGATATCATGTGCACCAGAGGAAACGGAGAGTATTCATCCCATGTATCTGTTTTCTCCAAAGCGTCTAAAAAAGTCAATTGCGAGATGAGTCCATGGGCGTTCAGCCATGTCAGACATTTTCAGAAGTTCCGATGATTGGGTCTGGAGGTACTCTGACATAGATGACCTGCATTGATTGTGCGCTCCACCTTTTGGTCTAGTCCTGGGAACCACATGGTGTCTGTTGTCTTTTCGTTGCCACCATCCCACAGTGACCTTCATGAGCTAGATCTATAATGGGTTGTCAAAGGTCCCTGGGACTCACTATTGTATGTCCTCGAATGACGGAATGCACTCATTTTATATGTCACTGCCGCAATCTCCATTTTAGGAGCAGTAAGGCGGCCCCGTAGGTTGCTCCCGGGAACTTCTCCTTGTAGTACATGACATTCGGTGTGTGTGCATTTTTCTTTATATTGTAGCATTGTGAAGAATTCCCCATGGTTTTGCACTGGCCCTCTTGCCGCCCACTGGAAGACTTCTGGTCGGACGGCCTTAATTGTGGAGGAGACGTCATCTTGAGGTATTCTAGCACATGCACATGATATTTAGGGTGGCACCTGTGTCGATGAGGAACTTGGCCTGGTGATCTCCTACCAACAGATTGATGTCAACCTCAGTTGAGGTCGTCACACCGTTCATCCTGTAAGCATAGTCATGCTGAGTCGTCTCCCTGTGGGATGAAGGCGATGGAGACCTTCCTGTCAATTGTCTGACGTGTATCAGTAGGTCTCGCCTCGCACCTGTGTCTCTTGGAGCAGTGCTGCGCATACTCAACTCTTGTTTGGGGGGTGTCGAATTGTACCCTTGTGGCCGTCCAGATGGAGAGTTGCAGACGACTGCCAGGTGATTATCTTAGCCACATTTGGTGCAGTTGTGTCCGAATGCCGGCCCTTTGCCCCTTCTTGATGGGGGAATGGGTGGCCACACCGGTAACATCTCCAAGCTAAAACAGGTCCCTTGGCACATTTTTACCTGCATTTCTACTTCGTGCTGCTGGTGAGACTTGATAGATTTGTTGTCTTCCGGGCACCTTAGTGGTTTCAATTTGCGAGGCTTTTACATCTGCCCTGGATTTCATTCTGGCCATTTGCAATATGACGGCCAGCAGGAGTGGTTCTCTGAACAATTTCTTTCTGAATGACAATTACAGACATCCTCCTATGATCCTTAATCGGATGGCTTCCTCGTTCGTGAATTTATGGGAGTCACAGTGTGCTACCAGCTTGCGACAACGAATTTGCGTGTCCAAGGATTCACCCGCTAATTGGCATGTTGTCTTTCATGCTCATTATTGCACTGTGGGTCAAAGTACATGCTCAGCACTTCCTTGAGGCCTGTATATGTTTTGACTTCCAGCAGGAACGTGGGTATGGGGTCTTCTACCTCATCTCCAATCAGATTCACCAGCAATCTCCTTGTCAGGCACACTTTCATTATGGGCATGCAGTTAATTCTCAAACCTCCTTAACCATTTCTCCCATTGCGGTCATAAGTTTTACTGGCCAGTCATGTCAATCGGCCCATGTCAGCGAAAAGCTGCTGCACTGCGCACATCCGCTTCTCTTGGCTCACCTTCTGACATTCCGGAGGTTAGGTTTCCTTTAAGCGGCCTCAGTATTCAGTTCCCAAGATGATTTTGAAATTGGGTTGTGCTTACTGAAATCCTATCTTCATCGCCATTGTCTAGTACCCACTATTTGGATGGGCAGAGAAATACAGTGAATATGCTGTTTTGAGATCCAGGAGAAGACCAGGTTGTGGGTGAACTGCGCTTTATTATTCGCGCTGTCAGCTACTTAGAGCAGGATTTTCCCATTGCGCATGCATGCTCGTCCTGCATCCCCATTGGTTGATCCAGTCCGTGACGGAGCTCGGCGGCTCTATTAAACGTGTCCTCTCCAGGACACGACAAACTATAGGGAAAAAGACCAGACAAGTAGGCAGTGAGAGGAAGCAGTCATGTTGCTATATAAACTGTGTACCATACCTGCCTAATGGCGTGAGTGCGTGCACATTTAATGGGACAATCTAGTGTATGGTGAGAGTACATGAACATAGGATTGCAATAGCTGGAACATTGCACATATTCTTAGATGAGTGATGGCAATAGCTGCCTAATGGTATGAGTTTCTGGGCATCTAATGTTTACTTCTGATGAATAGCTGCATGTGGGTTGGTATGATATGATGTCATTTGTAAAACGCCTGTACATAATTGTTTCTAGGCATGACGAGACAAGGGGGGGGGGCGAGGGAGGACAAGACAAACGATCTTACTTGTCCATGTGTCATTCAGATTGTGCACATGTAAAAAGACAAAGTGCAGGGGGAAGGGAGTGGGGAAGTGCAGTCAGCGGCATTGCTCTGAGTAAGTGCGGCTAGAGCATAGCGGCTCTGGGTAAGTGCAGAAAGGCAGAGACTGTAGGGGTAACAGATACAGCCCCTAAGTGTGTGGTAAGCCCAGAGGCAGTGCAGGGGAGAATGATCATGATCAGTGAGACTCGGAGGGTGGCCGGCAACCAGTGAGCACAGCAAACAGGTAGGTCAGCAGGGGAGGGAGAGAGAGAAAGCAGAAGAAGAAAGGAAGGTCTTGAGCTGCTGCCAGAACTTCAGGTGGTCCGGCTCAATTTTGAGGGGGGAAGGGAGGCCATTCCAGCAAGAGGCACCTGCAGAGGAGAGAGATCTACCCCCACCCTCTGCCTGGAGAACTGTCTGACCCTCAGAGAGTTGGGGGTAGCTGAGCGAAGGGCTCAAGAAGGAAGGTATTTTGCAAGAGAGAGTTGGATGTAGTGTGGGCACGGGCCCCAGAAAGCCTTGTGGACGATGCAGAAGGTCTTGTACTTGATCCTTGCAGCCACCAGAAGCCAGTGGAGAGATTTCAGGGCTGGAGCGATACACTCCCTGGGCTTGAGGCCAAGGGTAAGTCTTGCAGTCCTGTTCTGGATTAATTGCAGAGAGTAGCTGAAAGAGAGCTGAGTGTTATCCGCATAACACTGAAAGTTAGAGGAGAAGGCGGAAATCAGGTGAGCGAAAGGGGCCACATAGACAATGAAGAGCCAGGGTGAGAGGGTAGAGCCCCGGGGAACACCACGTGTGGAGACACAGGTAGTAGATAGAAAGGACACAAGTTGGACCTGGGAGGGTCTGTCCAGGAGGAAGGAGGTCAACCAATCCAGGACCTGATCCGTGATGCCCAAGTACTCACAGAGTCGAATGATCAGGATGGCGTGATTGACTGTGTCAAAAGAAGAGGAAAGGTCAAAGAGGATGAGGACAGAGGGAAGGCTGGAATCAAGATGAGAGAGCAAATCTTCATGGGTGTTCAGAAGAGCAGTTTCCGTGCCTCTGGCTGCTCTGAAGCCAGATTGATGGTCATGGAGGCAACAACAAATTCAGTGTGGAGGGCAAGCTGGGAGATGGCCAGCTTTTCCAGGAGTTTGCCCAGGAAAGGATTGAAGGAGAGCAGTAGATGGCTAGCTGGACAGGTAGGATCGGCTGAAGTTTTTTAAAGGAGGGTGTGAACCATGGAGTGCTTGAGGAGAGAGGGGAAAGATCCTGTGGTGAAAGAGTGAATGCAGAAATCGGCCAAGGCTGGAGCAAGGGTGTCAATGTGGTCCTTGATGGTTCTGGAGGAGCATGGGAGCACCTGTTTGGACGACGCTTTCATAGATCGGACATGTCTAGAAACATCATCAGCTGTTGACAGAAAGAGAAATGAGTAGGAGAGGGAGAAGCAGCACGAGGGCCGAGAGAGGAAGAGGAGAGCAAGTACAGGATGTCTTGAGTTTTAGTAGTGAAGTGAGAAGCCAGAGCCGTACAGAGGGCTTGGGAGGGAACAGGAGAGGTAGAGACTGCAGAAGGGTTGGCCCGCTCCTTACAGATTTTAAAAAGTTTGGCCATGCTGTTTGAGGCCACAGAGACGCAGGCTTGAATTTGGGCTCTCTTTTTTAACAGGATAGAGACTCTGTGTTGCCTTTGGAGCAGGCGGCAGGCCATTTTGTCAGAGGATGCGCCCGAAGCCCTCCCCATTCTCTGAGCCACCCTGCACTTGCATTTCAGGGTTGCGAGGTCAGAGTCATAACAAGAGTTGCACTTGGAGGTAGGCTTCAAACAGATTTGCATGGCAGGGACCAGGATGTCCAGAGTGTTGGAGATAGAAAGATGTAGGTTAGAGAGGGCTGTGTCAGAGTGTGAGTCAGCCGCAGGAGTATGAGGAGCAGAGAAAGTAGAGGCAAAGAAAAATGTTGGACAACAGGGTAGACTAGAGAGAGATATATATATATATATATATATATATATATATATATATATATATATATATTGCAGACCAGGCATTCAAAGAAGTAGGCCTGCATAGAAGTGACAAGCAGGGACCCATTGTGGAAAAAATCAGGGCCTCTCGGCCGGTATGTTCTGGGCACACAGATGATCTTGTAGCCCTCCAGAAGTAGGGTGTCAAAACCTGTGACATAGCTGGCTGTAAACCATGTCTTGGTGAGAGCGAGGACATCCAGGTCAAGTTCTTCAAGGAGGCGGCAGATGTCAGAGGAGTGTTTGACAGCAGAGCAAGAGTTTAGAGTAGCAACCTGGAGCAGGATGCCACATTTGAAAGACTTCCGTGGTGGGGTACAGGAGGGAGGTACACCCAGGGAGGCTCTTGTTACACTCACCTGGTCTCTGCGAAGGAGTTGGGGCACGGTCGCAGCCCTCCCAGGGATGAAACTCCTTCTGTCTGTTCCTCCCTCTGCGTCTGTGTGGGGAAGTGCGGTGATGAGCAGTGCGGTTCCTGCATGAATATAAGGGGGGGTTGTATGAGTATGCAGCCTGTGGTCCCTGACCCCTTCTCCAGACCTCTTCTCCCTGGATGTGGCTTCCGTGGGGTTTCACTACTCTTGAGGCTCACCTGCTGAATGAGGATGATGAGCTCTCCGTCCTGCTGCTTCTGGCAGGGGCGCTTGTTGAAGGGAACCGAGTTCCTTCACTGGTCCCTTGTTGTGGAAGTCCAGGCCAGCTGCGACTAGTCCACTTCTCTTGTGGGTAAGTGTTTCACTTGCTTCCACTTGCCCGCTTGTCTTCCGACTGTTGTAATTGTATTTGTAAAGTTTGTTCTCTGTCCTTTGTATGTAATGTCTATTTTCTCTGCTCTCTCCCCTTGCAGGTGGGTTTGCGGTGCCGGCGGTAGCTGTTGTAGAAGAAGTGGAGACGGTGGTACGGAGGAGTGGGGCTGAGATGGTCCAACAGCTGGTAAGTAGCCTTTAATGGTGCCGTAGGGTTCGTGTTGGGTTTTAAATGTGGCGCGACCCTGGGTTGGATGTTTTTGGGAGTTCTAACCTTGTATTGTCTACTTTTCTCATTTCAGGACTTCAGCTTTGTGGGACAGAGAGTGCAGGTGCTGCGGCGTCGATTTGGGATATGCCAAGAGCGTTTCTGTGAGATGGGAGCCAGGGTCAAGGTAAAGATGCTGTTGCAGGATCACGAGGTAAGTAACTGGTCCAGGAGGCGGTGAGCATCATGTTGCACAGAGGTGCAAAGTAACGCAAAGTGTTTGCTTGAGGGATCGGTGGGTTTATATAGTCTTGGTCCCAGCCACGCCCAGTAGCTCTGGCCTGCCTGCTGCTACGCCCTGCCACATTTTATGAGTCAGCACCTGAAGGCCCAGCCTAGGGAGCCACGCTCGATGAGTCAGCACATGAGGAAGTTCTCTGGAATAAAGGCTACCAGCACCTGGAAAGTTCTTGTACAATAAAAGCACTCCAGCACTGCAGTAAAATAAAAGCATTCCTGGACTGAAATAAAGTGTGCACTGAAGTAAAATAAAAACACTCTTGCACTGAAATGTTCCTGCTCACATCTCTATATGAGCCTGGCGCCAGGGCCCCTGTGTTTATGAGTCCCAAAGGGATATACGTGAGTCAAATGACCCATTGCCCCACTCACTAGATGGTGTGGTTTTTGTGTTCTGGGGCCCATGGCCATGACAGTTGTAGAGGGGCCCTAGTGTGGGCAAAGGCAAAAGAAGGGGGTGTGAAGGGAGTCAGAGAGGAGGATAAGGTATGTGACAGAGAGGCACAGGAAAGTGGTGGCAATGGAAGGCAGAGAGGTGTTAAAGGGGTACAATGTTCATTCATCACACCGTTTTATTTTCCGCAGAGTTTTTTGCATAGAAGTTCAGCTGAAAAAAAACTAATCGCAAAAAACAGGGGTGGTGGGGTAAGGGTAGTGAGAGGATAAAGAATAAATAAAAGGTTTGGCCGGTAACCCCCCAAATAAAAAAAAAAGAAATGCAATGAGTATTTTCAGCAAAATAAAGTGTGGCAAAACACGGCACGAAAACAAATCTGGAGATGAATGAACATAGGTCCTTTAGAAGGAGTAGCAGGAGGGGAGAGGAAGTTGATAAAACAAGGGAGGTGCCTATCAAAAAGGAGGAGATTGGGCTGAGGGCCCTGGACGAAGACAGTCCCATCCAGATAGAGATTAATGATGGTTTAGGAGGAACTGAAGGAATCCAGGAGGGCATCCCACCTGGCGCCACCATTAATAGGAGAGAGAACAGAGACCATGTGCTGGGCCAGGAGAATGAACGACAAAGAGGATGTCGGTGAGAGTCTGTCTGGTGGAAGCACTGATGTAGGTATCAGCAATCCGGAGGCCTGGGTTGGCGACCACAATATCCCTCTTGAACTTCTTCCTTCCAGACATAGTGAGAGGGACAGGATAGGAGATAGAGTAGTTGTTTGCAAGGGTGCGAAGAGGAGGGAGGGGAGAGAGAGGGCAGAGGAAGCAAAGGCAACAGCCGAGCACCGCAGGAAGCACCAAAGGGGGAGGGGGTCACACAGAAGGAGGAGCACAGGGGGCAACAATGGCAAAGCCCACTTGGAATGCAGGCACAGTGAGGAGAGAAGACGGGGTTGGGGAGGACAGTGCGCTACATACACACAGATTCCATCTTTCCTAAAAAAAGAGGGGAAAGCGCCTGGTTTCAACACAGACAGTAATGGAAAAACACCCCGACTCGACGTTCCTAAAAGAGAAAAAGGCCTAGTTTCAACACACACAGTAATGCAAAAACACACCCAGATTCAACGTGCCTAAAAAGAAGGAAAAGAGCCTAGTTTCAACACAGACAGTAATGCAAAAACACACCCAGATTCGAAGTTCCTAAAAAGAGTGAAAAATGCCTAGTTTCAACACAGACATTAATACAAAAACACACCCAGATGCGAGGTTCCTAAAAAGAGGGAAAAGGCCTAGTTTCAACACAGACATCAATACAAAAACACACCCAGATGTGAGGTTCCTAAAAAGAGGGGAAAATGCCTAGTTTCAACACAGACAGTAATGCTAAACAAATAGACTTTTGTTGGATATCTCTTGTGCAACTTGCTGGTTTTAGCAATGGGACAATCAATATGTTTGAACCCCCGATCCCACTGCGTAGGCCCTTCATCATTCTGAGGGTGTTGAATCGAACATCTTCAATGGGTAATGATAGCACTAATTAATACAGAGCTTAGAAGTGTTATCTACATAAATCTCTATAACAATCACAAAATTATAATTATGCGATGCAAGTCCAATGCCAGCATTGACATGCCTAGTAAATGTTGTTAGTTGCTGTTGTCTGCTGGCAAAAGCTGGCTATTTGTGAATATCTGACAATGATGTAAGTTTCTTATTGGATGATGACAATACCTATACCTAAAATATGTATGTATCAAATGATGGAAACTTGGCCATGCAATTATAACATTAGGCAAATTGCAACTGTACATGGGCATATGATCTCAATACCTACATTAGCAAGAAAGATAACATTTTCCCTACACACGTCAGAACTGTTGGCTTTGTTATTAATTGTTGCTACAATGTATTTTACTTTTGTTTGCTCATACATTTTTATTTACAGTAAATAAAACCCACACACTACCAAACAAAGCAAGTAATCCCCTTAAGTACAATCCCGTCAGCCTCCAAACTTCAATTTTTCCAACTCCCGGCCCCTTTGCTCAAATTAAGACAGAAACACAGAGATTTAATGGGTAATATTATTGCTTTTTCCCTACTTTATTCTTTTGTTGGTACACTTTTTGGCCAAAAGTGAAATGGTCAGATTTATTTTTTACCGCATTTATTTTACAGCAAAAAGGTAGATGGTGGTTTGGGGCTAGGTATATAGTAATTGGGACGGGATAGGTGAGAAGAGGGAATGTGGGGGTGGTCTCTTTGTGCATTTTGCAGTTTAAAATGCAAACCTTTTAGTTTCAAGCAAATAAATGTTTTGTTCTAATGTAGAACCATTCTTTTGGCCTTCCAGTAAAGAGCATAGATTGGCAAGCTGACTCCATGTCACCTAAGTATGTGCGTCCAGTCCTGGGTTTTCATGTAAAAGATCAATGCATTCTGGGAGTTGTAGACCCTTGTTGGAAGTGTATTAACATATCAGAAAACAATGATTCTTCCCCCAGATGACATCAAGTCACCCATTTGATTGCCTTAAAACCAATCAAATTAGTCTAGTCACAGACTAAAAACCATAAATGAGTGCCTATTCCTTGCCTCCTCATATTACGCCCTCCTTTGGCCATTTGCTGTGGTCTCCCACTCCTGCCCCCACAACCACATAATCCTTCAAGCTTTCTCTGCTCTTCTTTATCAAGCCAGCAAAAACAAAGCCATTTCAGTCCACCCTAATAGCACAACCCTCCATTTTAGCATGCTAGTGCTATGCAGAATTTATCACACTGTCCAAAATTGTGGGGCCATTTAAACATGTTTAGTTTCACAAACATGCTAATTGGGGAAGTGGGAGCTTTCTTGAAAAACTCTTAATAGAGTATTAAGCCATTGGCTGCAACATGGGAGGTGGGTGGATTTGTGTAGGGCAGACCTTTGTCCCTTGCCTCTGTCTGTGTGTAGTGCTCAATGATGTTAAATACAAAGGCACCCTGTTTTCACAGTTGGGAGAATTTACAGGCTGCATGCTGCGCCCGTGCCCCGGCCATTGCCCGGTTTGGCTGCCCTTAGTGATGGGCCTGTACAGAGATTACAGGATCCAGATTTGATTTTGCAGGAGGTTTTATATCCAACCAACAGCAACTCCACGACTCCCTCTTCTTTATATCCAACCAACAGCAACTCAACGACTCCCTCTATCGGACTGTTAAGCGTCCCTCATGAAGAATAGCTTTGTGTTGCATGTCAAAACTAGAGGCGCGTATTATGCTCAACTCTACTCTTTATTTCTCGAGCAGCAAACACTTTGAACCATTGTGAACTAGAAAAAAACAAAATACAACTTCTGTGAAAATAGTAATTTTCTGTGGTTCCAACTTGAAACCTATTAGATGTTGAATCACATTATCCCCTCCATCAATCCCAATCTCTGATGCTCCATGACTTGTTCCTTCTTGACTCTTTTCTTTTCTGCTTGAGCAGCAGATAAATACCTTTTCATTTTTACACGTTAGCGCTGTGCTTAATCATTAGACTGGTCAGGTATTCAGCATTTCACTGGTATAATGAGGGTGTCATGACCCATAGAACTTGCCCCTTCTGGACTTCCTGGTCCTTATCGCGCCGGGGCTTGTATTCTTTGTTACTCCCAACATGGCCGCAACAAGCGACTTGCCTCGCACCAGCTTCCACGTCGCACACGGCACGTTCTATAAATTGGCCACGCCCCCGCAGCCCCGCGTGTCTCACCGCTATCATTAGGTAGTGACTTGACGTGTGTGTGCTGTTTGGCGAATCCACTATTCCTAGATCCTGGTTCCTTCTTCCTTCCTTCACCCCTTCCCTCTAATCTGCTCCTGGAATCCCCATCCTTAGCGACCGCTACCTATTTTCCTGGACATCCTGGAACAGCGACCTTCCCGGAACTCTGAACGTGCTCTGCAGCCGGACGAGTCTCGAGCGAGCCTATACAAGACCCGGTCCGACCACAAGAGGAATCCTCCCGCGGAACAGAGCAAGAAGCGATCCCAGGTGAGACGGGGGGAGATTTACGACAGTTTGAGACGCCAAACGACCGATCCTGATACTGCTATGGAGAAAGCAGTCCAGGACCTTATGCGTGGCATGCAAGAGCTCACAACTGAAGTATAGAACTTAAAGGCTGAGAATGCTGCGTTAAGGCAGCTTGTTTTGTCTCGCGACCCCGCTAACAAGAACAGTATGTTACTGGGTGGAGTGGTAGACAAATATGATGGATCGGCAAAATCCTTACGTGGATTCCTGGATTCCTTCTTTGTGCATTTTACTTTTAAGCCCTATTATTTTTCAACTTCTAGGACGAAGATGGGCTTCATAATCTCGCCCCACACAGGGAATGCGTTGACCTGGGCCACTCCCTTAGTCAACTTGGGGGATGCCCTCCTGGATGATTATGATGGATTCATTCAGGCACTCAAGACTATGTTCGACCGCCCAGAACAGGTTTTTAGTGCTCAGGAACACTTACTTGATTTCCGTCAGGGTACTCAGGATATGCTAACCTACATTACTAGATTCAAACAACTGGCCAAGGAAGCGGATTGGTCCTCAGAAGCAAGTTTCACTCTATTTCGCAGGGGTCTAAACAAGGACATTAAGGATGAATTAGCCCGGGTGGCTCGTCCTAGTTCATTCCAGGCTCTTATGGATCTAGCCATGCAAATAGACTTCTGAATCCAGGAAGGAAAGGCTGAAAGAAGAAAGACCAAAACACCCTTTCAAAAGAATTCCCTTGAAACCTCTGTTAAAACCGATTCTGCCTCAACCCCTGACATAGATCCGGGAACCCATGCAAATCGGAGCCTTCCGTGGGCCTATTTCCCCTCAAGAAAGGATGAGAAGGATCCACACAGGCCTATGCATGTATTGTGCCTCGGTAAACACCTTGTTAGAGAATGCCCTCTAGCCCCTCCACGGCGTTCGGGAAACGCCAGCTCCCGATCCTAGATGGAGCGAGGTGTCGGGAGAGAGATGTTTGCTCCACATCAATTCCATCCTTGAACTCTCCTGGACAAAACAGTTTGGTGATACTACAGGCCTTCCTCTCGCCCTCCAAAGACAAGACCTATCCCATTCTGGTCTTGGTGGACTGCGGAGCTATGGGAATTTTCATTGATCAAGACTGGGTTGTTAGTCATCATATTCCGTACGAGAAACGAAACACCATGCAGCCGGTGGAAGCAATTGACGGAAGACCCCTCTCTTCAGGACCCATAAGCCTGCAGACTAAAGAGATTCAACTTTCCATAAACCATCATTAAGAGCGGATTACTTTCAACATCATTAAGTCAGCCCATTACTCCATGGTTTTGGGTATGCCCTGGTTACAAAAGCACAATCCGTATATCAATTGGACAGCAGGATCATTATTCCTGGGCTCAGAGTTCTGTATGTCCCACTGTCTATCCCTGGACCCCTCCTCGATAACTCCTAAAGAACGACCAAGAGACCAAGAAACACCACTCATGGTTTCCAATATCATACAAGTTCCAGAGTGCCATAGTCCAAGCCTTACCCCCTCACAGGCCCGAAGACTGTGCCATAGATACAGATCCCTCAGCTGTAATTCCCTTCGGCCGAAATGTTCATTCTTTCCGAACCTGAGAAAAAAGCCCTTTGGGAATACTTAGACACCAATCTTGAAAACAGCACCATAAGACCCTCGAAATCTCCAGCGCGTGCTTCGTTGTTCTTCGTTCCCAAGAAAGATACCAAGGAACTCGGACCTTGCCTCGACTATCGAGGCTTAAACCAATGCACCCTCAAAGATCAGTACCCACTGCCCCTGATCTCGGATATCCTGGAAGCTGTGAGAGGAGCCGTAATATTCACGAAGTTGGATCTCCAGGGTGCCTACCATTTAATCGGTTCCGGGAAGGGGACATTTTAGACTTTTATTCAAAGAAAAGATAAACCTATCTGTCCTTAACTCTAATGGGGTTTCCCTACCTAAACTAAAAAAAGGCAGGTGCTTGTCAGGAAGTCTGCGAAAGTCCAACACAAAAGGCACTGTCCCAGTCAAAAAGCTTGCACACTATCCCTGTCACTAAAATACCTAATAATACTCTTCTGGTTCTGGCTGTGATCCAGGAAAATGACTACTTTCTCCTGAATACAAAGCACATCAAGTCTTTTCAAAGCAAAGTTCCAAGCTTTTCACAACAAACAAAAATTGTATGAGATCCTCGTTGGGCTAGGCGATTGCCTCCCTTCTCCCTTACTGTGCCGGTTCCCAACCAACTCGCAAGACGCATCTCAGGCATCCCGCTGTTCGTCTCTTTAACTTTGAAAACGTTCCCCGCTGCAGCCTCCCGAAGCCCAACCTCGACCTTACGGGCTTCGACGTGGCCCCCTCGCTCGCCGGGTTCTCCTTCTGGACATACAACAGCGGTCAGAAGATGACAAAGAACCCAGTCCTTATTTGCTGTTCAATTTAAATACCTGGGATTGCCCCAGAGTATCATCGGTCCAATTCACAGCATCTGATCGATCAGCATTCTCACGCTCTTCTTCGTCCCTGGACCAATGACATCATGGTGGGTTGATCTATTACAGTAACACATAGTATTCAACATGAGCTTAGTGTAGAAGGTTCAGGTATTAACCCCAGCCTGCAGGGATTGGTTTAAAGGAGCCCTGTTGCCCAATCACGTCCTTATCCTCTGAAGAGGAGTCCCTCTCCATGAGATCCTCTTGCATTTTACCACCCCTAAGAGCACTATTGGTTAGCTGCCTTACCTCCCTAGCCTTATGGAAAAGGGGTCTGCCCTGGGGAGAAGTGACGCTATTTGAAGGATCGTCACAGTAGGCAGTGGGGAATAGCGCCACAATGCACGGAAGTGACGGTCAGCGGCCCCATAGCACAGCTCAATATTGAATGCTGTGCTTGATGCCGGTGCAGCCTCAAAGTGAAGTAAGCTCAAACCCAGCAACCCAGCATACATCTAGGCCGTCACTGAGCTGCATGCTCCAGAGCAGCCAGAGCACCTCAAGCAAGCCAGACTCTGGGCCATTGCCGAAGGATCTGCAGGCGATCAAGCCAATAACCGACAGACAGCAGTGCTCAGCACCGTCCGATTTCATAGCGTAACAAGCATGGCTCACCCACAGGCTACAGGTCCCAGGACAAACCTGATCAACTCGTGCCTCTCCCTATACTTACAAGCTATGGGCACCATGGACCCAGAAATTCCCTTGGAGCGCCTCCCTGCAGAATACTGAGCAGAAGAGTACAGCAGGAAGAGAGCTCAAGCAGTGTTGATTCTGACAGGGAACATAGCTCCAAGAGAGTGCTAAGTCCAGCAATGGACCACATGGTAAGAAGAGCAGTGTTTGCAGCTCTGGGCCCTCAAAAGAAAATTGAGCGTGAAGGAGGACTGGATGGCACTCTCCCAGAATATCAGAGCAGACAGATCCTTGCTCTCACAAGAGGAAAAGCCTGGCATGTCACGCCGGATAAAACAGGGAGACCTTCAGGACAGAAAGCCCCCATACCCCTTGGTTCCTGCACAAGGAACACAAAAAGACTAAGTAAGCAGGTTTGCTAGGAGCATTCAAACAAACCCTATCAGCTAATTGCAGCAAAGCGGACAGCATTCTCTCTAGCCTGGAAAAAAGATTCCCCGGGCGAAGGATCCTCTGACTTGCCGGTTATATCAGCAATGAGGAATCCAAACTCCTCACTGTGATGCTGGAAATGCTGTTGAAGAGACAGCGACACCTCGTCCTTGTCCTGCCAATTCTCTGTTGGTGTTTTATGTGTGTTCTTTTGCATAGAAGCCCAGTTTGACAGTGCAGCTCTTCATTTTTACCTTTTAGTGAACAGTATCCATGTGGTACCCGTAGGGCACCCATGGGTAGGGGTACACGCTTGTACCCCTAGTGTATGTTTTTTTGGGCACATGCGTGTTGCCCACTGGTGGCAGTTACATGCTGATTTGACAGTGGCTCTGGGTATCCTCCATTTTTGGGATACCTAGGCCCTGCCATAGGACTCAATGGATTCCTACATAAAATCAAGATAGCCACTGGTGGCCTCTTGGTTTCCTTTGCCTTACCACCTTGTTCCCGAGAACCCCTGGCTCTGTTCCCTTCCCCTGAATGGTTGTTGTGTGGAAGGACTGTGAGCTGTGTATTAAATATTGTAGGTTGGAAGCTGTTTTCACATAGTTTCTCTAAAACAGGAAAGCTGCGAACATGACTTGATTTAGAAATCCTGAGCTTGCAACAACATAAAATGCCTACGTATGGATTCAGCTGCCCACTTACTTTTACTTACAAAGTACGTTTTGTATGTTATATAGCCAAGGAACAGCTGTAAGAGAGTAAGTTGATGCCGGAGTTCAGTTTTAGCCAGGGTCAAAGACCTTTGTAAGAATACACTAGCTGTAAAATGTATAAATGTTCTCCTTGTGAATGGGGGAGAGCAGGCATGGAGATAATGAGAGGAGAAGTGGTTTGCATGGTAGATTGTACAACCATGTGGAGTTAGCTGCAGCTATAATACAAATTCTTTGTCTGTGAGCATAAGACAAAATTCTGTTCCAGTGTTTCATTTTGCCTTGAAGGTTTTTTCTGAACACGGGCAGGAATACAAATAATTATTTTCCCACAATTGGCACCACCAGATGGGACCTCATTGCAGTTAAGATCCAGTTGGACTAAACGTGCCATGGTCGGAGACCAGGCAAAGGATGAAGTTGGGAGTGGGGCGCACTGCTGTTTTTCTTGCAGCCACACCTTCACTCACCAGCTGACTCCTTCAACATGATTGATCTCTGCAACTGAGGATCCCTGTTGGTGTGAGGAAAAGGGATTTACATTTCTGGTGAAGCACTGGCACAGAATACTAAAGAAAATTAGCTGAGACCGTTCCAGAATGATACTTAAGGGTTTGATATTATGAAAATGAAATGTGTATTTCATGTGTGAACATATTGTTAATGTACCATAAAGAAATACATGTGAATTTGTAATGCTGTGTTCCCGGTGGAAAGCACACTATTGATGAGCCATAGGGGAATTTTCTTAGAAACGTAATGCTGTGTTGCCTGTGGAACGCATACTGTTAATGAGCTTTAGGGAAATGCGCTTTGAAATGTAATGATTTGTTTCTATGGAAGCTTATTGCTAAAATGAACCATAGGGAAATACACTCTGAGTACCTTGTTGAAGCCATGGGATGGAGGACTAATGAAATGAGTATGTAGACTGCATTGATTGTGGCCACACTGCATTTAAAGTGGCACATTAACAAAGCAGCTTTGTGATCACAAAGTAATGAGGAAACAAAAGTAATTAGGACAGAAATGGGATTGCAATATTGTAAGAGTCGACCGGAATTAGGAAAACAAGTAGCTGTTCCCCTGGAAGGAACGCCAGGATGGGAATTAATGATCGGGAGAGGTTTGGGGGTAGTGTTGTTTTTGCAAAAAATGGTATGAATACACTACCAACAACCCTGTTTACAATTCCCAGTGCATGGGTCTTTTGATCTAGGAAAAATAGGATATTTAAGGGGAATATTAACCGCTAAGGGTGACAAGGCCATTAGACCCCTGCAATGGGAAATGTGTAAGGAAGACTATGCTCGGCACAGATAAAAAAAACATAAACCACAATCTGAAAGAGAAAGCGCACGCATATGATCAGAAAGAGATTAAAAAAAAGATTGAGATGAAGGAGACCGCGAAAATACAATGAGGATTAATGGCGTGTATGTAGCCAGGGCTTACCCCTCAGCCCGACACCCGAATCAAAAAAGATCTTAGAGGATAACACAGATTAATTGTTAGAATGTTTAATGGTAAATAGGCCTCCTCTACTCCCCTACCAGGTACCTGGCGATGAGATGATCTGCTTGTCACATCGTGCCCGCAGGATTACAGCCCATGGCACAGAAACTGCAGAAAAGGTAGTGTTAGCATGGATACAAAATGGGCTACTAGGAGTGGAACAGGCTAAACGTTATGTACCCCAGGAACGAGATACACTCGTATTAGCAATAGAACAAAGCCTGGGCAAATACATGGGAGCTGCATAAAAGGTTAAACATTAAGGAGGATGTGTATCCCCTGCCAGATAATTGAGGACGTAGACCAAGAAGTTAAGGAGTATAAACTTGAGAGAAAATTCTGTCCTGCAATAGTGTCAACATTTATATTATGGATCATAAATGTCCCATCAAAGTCTATGGTAACCCAAGCCTTTCCAATGAGACAGGTTCCTGGATTCGATACTGAGAACCCGACTCACCAAATTCATGTCCCTTGGAACCGTATGAATTACTGTCTTTTGCCAAAGATTATCCAGATATTAGACACAATCCAGAACAGTGGTACACCCAGACAGTGTCATGATCCCAGCACAGAAATACAGATCCCATTCAGAAATACGTGAAAGGCAGGGAACATAATTTCTCTCAGTGGGTCAACAGTGGCTTCAAGCCTGGCGCAAGAGGCATTTGCCTCACTCTTAGCATTGTACCCATAGGCTCATTACACTTACATTATCTTCCCTATCTTCAACATGGGCGCCGCTAATCCCATAAGGTAACTCACGGTGCATTCTACACCTGTAGCAGAGGGAGCTACTTAAGCCCCGCCTCCGCTGAAGCTCTCACTTCGCGTCTTCTGACAGCGGGTAACCCTTCCAGCAATCTCCTGACAGAACCTGTCAACAGAAGAAAAGAAGTCAAAGATATTAGATCCATAGCAAAATCAACCAAATAGTAGAAATACTGTAAAGACTTACCGAACCGAAGGTTTCCAGGAATTTTCCGCAGTCCGCAGTAATATTCGAAGTCTCTGCATCTCCTGTCAGAAGCTCTGTCGCAGCGGCAGCCTTTCTTTTCTCAGCAGCCTTTGTCTGCCGTCGCAGCGTATTCTTCCAGAAGTTTCCACAGCAGTTCCCTGCATTGTCCAAAGATATTTTCTACCACAGTTTCTCTGAAGACCTGCAAAACAAAGGTATTTAGTGAATGAATTAACTTGTTAAAAGAAAAGAAAGAAGTTTCATACGTGCTTACCTGAAGTATCAGCAAGGCTTTTCTTCGCTTATTTTTACTGCGCTTGTTTCTGAAGGCAGCTATTACTCTGTTTCTTTTTGACGAACTGACGTAATTTAATATTCCCTTAAAAACGAGTATAGCTGCAGCCTTAACACAGCCTAAACCCTTGTTAGGGAACCACAAACCTGCAAAGGAGAAAAGGGAATTCTAGCAAGGGAGATCTCTCCAACATAAGGACCATTTCTAATTTGATGAACTATAAACAATTATTATTCTTTCCAAGAGACTTTCCTGTGATACTTAAAAGAAGTTTTGGACGCTATACAGATAAAAGGCTTTCGACACCATTACCCCCTCAGAATAAGTCGCCTACCCAAAGCGCCATCTCTGATGTCTCTAAGAAGTCACACTACCAGCTGCACCTCCTCAGAGGTATTCTTCCTTTCCTCTCTAAACTGGACTATTGCAACAGCCTCTTTCTAAATCTGCCTGCTTCTACTCTCCACCCTCTGAAACTCATCCAGAACAGGACTACGATACTTGTCCTTGGCCTCAAGCCCAGGGATTGTATCTCTCCAGGACTGAAGTCTCTGCACTGGCTCCCAGTGGCTGTGAGGATTAAGTTCAAAACACTCTGCGTCGTCCACAAGGCCTTCTGGGGCCTCAATAACCTCAACTCTCTCTTCCTAAATATCTTCCTTCTCGATCTCTTCGCTCATCCGCATCCAACTCCCTCAGGGTCAGTCGCTTCTCCAAGCAACGAGTTGGTGGTAGATCTCTCTCTTCGGCTGGTACCTCCCTCTGGAACAGCCTCCCTGCCTCCCTGAAACTTGAGGAGAACCACCTTCGGTTCCGGAAACACCTTAAAACCTTCCTCTTTGCTTCTGCTTTCTCTCCCCTGCTGAATTCCTGGCTGATACTGAGACTGCACTGGTTACCTGGCCCCTTCTGATCTCGAGCCCAAGCCCTGCCAGTTGCACGCCTGCACTGCCTCCATGGCAACCCCTGCACCTGGGGACTGTTTTCTGTATCCCTACAGTCCCCCCACCAGCACTTATTTCAGCACTCACCCTGCACTTGCCACCTGCTGGCTGCTCTTTTCTTTATCTTGTTTACTTATTATACCATGTACTGCACTTTCCGTTCTTTTATTTATCTTGTTTATTATTATCCCATGTACTGCACGCCCCCACTTTTCTTTTCTCCCTCCCTTGCACTTGCACAATCTGAATGACACCTGGCCTAGTAAGATTGCTGTCTGTCTTCCCTCTGTTCCCCCTCCTGTGCCTCATCGCGCCTTGAAACACCTGTGTATAGGCGCGTTATAAATGCCATATCTTATCATATAATATCAAATCATGGAGCGCTCCACAATACAAAAGCACAGGTGAGAAGGGAGGGTCATTTTCAAAGTACACTGCATCACAGTTATCAGTTTGTGAATGGAAATTACAATAGTGGTTTTGTTATAATTGTTGTTTCCACAGAACTAGTTCCCAGACCACATGTCCTCAGCTGAAAAGGCATTACGCTTCCACAGGGACTTAAGGTAAGCATCACAGAATGCGTAGCCGTACTTAAACAACTCCACCTGAGCGTTATGGAGGACCCAGGAATAGATAATTTATCCCAACTTCTGGGAGAGCTAAGAGCAGAGGTTCATGCAGTTATGTCTGAAATCAACTCTCTTAGGAGAGAGTTGGTAGTTAATGGAGAGCGCACTGAGGAATTGGGTCGCCAGTTGCTACAGTCCCAAGCAGGGCAGGCACCACTCCCTGGTGGGGGTTCACAGGGTCAAATTCCTGCTTCCAGTCCTCCACTACAAGTCGTCTTACCCGGAAATATTCCCCTAGCAGCCCCAGAGAGATTTACAGGAGATCCACAGCATTTTGCAGTATTTATTAACCAATGTAATTTACATTTTCTATGTAGACCTGGGGGTTTTATTTCTGATCAGCCCAAAGTGGCATTTGTGTTATCTTATGTGGGAGGACATGCTGCAGATTGGTCCATACCCCTAGTGAACAGAGATGATCCGTTTCTGAGGAACTATCCTGGTTTTCTGCAGGAATTAGAAAACCTTCTTTCTCATCCAGCTCAAGGTCAGGCCTTAGACAACAAGTTGCTTTCTTTACGCCAAGGTAACCAGGAATTGTTGGCTTATATAGCCTCTTTCAATAGATTAGTAGCTGAAACGAATTGGCCTGAGGAGAAGAGAACCACTTTTTCATCGAGGCCTGAGAGGAGAATTTAAGGATATTTTGGCGCAAGTTGTGAATCCTCCTACAGGTTGTGCTGAATTCATAGATCTAACTATCCAGTTGGATCACCGATTACAGAACCGACGCTCTGATCGGACTAGACAGAGGTAAAATCATTTAATGTTAGTTTTAGAGACACTGGAAATCGTTCAACGACTGAAAGTCACCCTGGACCCATGCAGTTAGGGGGAGTTCGAGGTCCCATCTCTAAAGAAGAACGAGACAGAAGAAGACAGCAGAATTTATGTCTCTATTGTGGGTCAGCGGGTCACAATTGCGAAACTGTCCAGTGAAACCACCATGGAAGCCAGTGGGAGCCGTAGACAAGGGGGATAGAAAGTCACAGAAGATGAATAGCAGGAAACTCCAACGCCCGACAAGTATAGAGGTCGACTTGTAGATGGAACACGAATAATATCCGGACCAGTGACGAAGTGTACTGAAGTTTGTAACTTGCTCTGACCGGAAAGGACATCGGGAAAAGATATCTTTTGACCTGATTTTTGCTCCACAGTTTAAGGTGATTCTAGGAATTCCATGGTTAGAAAAACACAAGCCACGGGTTGATTGGCGAGCCAAGACCATTTTTTTCACAGAGGAATGCGGGACTTCCTGCTATGTTCAAGGCGCAATCCTGAAGAAAGGGTTACCAGAGATTCCCTAGAACACACCAGCTTTAGGGATGATAGAGACCCTTCCTCTGGAATATCAAGACTTTCGAGAGGTATTCGAAGAGGAACAGGCTAACGTGCTGCCACCTTATCAACCATATTATTGCCAAATCGATTTGATTCCCAGTTCAAAAACCCTGTGCAGCAGAATCTATGCCCTAACTGAACAAGAAAATATTAATTTGAAGAACGATCTAGACAATTTGTATTTGTATTTATTTTATTTGTATAGTGCAAACCAGGCCCAAGGGCAACCGGGCGCATATCTTCAGAGCAAAGTTACATGAGAAGTTACAATTGCAGGTACAGTCAGAAATATGTATACGAAGGAGCAGTATATTACAAGAACATTGCAGATTTGTTCAAACATAGTCAAGCATACATAAAGTAGTGATACATAGTGATACGCTCAGTAGGACAGTTAGTTGTGTGTAATGACTAGCCACTGCTTAGCCTTTTGTTTAAAGAGGTTGAGTGACTTAAGGTTTCTAATGGTGGGTGGTATAGTGTTCCAGAGTTTGGCGGCCTGGACGGGGAAGCTGTCATCTCCAGCTGTTTAAAGGTTGTATTTAGGGATAGTGAGGCATTGAGATTGGGCAGATCTAAGTGGCCGATATGGGATGTATTGAGTGAATCGCGAGGCCAGGTAAATGGGTGCTTGGTTGTTCATGCATTTGTAGGTGAGGGCCAGCGATTTCAATGAGATCCTTTGGGCGACTGAGAGCCTGTGAGGGTTCTTCCTAGTTTCAGAGATGTGAGCTTACCCAGCTTGGGTAATCTGGAGTTTGTCAAGCTTGCGTTGGTTAGTTCCTTGGTACAGTGCGTTACAGTAATCCAGTTTAGAAATGACCAGTGTCCTGGCTAGGGTAATGCAATTCTGAGTAGAGAGGAATGGGCGGCAGGCTGTGATCAACTTACAAGTGTAAGCTGAGACAGTGACAGCTGCGTTGGTTTGTCTGAGTAGGGAGAGTGTGGAGTCAAGGTATATTCCCAATGTTTTGGTATCTTTGGATACCTTGATGGAGTTACCATCCATATTGAAGGAGCTGAACGATGGGTTCAGCTTGTTAAGTCTCTGTTGTGTTCCCAGGATGAGGAGCTCTGTCTTGTCGTCGTTGAGACAGAGCCCATGTTGGGCCATCCAGGCTTGTATGACTTGGTAGATGTCATTCAGAGCTTTGGAGTCCACAATGTAATCACCAGTGATGAGAATGAGTATCTGAGTGTCGTCCGCATAATTAGTGTAGGTGACAGCCAGATAGTCAAGTACGTCGAACAATGGTTTGGTGAACACATTGTAGAGTGTAGGGGATACACAGGACCCTTGAGGGACTCCACAAAGGACTGGCGTGGGGTCCACAGCGGAGGATGGTGAGAATACTCTCATTTGCTCTGTTGTCTAAGAATGACCTAATCCAATTAGTAGCCATGTCAGAAAAGTGGGCCGTAGTTTTTAGATGATGGCAGAGGATTTGGTGATTGATCCAATCGAAAGCTGCAGGTAGGTCCAGTAGGAGGAGAAGGGCCAGTTTACTGTTGTCTTTTAAGTCCTCAATCTGCGTTTTGAGGTCTAGGAGGGCAGTTTCTGTCCCATGCTTGGGTCTGAAGCCCGATTGTCTGGTATCGAGGAGATTGTTTATTTCTAGATAATTCTGTATCTGTAGGTATGCCGCTCTGTCTAGTATTTTTAGCAGAAACGGGACCGTAGTGATAGGCCTGTAGTTAGTTGGTACCTCAAGATCTAAGGTTGTTTTTTTTTTTTTAAAGAAAGGGATGACCCCCAGGTGTCCTTCAGATTCTTGGGGACCGTTCCTGATTGAAACGAGGAATAATAAATGTAGTTATGAAGGGAGCAAGGTCGTGCGCTGATTCCTTGATGATACTAGCTGGGCAGGAGTCACCTTGGCAGTTGGATGGTTTTAAGTTACACATGATTTTTTCAACCTCCGGGATGGTGAGAGGCCACAAAGCTGAATGGAGAGCGGGAGAAGGGGGTGGTTGTTTTGGTCGTCGTGGGTATAGTTAGAGGTGAAGAGAGAAGGGTGTTTTGTTTGGCATTTATTTTAGATTGCAGGGTGGTTATTTTGGTGAGGTGTGCATTTTGGATGTTATTGCACCACGTGCTGTCTTTACTGCAGCTGTCAGGGACAGGTGAAGGACATTCTAATTCTTTGAGAATTTTGAATAGCTCCTTCGTGTTTGATTCAGCTTGTGAGATACGCTGGTTGTAGGTCTCTTTTTTGGCTTGTAGGATGGCTTCCTTGTAATTAAGGGAGGTGATAAGAAGGAGGTCTTTGTTGGTCTCACACGGAAGACTTTTCCAAAGAGCTTCGGCTTTACGTTTTTCTTTGCGCAGAACTCTAAATTGCGAAGTGAACCAGGAGTTTAGATGAGCTTGTTGTTTAGGTTTCCGTAATTTGAGCGGTGCTATTGCATCGATGGCTTTGAGTATTGTATGATTAAAGGTGTCTACTAAGGCAGTGGGGTCGTGCTGCGAAGCGCAGCTGTTTAAAATGGGGAGGATGAGAGGGAGTAGTTTGTCCCTAGTAATGTCCTTTTTGTTCCTGGTGGGAATGGCAGGGGCTATAGTAGGTTTGGGGTGAGGGTTGGTGGCTGGTAAATGAAAGATTATGATGTGGTGGTCGGACCAAGCACAAGCAGAATTTGAGCTTATCGAAATGTTGCAATTAAGATCAGTAATCCAGTCAATCGTTCTGCCCTTGTTATGGGTAGATTCTAGGATTCGTTGCTGGAAGCCTAAGTTATCGAGGGTTGTGGCGACCTCAGTGGCCATGTGATCCTTGGGGTCAGATAAGCCGAGGTTAAGGTCACCTAGCAATAGCACCTGAGAATTAGGCTTGGTGTTGTCAGCCAGGATGGATGTAACATGATCAATGAATGAACCGAGCGGTGCCGGTGGTCAGTAAATGAGGTGTATTGTTGCTGTGTTGTTAGGTGAGAGGGTTAGTTTCAGCAGAGTTAAATTGGATGTTGGGGATAGTCCTCATAGTGATATTATCTCTATGTATAAATGCGACTCCTCCACCTTTGGAGTTGGATTGACGGTCACTTCTGTTGATGGAGTAGCCATCTGGGATGGCGAGTGCAAGAAGTGGGCCTGAGGCTGCATGTAACCAAGTTTCAGTAATGGCGATGAAGTCAAGGTTTTCGAACGGTGATGAGGTTGATAATATCGAGTGCGTGGGCTGTGAGGGATCTAGCATTGATAAGGGCACCCTTGAGTTCTTTGATAGTGGGAGGTGGTGGGGTTAGCTAACTTCAGAGTTGTAAATTGTATGCTGGAGGTGTGGCTATGCTGAATGGCTGGTACACGCGGCAGTCTGGATCTGAGTCTAGCATTCCTGGATGCAAGTGTGCATGGTTGATTAAGTGTGGGTTTAGTAGCGAAAGGTTTGAAGCCACAAGGCTGGGTCGTTGAGGTATGGGTTGGTAGGGAGGTCCGTAATGCGGCCTGGAATGGTAGGTATGTAACACTTCACAAAGGTGGTGCAAGGGCACAGTTCCGATAATGATGTGCAGAGATAGTTGCTTGTATTAATATCTGGGCGGCAAGTAGGTGTATGTGCAAATTAACAAGCAGGATATTCCATGAACATTACTCAAAATGGCCCAGGTACATGTGCAATATTGGCAAATATGTTAAATTTAAGGGCATTACATCACACATGGGTAAAATTTATATGAGCAGATTGGCAAGCAGGATATTCGATGAACATTACTCAAAATGGCCCTGGTACATGTGCAATATTGGAAAATAGGTTAAATTCAAGGCCATTACATCACACTGTCATGATCCGCAGAACACGCCCCTTTTGGACCTCATAGTCCTTGTCACAACGGGGCTTGCACTCCTTGATACTCCCAACATGGCGGTCTAACGTGCAACATCTTCCTTGTCCTTACGTCAGACGTAGCGTATTTACAAATAGGCCGCGCCCCAGCGGGCCCGCGCGTCTCAATGCTACTGCAAGCAGCGACTAGACGTGTGCTCCGTAGTTCGCTACACTGTTGTCCTTGTTCCTGGACCTCCTAATTCCATTCCCATACCCTCTTCCTTCCTCCTTGTTTCCCGGACTCGTGTGCTGTGTGCTTACCCTCTTGGTTCCTGGATCCCTGAGTGTCTGAATCCTGGAGCTCTGAATGCACGCTGGTGCCAGAAGAGGCTCGCGCAGGCTTATATAAGACCAGGTCCGTGCGTAAGAAGGCACCGCCCAAGAAATCCTACAAGGATCGCTCCTAGGTGAGAAAGGGGGAATTCCGTGACACACATGGGCAACAGTTAAATGAGCAGATTGGCAAGCAGGCTATTCGATGGACATTACTCAAAATGGCCCAGATACATGTGCAATATTGGCAAACAGGTTAAATTCACAGGCATGCCACCACACATGAGCGACTAGTGCATATGCCGCTTAAAAAATGTTTGCATAGCAGCTGACAAGTACCGGTGCTAATAAACGGCTCCAACAGTTCATCACCATTGCCAACTCAATATCGAGCACTAAAGAGGGGAAGGTTTGTTTTTACGGTGCAGGTGCAGCAATGAGGTAGTTAACAGGGATATAGGATGCACAGGGAGATGCATTTGCTTGTGCTATGCGGGTAAACACCTGTTCAGCAGGAGAGCACATGTATTGTAGCACATTGGGATAGCAGCTTCTGAAATTGGTGTGAGAAAAGTGTCATTTGTACAGGTGTGATCTGAAAGTGAGTAGTGTCAATAGGTTTTAAGCAGGATACGTGCAGATTGCAGGCGTGCAGGACTTACTAGGGATCAGCAGGATATTGGCAGCATGAGTCTTACCAGCGTTCCGATGAAATGGTGTTCCTGATAAACTGCGGACTTGTACGCCGATATGGTGATGCGTTGAAGGGAGATTGCTGTGGAGCAGCGTCCCGCGCCATAGCGCAGGTGCGGACAGGGGCAGACAGGAAGGGGTCTTAGGCTATGTGGGCCTTGGTCGTGGTGGGCCGGCTTCTGCCTCCGGCTTGCCCAGGTGATCTTAACATCGGCCTCGGAGGGTTGCTAGGCAACCTAGCAGGACGCTACAAGCGTGTTTCGGTGGCATCCATGTTAGGTGGGGTTCGGCGGGAGTCCTCGTGGCTTGGGGCTTGAGTATGGGTCAAAGTTGCACCAAAGGCTAGAGCCACGGTACTTCAGTAGCCCTGTACTCCTCTTGCTGGTGTGCAGGATAGCAGGAGCAGCAGCGCGGCGAAAAAACAGGAATCCTAGCTGCTCCTGCAGCAGAGTTAATGCCGGCAGCACGGCATCATGTGGCCAATGGGTTCATTCGGCCCTCTAAGTCCCCCATGGCATCTCCTCTATTTTTCATGCCCAAGAAGGAAGGGGACCTTCGTACCTGCATAGACTACTGTGCCCTAAACCAGATCACCGTCAAGAATCGATATCCCCTTCTACTTATCCCAGTACTGATGGCTCAAGTTAAGGATGGCAAGATTTTTACAAAATCAGACCTTAGAGGAGCCTACCACTTAGTGAGAATCAAAGAAGGAGATGAATGGAAGACTGCCTTCCGCACAAAATACGTATTATACGAATATCAAGTCATGTCCTTTGCCTTGTGTCATGCCCCAGCGACCTTCCAAAATTTTATGAACAACATTTTATGTGAATTACTCAACGTCTGCAGCGTAGTGTCCTTCGACGACATTCTTGTATACTCAAGTCCTCCAGAAACTAAAAAAACACAAGCTCTTTGTAAAATTGGAAAAATGTTCCTTTCATATGACCTCAGTGGATTTCCTGGGATTCATATTGTCACCCAAAGGAATCCAAATGGATAACAGAAAAGTCGAAACAGTTCTCAATTGGCCTTCTCCTACCTCAGTGAAAGGAGTCCAACGTTTTTAGGAGGCTCATTTTTATAGATGCTTTATTGCAGGATTTTCACAATTGGTCCACCCGATAACTTCATTGCTACGAAAACAGCAGAAGAGGCCTTCCAAATGTTGAAGAAACAATTTACCACAGCTCTGGTGTTGAAACACCCTCAACCAGAGTTACCATTTGTAGTGGAAACCGATGCGTCCAGTGCTGCAATGGGAGCAGTACTATCCCAGAAAGACCCCGAAACCGGACAGCTGCATCCAGTGGCCTTCTGGTTCAAGAAGTTCTCAACAGCTAAATTGAGCTATAGCATCACAGACAAGGAATTACTGGCAATAAAGCACGTGTTCAACGAATGGAGACACCACTTGTTAGGGGCCCGACATACCTTTACTGTCTTAATAGAACATCGAAACCTGCAATATTTGCGCAATGCCAAGGCTCAATCATCAGAGCAACTCCATTGGGCATTTTGTAGAATACAATTTTGTTATCACATACCGCCCAGGTGTACTTAATGGCAAAGATATTCAAAGCAACACGGAACCTGTAAACATAATCCCTGAAGAAAAGATGCTGGGAGTCACTGGATCCCCAGAAGAAGGCTTTAAAGCACAAATTCTACTTCACTTAACCACATCTTAATTAGAGGCTTGGGAATCAGAAGGACCTAAGTTTAGTTTTCAAGAAGGTCTACCTTATTTCCATGGTCGACTTTACCTATCCCATCTGGAGTTACAAAAGAAAGTTATGACAGATTACCATGGAGCACCCTTGGAGGGTCACCCTGGGATCGCTAAGACCACGGCCAAGATCAAGAGACACTTCTGGTGGCCAACATGGCGCAAAGACATCAAAGATTACATTCAAACTTGTGGAATTTGCACTCAGAACAAAAGTTCAAAACGGAAACCAACAGGACTACTGCAACCGTTGCCCGTCCCACCAGCGCCATTGTATACCATTTCTATGGATTTTATTATGGAACTACCTCCTTGTCAAGGATATAACACTATTTTAGTTGTGGTGGATTTATTTTCCAAGATGGCACATTTCATAGCCCTAAAGGGACTCTCAACATCCGCAGACTTAGCAAAGGTCTTCCTGGAACAAATTGTGCGTCTTCATGGATTTCCATCTACCATGATCTCAGGTAGGGGAAGCCAATTTGTATCCCAATTCTGGAGAATAGTTTGTGAATTGGCCAAGATTGAAGTGCGCCTATCTACCAGCCACCACCCACAGACTGACAGTCAAACAGAAAGAACCAATGAACAATATCTTCGGTGTCTCCTTCACCAGATAGATTGTTCTTGGGTAGATATCCTTTGGATTGCAGAGTATGCTTATAATAACTTAGAACACACTTCCACGGGCTATACTCCTTTCTACAGTCTGAACGGTTTACATCCTCGGACCTCCACTTTCGATTCCCACTGAGTCTTTAGAGATGCCAGCAGTACAGAGTCTCCATGACAATATTACCAGAGTACAGGAAGAAGTTCTACGACATTTGGCCACAGCAAAGGAGGATCAAAAGAAATGTGCAGATAGACTTTGACGAAAGTCACCAGAGTGTAAGGTGGGAGACAAGGTTTGGTTGTCTTCCAAGAACATGGCACTCAAAGGCCTATGTAAATTCCAACCAAGATTCATAGGGCCATTTCCAGTAGAGACTATTGTTAATCCCGCACCAGTAATACTAAAGTTACCCGATCACATGCAAATTCACCCAGTTTTTCATGTCTCTCTGATCAAACCACTGAATCCAGGGACCAGATTACAGCCATCACCAAAACCCCAAATTGTCAAAGGTGAACTAGAATTCATAGTAAAAGATATTTTAGACTCTAAGATAGTTAAAAAGAAATTATTCTACCTGATAGATTGGAAAGGTTTTGTCCCGCAGGATAGGACTTGGGAACCTAGTTCAAACATTCATGCCCCAGACTACTCCAAAGGTTTCATCAAAATCACCCGACTAAGCCAGGACTGGTGGGTTCATCCTTGGGAGTGGTATTGGAGGGGAAAACTGTCATGATCCCAGCACAGAAATACAGATCCCATTCAGAAATACTTGAGAGGCAGGGAACATCATTTCTATCAGTGGGTCAACAGTGGCTTCAAGCCTGACGCAAGAGGCATTTCCCTCACTCTTAGCATTGTACACATAGGCTCATTGCACTTACATTATCTTCCCTATCTTCAACATGGCCGCCGCTAATCCCATAAGGTAACTCACAGTGCATTCTACACCTGCAGCAGAGGGAGCTACTTAAGCCCCGCCTCCGCCGAAGCTCTCACTTCCGGTCTTCTCTGCTGACAGCGGGTAACACTTCCAGCGATCTCCTGACAGAACCTGTCAACAGAAGAAAACGAGTCAAAGATATTAGTTCAATGGCAAAATCAACAGAATAGTAGAAATACTGTAAGGACTTACTGAACCAAAGGTTGCCTGGAACTTTCCACAGTCTGCAGTAATATTCGAAGTTCCTGCATCTCCTGTCAGAAGCTCCGTCATAGCCGCAGCATTTCTTCTCCCAGCAGCCTTTGTCCGCGGTCGCAGTGTATTCTTCAGGAAGTTTCCACAGCAGTTCCCCACATCGTCCGAAGGTATTTTCTTCCACAGTTTCTCCGAAGACCTGCAAAACAAAGGTATTTAATGAATGAATGAACTTGTTAAAAGAAAAGAAAGAAGAAGTTTCATACATGCTTACCTGAAGTATCAGCAAGGCTTTTCTTCGCTTATTTTTACCGCGCTTGTTTCTGAAGGCAGCTATTACTCTGTTTCTTTTTGACGAACTGACATCATTTAATATTCCCTTAAAAACAAGTATAGCTGCAGACTCACCACAGCCGAAGCCCTTGTTAGGGAACCACAAACCTGCAAAGGAGTAAAGGGAATTCTAACAAGAGAGATCTCTCCAATGTAGGGACCATTTCTAATTTGATGAACTATAAACAGTTATTATTCTTACCAAGAGACTTTTCCTTGATACTTAAAAGAAGTTTTGGATGCTTTAAAGATAAAAGGCTTTCGACACTATTACCCCCTCAGAATAAGTAACATACTCAACGCGCCCCTGTAGAATACAGGATGCAGAGCTCCACAATACAAAAGCACAGGTGAGAAGGGAGGGTCATTTTTAAAGTACACTGCATCACAGTTATTAGTTTGTGAATGGGAATTACAATAGTGGTTTTGTTATAATTGTTGTTTCCACAGAACTAGTGCCCAGACCACATGTCCTCAGCTGAAAAGGTATTACGCTCCAGCGGGGACTTAAGGTAAGCGTTACAGACAGACCGGGTACTTAAAACATGTCCACTCACATTGGGAGATATAGACCAGTTGTTTCATGTATTCTGTCAGCAGATATATGGTGCCAATGCAGAATGCAAGACAGTTTAGATCATGTAATAAAGTGGGATGATCTGACACAGGCAGCGAATGGAAGGGGGAAGACTGGGGAATTGGCCAAAGAAATAATAGCTCTTCCAGCACTGATAATAACACGTATCCAGCAAGTGGTTCCCTGCAAGCAAATGTATTGGGATAAATTGACTTCTTGCAGACAGGAAGAAGGGGAGTCAGTTGAACAATATTTTGCACGAAAAGAAGAAGCTTTTACTTTGTTTAGTGGAATGGATATATGACTTTTTGTTTACATTTTGTAGAGGGATTATTGCCTCACCTAAAGAATGATATACAAACTTATGAGGCTACATGGCCGACTCAAGCTGCTTCCCAGATTTTGACTATGGCTAGGTATTATGCCAATCACCATGCCAAAGTTAAAAGGGAGAAGGAAAAGAACATGAAGGAATTAAAAACCAGAGCACTAATGCAGCAGCATAAGTATTTTCACCTTAGGCAAGGCCAGCAATATTCAGCTAGGAATCATTATGAAGCTGACTATAGCACAATAAACTGCACAGAATAAGGCCAGTCCAATGTCCAATTTCTGATCCTCTGCAGTTTAGTATAGGTCCTATATTGTGCATGGCTCAGCTTTTTGTCTCTAATAAATGTGCTTAAAATCTGTTGGGAATGGATTTGTTAAAACATTTGCATGCAACTCGCCTCAGTTCCCTTGCCATGGAATGCTGCTCTGCAAGAAAGTTTTGATGTTTTAGTATCTGTTGTAGGTAATTCGCCTGTTTTTAGGCATTCCTGATTTATGTTGTTTGCACATGAAAAGCAAGGCTGTGCAATATCTGTACTAACTCAAAAGCAAGGGTGGGGGGGCAGACCGCATGCATATTGTTCTTCTACATTGGCGACCCAGTGGCAAAAGCACTTCCAAACTTTTCACGGTGGTAGCGGCTACAACCCGTTCTATGAAACAGGCCGATGCCGTAATATTAAGACACCAAGTTATATTGTTTGTGCCACATGCAACTGATATTTTATTGAATGAAACGTAAACACAGCATATGAAAAATGTCAGGTTAAAAAGATATGAGCTGACGTTAGCTTCAAACATTAACATGTAGCGTTGTGATACATTAAATCCTGCTACTTTGCTAACCCTCCCATAAGATAAATTAAAAGTAATGTTTTTGTTGACCAAATTGCAAAGGCAACCATGCAGTCCCTTGTATTGCACATGTCTATTACACACGTGATGCAGCCAGAGGAAATTATATATTGATAAATATTCTTGAGATAGTGTGAACTATTTAGGCTGCAGCCGCCGAGCAAGAGCTTTAGGAATGGAAACACACAGAGAAATATATAGATGTTTATTGGCTAACAAATGTAAAATGACAAAAAAATGCAAATTACCACATATGTATTTACCTTTAATGTTGTTCTATGCTCAGGGCCCATCTTATGTAGGTGCAGAAGGACTGTGTAGGGTTTCTCACTACAAGTGGGGAGTAACATTAAAACTTAAGATCAGCCGTGGTTGCGTATTGTAGAACTGTTCAGTATGTGTGTCCTGTAACATTGGTGAGAGTGAGGATGCCCAAAAGAAAAAAAGGCATTATTTAGCTACCTGAATTTCCTTTGAAGCATTGCAGTCAGAGTTTATTAACGTTGCCTCCCTGTCAAAGGGAAAATGTTAGTAATAGTATGTTAGTCATAGTATGTATGTTTAGCAAATAACCAGAAGCATTTGCCAGACAGAACAGTACTGCAGTGAGCATTGTTAAAAATACATAAATGAGTATTTACCCCGATTTGGCCCACCCTATACTGTATGGAGCAATAGCAATGTATACATCGTTAAATGCTGCCATTCAGGTTTTGGATGTTCTCTTTATGATGTAGTCATGGGCTGCCCAGCTACCTAAAACATGTGTTTTATCTGCTGTTAATCAACTACTGTTAGAGTTAGCTAAACACTTGTCTATTCTGTGCAAACAGGTTCTAAAATACCATTGGAAGGGGAGAGTATACGGCATCCGGGCTGGTGAATGGGTATTTGTCAGCATCAGGACTGCAGCCCAGTTGAAAAGGGGCATCGCAGGCAATGCTCACCATTGCAGCGAAAATATTGTAGCTGCTAGTTTTGGATCCACGCTTTTATGCTTAAAAGAAAGCTTCATCATTCATCTACCGACACCATTGCCTGATCTATCCAGTACTAAAAAGGTACCCCTTCTGTTGAGACATTGGACATTTGCATCATTGCTATTCTTCAAAAGACAATGTTGGATCAACACAGGAATCACAATATCCAGGAAGCTGAAAGCGGATCTGCAAATGGATAAAAGGAATTCCCTCCTGTAAGGAACAAGCTACTAAATGGGCAAGGACTACTAGGGGTGAAAAGAGCTCCAATTATTAATTTGGCTCCATAGGATCTGGCCTGATAGAATTTTGCTTTGCTGTTTTACTTTGCTCCATAATAAGCTATGGCAAAACTACATGTGGGGCTATTTCGGAAATGTTAGCTATAGACATGGCAGATTATGTAGGTGTTTAAGAGAACTATGTAAAAAAAGGATCAATTGTGAGCTGTCTGTTAAATATTGTAGGGTTTGGAAGCCATTTTTGACATATGTTCGCTAAAAGAGGAGAGCTCCGAACATGTCTTGCTTTAGAAATCCTGAGCTTACAACTATTCTATTCTAGAAAAATGTTATATAGATCTAACACGCCTGCAGGCCTCAGGGCGCTCACATAAAAACAACAAACAGAAAACACATAGAAAGTCCTACATCTGTGTGATGGAATTAGATTCCCAATCTCCTCCATCGGATAGGTATGTCTTCAGAGCTTTCTTAAACTGAGCAACTGCGGGAGCTGTTTAAGTGACTGTGAAAGGTCATTCCAAACCCTCGGGGCCCAGACATTAAAACTTGAACCTCCAAATCTTTTTAATGTAAATCTTGGCTGGATCAATAAGTCTTTTTTATTGGACCGTAATGTATGCCTAAACGGTAGTCTCCTAATCCTTGCGCTGAGATAGACTGGAGCATCACCTGCCAGGCATTTATAAACCAGACTTAATGCTTTAAAGAGAATCCTGTGGTGAACAGGGAGACAGTACAGCTCCCTGCGCGCAGAGGTGACATGATCTCTATGCTTCAGGCCACATACGGCTCTGACCGCACCATTTTGAATGGTCTGCAGCCTTTTTACGTTAACCTGCAATGAGCCGACCAGTAGCCCATTATAGTAATCCAGCCTTGTATTAATTGTAGGGTCTGCAATCAAGGCTCTGTTTTCCTCTGATAAATATGGATGTATCTGCCGGAGCAGCTGCGTCATATAGGCACAGCTGGAACTCAAATGGGACACATGCTTGTTAAAATTTAGGTAACGGTCAAAAATACCCCCAGAGCTTTCACATGTTTAGAAACCTGTATTCTTGTACCCCCAATTGAGAGAGCCTCATATTGGGCATCACGTTTTTTAAGCTCCGCAGCTGTCCCGAGAATCAGAATCTCTGTTTTGTTATCATTTAGGCAAAGGAAATTCTCCACCATCCATTATTTCACGGCATCAAAGACCTTACCCACTCTTAGTAAATCTGCTTCATAGGAGCTAGAAAGCTCCATAATGATCTAGGAGTAATCCGCATAATTGGCTAACTTGACCCCCAGAACATCCAAAATGTCAAACAGTGCTTTGGAATAAATACTCTAATGCAGTGGTGACACACAGGAACCCTGTGAGACACCACAGCTGAGTTGAGACTGTCGTGACTGGGAGTCCCCCCTGACAATCCTAACCTTCCTTGGTCCAAGGAAAGATCTAAACCAGTTCACTACCAGCTTCAAACAGTTGCCGACCTTAGCCAGCCTGTCCGCCATCCTATCGTGTATCCAGCAACAGCAGCATGGCCAGACTGCCTTGGTCTACAATTGCAGCTAAGCAGGATTTAACGTCCACAGCAGCGGTTTCGGTCCCATGCTTTTTACAAAAACCCAACTGTCCATATCCAGAATTCCCCTCTGGTCTACAAAGGCATCATACTATATGCATGCAAACTTGTCTATGACCTTCAGCAGAAATGGTACATTTGTTATGGGCCTATAGTTAGCGGGGTTGTTTGGGTCTAAGCCCTCCTTCTTTAATAAAGGGGAGATCCATGCCTCCTTAATGTAGTCAGGAACCAATCCTCCCTGGAAAGAGCAGTTGATAAATGTCGTGACTGACGGGCACGATAGTAGTAAATATTCCTTAATGTATGAGGCTGGAAAACTATCCCCCTTACAAGATGCAGATTTCATTTTACCAACAATTGCTGAAACTTCACAGACTGTGACCGGCTGGAAGACGAGCGCATCAACAACAGTATCCACCTCAGTATTAACAATCTTAGGTTCAACACCAATGGCCAGTACATTGTGTGCTTTGGTTGGAGTGCACACCTGATATTTACTTATTTTCTGAACAAAACTGTCATGGATTTTCTGGCACCATGCAACAACATAAAAGGCCTATGTATGGATTCATCAGCCCACTTGTACTCACAAAGCACATTTTGTATGTTATATATCCAAGGAACAGCTGCAAGAGAGTAAGTTGACACCCTGGCCGGAGTTCAGATTTAGCCAGGGCCAAAGACCTTTGTAAGACTACACTAACTGTAAAATGTATAAATGTTCTCCTTGTGAGTGGGGGAGAGCAGACACAGAGATAATGGGAGGACAGGTGGTTTGCATGGTAGATTGTACAACAATGTGGAGTTAATTGCAGTTATAATAGAAACCTGTCTCTGAGCATAAGACAACATTCTGTTCCAGTTTTTCATTTTGCCTTAGTTATTTTCTGAGCACAGACAGGAATACAAATAAGTATTTTCCCACAGGACCATATATGGGTCTGGGGCAGCCTCCTGCCAGACTGACTGGAGCCTTCCTGGGGCTACTTGTTGTAGGTACACCCTTGGGGTGGAGCCTGCCTGAATGGAGTGAGTAGCCAATGTGCATTCTGTGTTTTGAGAGTCTGCTTTTGGTTGTGTGACACAAGGCCTGAGCCAGTCCTGTCTGAATCTGAAATTAATGCAGTGTAGTGCACTGTAAGGCTGGGGAGTAGCCCACATTCCACATCCTGTGTTGTGGGTGTCTGTTGAATGTCCATAATACCTGTGATTGGGTGCTTGCTGCATAAATGCACCTGTGTTTGATTGGCTGGCCGAGCCTGGCTCAGCCTGAATGAATGGGGGGGGGGGGTGTTGTATAACAGTGGGCCTCACACCCGCCTCCTTGTCAAAAGCTGAAACAAGAAACCTGAAGCAGAAGCTGAAGTCATTTTAAGCTTGCATCCTGGAGTCCAGCTGGAGGAAGAAGTCTGCGGCTGCAAATCTTCAAGCAATCCAAAAGCTGCTGTGCTGACTCAAGTACTGAACCAGAGAGGACCTGGATAGACAAGCTCTCAAGCTCTTCCTGTAGCTGTGAGTGGACATCGTGCAACTTCTGCTATTCACCCGAAGTGTCCTGGAACGTAGTCCTGTGGGCCTGCCATCCGAAGAAGGGATCATCCTGAGTCCAGAAGATAAGTGCCTGGACGTCTTGAAGCCAAGAAGTGCATCTGTGTCGCCCAGGGTCCGTATGCATGTTTGTGCCTGCTGCAAGTCAAGTTGCTGAGTCTCGCCCAGAAGAGGCGGTACCCTGACATAGTGCTGCTTGACACCCAGAGCTGTGAAAATTCCAAATCACAGAAGAATCCTTCAAGGGGCATCCCTACCATGACATCTGTCCACTTGTCCACATCAGACAAAGCCCAGGGTCACTGCGTGCAGAGGAGTGTCCGTCGGTTGATGTCCGGCCTCTGACATCTAAAGAAGACGTCCCGATGGTCCAGACTTGGTGAGGGACCCCAGTCCAGTGGTAATGGCCAGGCATCAGAAGCCATCCTGAGGTCCGTGCTGCGGCTGCAGCACTGAAGAACCAAAAGTTGGTAAACTGCAAAAACCTGACACCTAATTCTGCCACTGCACATGTCACCACCAAAAGTCACAGAGGGCCACCAAGGGTCTTATCTTCTTCAGCCAAGCCTTGTCGAGGTCCACAGCAAGTTTAATCTTTGTGGAACATCCACAGCCAGCGTGGCAACTCCACTTCAGAGACCACCGCAACAGAGCTGTGTAGATATATATATATATACACACACTAACAAAAAACAATATTAAAGAGACAGTATGATTAAGTTGCACTACTACAAACCTATCCCCTTTACTGAAAAAACTATGCTAAAGGAAGGGTCTGGTTACAGTGACCTACTAAAAACCTATCAAATTCAGTGAAAAAACATTGGTGAAGAGACGTTATGCTTCAGTTGCCCTAAGAACAACCTAGCAACTTCAGTGCAAAAACCTTTGTTACAGGAACATTACAGTTACTTTGCACAACCTATCCATACTATGATTACAAGTAAAACCGAAAAACCTCAGAAATTCGCCAGATATGGTAAGCTAAGCAACCATTGTGCACTGCTAAGACTAACACCCATGACATCAAAGATGACGTCACAAATGTCATTGACGACATCACTGATGACATCACATGTCTGGCTCCCTCTTTTTATGTTCACTCACATATGTCGGGCAGGTGGTTTTCTTCACTGACAGACAGGAAGTAAACATTGAAAAGGTACTATGTTTGCAGACCTTACCCTTCTCATAGGTTCCTACACTACTTTCCTAAGGGTTCAGTCACAGCATTTGAGACATTTACATAAGGGAAGAAGCAGGCCTGAAACACAGCAATCATTTGTGTGCATGAAGATAAGCAGTTAGGTTATGAACACTTTCTGGTAATACTGCTGCTTTTTTGCCTACTTTACTTTCCCTGTATATGGGCTTATTTGTGTCCGTTGCGGTCTCTTTATGTTGTGTGTGTAGTAGTGCAAATATGTAGTTAGTGAGGCATTATTAGCTACTTAGTACATGTTTCACAGTACGCAAAACTCTGACAGTAAACATTTATCATTTTACTATCCAACATGGCAAAAATGTGCTTATTGCACCTCTATGTTGATGCTGCAGACAATGCCTACGTTTCTTCATGAATTGTTTCCTATACTGGAAAGAACTCTGTTTACATCAATGCATTGTGTAATGAATTATGTATCTCATGATAGTTCTCCCAATGTCCTCTGATAGTTTCCTCCCAACATTATATTGACAATCCCTTGTGGAGGCGTTTCATGAAGGTAAATGCACATGTGCCTGTTTCACCTTTATGATTGTGTTGGCTCTTGATTTGTAGAAGGCTGAGGTGTGGCGAGGTGGAGTGAGGAGTCGGACACAGAGGTTCCATTTTATATACAACTCTTTATTAATAAGCAAAGAAAATAGCCTATCGTTCCCTATCTCTGGAGGATTAACCCTGCCTAAAGTAAATACAATTTAGGTGCTAGTCATCAGGATGATTGTCTAAAGAAAAGTCTCTGTCCTCTGTGTCACGTCCCTAGGAGTTCCCGTTGTTCCCGATGTCACCCCTCAAAACCCCAAACCCCATACCTCCACTATGCCCCATCCGCAGGCTAGGATCCAGGACCCATCGCTGCCTTCTTCCCGTGTTCCAGGGCGGCAGCGCCAACGGCCAGCCCACCACCGCGGACGCTCGCTCCATTGGCGTATTCCGTGGCGGTTGCACGATCTGTCCCGTTTCCTGCTTCCGCGTCACATGGCCGACACCTCCCACTCACGTGTAACAACAACGCGATCACGTGATGCGGGTGCGGACCACATGACCAGAAGACAAACTTAGCGCCACTATTTAAACGCTCGGATACGAGTGTTCAGTGCTTCACAGCTGTTCTCGTGACTACTGTTTGGCGCTACGTTCATATTTGGCTCATTTGGAATTCGACCTTTGGATTGTTTCATGGACTGTTTCGTGAATTGCCCTGTGTTCTTGCTCTTGGATATTGGATCTCTGGTTACGAATCACGGACTGCCTTTGGTCTTCCATTCTGATATTCGCCTTGGTTTTGTTTTTCTGGACTTCTTGGTGGACTCCATCAACAGGTGGGCCCGGTGCCCTTCAAGAACTTTACATACCTTTTTTTTAACATATTTTTATTGTTTTCAAAATACAACTCGGAGAGCATGAGCCTCTCCCAACTTCCCCTTACCCTCCCACCTCCCCGCCCGGAAGATTTCCAAATGTCTCTGTTGCACGTGTGATTGTCTATGATGAGAATATGTCCGAAATTCTTATATTGTGCGGGCACCATTGCTCCATATAGTCTGATTGTAGGTAGTTCAGGATCTCTCCCCATTCCTTTGTGAACAATTCTTTTGTTCCTTGTATTGTGTGTGTGAGCTTTTCCATGGTTAGTTGTGCCCATACTTTCTAGTGCCAGATGTAGATCAGTGGGGGTTCTTGTTTTTTCCAGTTTTGGGCTATTGACGCCCAGGCTGCTACGAGAAGCCCCATGAAGCCTCTCCATTGTGGTCTCCTGAAATTCCTTGCTGCGTGGTCTTTTATTCCGCATAGCCATACTTTCTCATCTAGTTGATTGGTATCAGTGAATATCTTGATAATTTCCTTCTTTATTTCCGACCAGAAAGCCTTGATCCCCCCGCAGTCCCACCAGATGTGTCTCCACGTGCCCACCTCTGAGCAGCCTCTCCAACATGTGTTCGGAGTCTGGGGGTACATGGCGTGTAGCCTGTCCGGTGTAAGGTGCCATTGGGTCACCACTTTTAGCCACATTTCCCTTTTTTGGACTGATCGGGTCATTTTTAGAATGGTGCTCCATAGATCTTCCCACTGTTTTTTGTGGATTTCCTCCCCCAATGTCTTCGTCCACTTGACCATGTATGCCCATTTGAGTTCTTCCTCCTGGGAGTTGATGTAATAGTAGAGCGAGGAGACCAGTTTCCTTGATCCGGCGTTGGTTATTTGGAATTTCTCAAATGGTTTGAGTTCTCGTGTGGCTGCTGCTTGGCTGTCTGGGGTTGCCAGCCAGTGCCGTAGCTGTTCATATTTATATCTGTCTGCGTCTGTTAAGCTCAATAATGATTTACAATCTTTGAACGGTCTTATTTCTTCATTTTGGTATATTTTGCCTATTTTTGTTATTCCTGCCGCCTCCCATTTCTCATAGGCGCCCTGCTCCATTCCCGGTGGGAACTGGGGGTTCCGGCATATGGGCGTGAAAGGGCCCTCCACTGTAGTCATGATGCCTCTCCTTGTTTGTTCGTCCCATGCCTCTAGGGTGGCTTTCATGATCTCGCTAATTCGGAGATTGGGGTGTCTATGTTGTTTGGCTATCCAAAGGGTACCCTCTAAGGGGGATCTAGCCACCGCCCGGTCCTGTGACACCCATACAGTTTGTTGATTATCCCCCAGCCATTCTCTCAGAATCCAGAGTTGTGCTGCCTGATAATATTTGCGAAAGTGTGGCAGGGCCATTCCCCCTTTCTTTGTTGGAGCTGTAAGGGTCACTCTGGCTATCCTTGTTTTTTTTTTATTCCATATATAGGATGAGGTTGCTTTGGAGAGTGCTTTTAAGAATGAGTTAGGCACTTTGATCGGGACAGCCTGGAAGTAATAGAGCATTTTAGGAAGGACATTCATCTTTACTGCTTGTATTCTACCCCACCATGACACCATCAGGGGGTTCCAGCACTCTAGGTCCCTCTTAACCCGTTCTAATAGGGGGGGGGGTAGTTCCCATTGTAAAGTGCTTCTATTTTGTGTGTCAGGGTAATCCCCAGATATTTAATTCCCTTTTCAGCTATAGCCAAGTCTAGAGTTGCTGCTATTCTTTCCATTTCTGGCCTGTCCCCTGTTAAGAGTAACAGTTCTGATTTCTTCTTGTTTATTTTGAGGCCCGAGAGTGCCCCAAAGGTTTCGAGTTCTCTAATAGCGTGGGGTAGGGCCGTCCCTGGGTTCGTTAGGGCTAGGAGCATATCATCTGCCTATGCAATTACCTTATGATGTATACCTCCCATTTCTATCCCCGTTATGTCACCGGATTCCCTTATTCTAGTCAGGAGAGGTTCCAGGAAGATGGCGTATAAGAGGGGGGACAAGGGGCATCCTTGTTTGGTACCCCGTGTTATATCTATTTTGTCAGTGACCATCCCGTTTATAGCTATCCTGATTGTAGGGGAGGTGTAGTTAGCTTTCCCCATTTTTATAAACTGGTCCCCAAATCCCATACGTTTTAAGGTTTTGAACAATATTGACCACTCCACCCTATCGAAAGCCTTTTCGGCGTCCAGTGAGAGCAGGACTGCCGATGTGTTGGTAATCTCAGTTTTCTCCAAAAGATGTATTATTCTTCTCAGGTTATCGTGTGTCGTCCTCCCAGGGATAAATCCTGATTGGTCTGGAGTTATTAGGGACGGGAGGAGTGGGGATAGTCTGTTTGCCAGGATTTTGGTGTATATTTTGGCGTCTAGATTGATTAGCGCAATGGGGCGATATGAGGAGCGGAGGGAGGGGTCTTTTCCTGATTTGTGGAACACCAGGACCTTTGCCTCATTCATAGTGTGTGTCACATTGCCGGTTTCTTTGAAGGAGTTTAGGAGTCTAGTCAAGACCGGGATAAGTATATCTGCATATTTTTTGTAAAAGGGTGCAGTAAAGCCATCCGGGCCTGGTGCCTTGTTGTTTGGGAGTGCCGCTATTGCCTTTTTTACTTCCTCTTCCGTGATCGGGTTCTCTAGTGCCTCTCTGTCAGCCTCTGGGATTGTCGTAATAGGGAGGGATTGCAGATATGTGTCTTGTTCGGTTTCATTTGGGTGCTCTGTGGTATATAATGTTCGGTAGAATTCGCTAAAGACTTTGCCTATGTTCTGGGTTTGTGTATGAAGTTCCCCCTGCGGGTCCCGAATGCTCATTACCTACCTTTTTTGGGAGGAACAATCTGCATCGAAGGCAAGACTCTGGTGGGTCCCGGAATTCCTCACTAGGTTTAACTGTACCTGCATCTATCAGCCATTGGTAAGACCGTTCCTTTCTTGTTGTTTGGTTTGTGATTATTGTTGTGGCTAGTTACTTAACCAGTGTTTTTCGCAGTGGCCCAGGGGTTCCCCGAAGTACGTGGCTCCGGAAGATCATCTCCCACCTGTGGCCTCAAGGGCTGCACAGAGAGTGACATTTGTAGTCTCCCTGTGCGGCACTTGTGGACGGAGGTATCCTCGTTCTACACGACGGTCAAGACATAACAGACTGTGAAGCCACCCTGTTGTGTAGGCGATGGAGGGGGCGTGGAAGAACCCTAGGTCACTATGGTCCAAGCCATAACCATGTTACGTGCAGACATGGCCGCAGCAAACACAGCCATTCACCAACGGTTAGACTACCTCCAGAGTATCAGACATCCCCAGTATCCTGTCTTGGAATTCGGAGGTACCCCTTCCGCCCCACCGATAGCCCCCCCTCCGGTTCCAGTTCCAGTCCCTCAGGCTCCCACACCTATAGTTCTTCCCACTCCTTTCCCTTTGGCCGCTCCAGAAAGGCATCATGGGGACCCCGGCAAGTTTAGGACGTTCGTCAATCAGTGCAAACTGCACTTTTTGTGTAGACCCAAGGCCTTCCTAGACTCAGCTACAAAAGCCGCCTTTACCCTGTCACATTTGGCGGGCATAGCTGCCACTTGGGCTAATCCCCTCATGGAAAGCAACAGCCCGGTGCTTTATGATTTTGACTTGTTGATCACAGAAATGGCCCGAGTGTTTGATACCCGCCATAAGGTGCAGTCCCGAGACTTGGAATTATTGGATCTGGGACAAGGTAGGGGGTCTTGAGTACATTACCAAGTTCAACCAACTTGCAGCAGAAACTTCATGGCCTGAAAGTAAAAGGGCCGTTGTTTTTTACAGGGGTCTAAACAATGCCATGAAAGACGCACTTGCCGTAGTCCCTGCTCTACCCACGGCATACCATGACCTAGTGGATCTGGCATTACAGGTGGATACAAGGCGTTCAGAGCGCAGAGCCGAGGCCGGTTTTGCTTCTGCGTCAGTGCCATCCTCCTCTACTGCCTCCAGCTCCAATCAGGAACCTATGCAGGTAGTGGGCATACGTAGTCCAATCACACCATCAGAGAGGGAGCGCAGGAGGGTGGAAAATGCATGTTATTACTGTGGTCTGACTGGCCATTATTTTAAAGAGTGCCCCCGCCGGCCAAAATTGAAAACGCCGGGTTTTCGGAATGCTCGACCCTAGATCCGGGGACTGGGTCGAGCACTGTCCCTCTCACCCCGGACCCGATACCCGCTTTTGGCCGTATCCGGCCCATACGTTTATGGCCACGCTCCAACCCACACCTGAGATTTCACACCCGGTCACGATCATCCTGGATTCTGGGGCTACGGGTAATTACATCGATATTACGCTTGCCCACACACTCAACTTGCCCCTTTGGGGTAAGACCAGGCCGGAACCGGTTCAGGCGCTAGATGGCACTTCCCTGATATCCGGGCCCATTAAACAGCAGACGGCTCCTATGCTTCTTACAATTCAAGACACACACAAAGAAACCATAAGTTTCGATCTCATTGCCATGCCCCAGTTCGGCCTCATATTGGGAATCCCCTGGCTCCATGAGCATAACCCGCTGATAAACTGGATGACGGGTTCAGTTCACTTTGAGTCAGAGTTATGTCAATACTTCTGTCTTCCTGCAAACACCAACAATCACATTCCTGCTCAGGCCCTAGGGGCTATAGCCCATTTAACCATAGAGGACACCACGTGTTTGCCAACTGAACACCACGTGGTGGGACTGATTTCTACACTCATTCCCGCTCAATAACAGGATTTTGCGGGCGTATTCGATCATGGTTCTTCTGAAGTGCTTCCTCCGCATCGTCCCTATGTTTGCCCAATAGATCTGACACCGAACAGTACAGTAACCACGGGTCGGATTTATTCCCTGACCCCTACTGAAGAGACAGCACTCAAGGAATATATCCAAAAGTCCCTCCGGTTAGGCCATATCCATCCATCTACTTCACCTGCAGGCAGTCCAATCTTTTTCGTCCCCAAGAAGAAGGGCGACCTCCGCCCATGTGTAGATTACAGGCGACTAAATGCTATCACAAAAAAAACCCGATATCCCATTCCACTGATTACGCCATTACTTGACCGTCTCTCTCATGCTTCTGTCTTCACGAAATTAGATCTTCGTGGGGCTTATAATCTAGTTCGCGTTCATCCTGGGGACGAATGGAAGACCACCTTTTGCACGTGATATGGGTTGTATGAGTATACGGTCATGCCGTTTGGTCTATGCAATGCCCCGGCTACGTTTCAAAGGTTCACGAATGATACCTTCTCCGACATTTTGGATGTATTTGTCGTCGTCTATCTAGATGACATCCTGATTTATTCCCGAACCCTGAAAGAACATATACCCCATGTTCGAGAGGTCCTCTCGCGTTTACAAAGACACTCACTCTTTGCGAAACCAGAGAAGTGCCAATTCCACGCTGACACCGTGGAATTTCTCGGTTTTCATATTACGCCTGGAGGCTTAGCCATGAACTCCTCCAAAGTAAGAGCCGTATTAGACTGGCCGGCTCCAAAAAATCTGAAGGCACTTCAGTCATTCCTTGGCTTTGCAAACTTTTACCGACGGTTTATCTCTGGCTTCTCTTCCCTAGTGGCTCCACTTACTTATTTGACAAGTCCTCGTGTTCCCTTTCTATGGGCCGAAAAACACCAACAGGCCTTTGACGCTCTCAAGATGGCATTTACTAATGCCCCGGTTCTGCAACACCCAGACCCGGAATTGCCATTCATCGTGGAGGCTGACGCTTCCTCCTTTGCTTTGGGGGCGGTTTTGTCACAGGTCTGTCCTGCTACTGGTCGACTTCACCCCGTGGCCTTTCACTCCCGCAAATTCACGGACACAGAATCCCATTACACGGTGACCGAAAAAGAATTGTTGGCAGTCATGGACGCCTTCCGTGTCTGGCGACACCATCTCTTGGGTGCTAAACATCAGGTCACTGTGTACACCGATCACCAAAACCTGCAGGATCTGGCTTCTCTAAAGTGCATTAACAGTAGACAGGTCAGATGGCATTTGTTTTTTGCAGTCTTTGACTTTGTTGTCAAACATTGCTCAGGTTCGGCTCATAGGAAGGCCGATGCTCTATCCCGCTCCCCTGGGGGGTCACTCTACCAAAATATCCCGACACTCTCTTGGACTGCGGCAAGGTGGTTTGTCTATGTACCCCGTCACCGCCTTTGTTGGAAGCCGTTCGGAATTGGGTCTCCTTGCATCCTGACCAATCATCTGAGTGGGATCTCACACTTCATGACAGGCTACCGTTCATTGCCGATCGACTTTTTCTACCCACTACCGAAACTCGTAACATGGCCCTTACATGGTCTCATGATGCCCCTATACATGGACATCCCGGTCAGAAGCGTACACTAACACTGTTGAAACGCTGGTGCTGGTGGCCCTCTATGAAAAGGGACGTAGAGTGCTATGTTAATACCTGTGGGGTGTGTGCGCAATGTAAAAATCGAAGGAGTCGCCCTGTTGGTCTCCTGCTTCCATTGCCTGTTCCCCCCAGACCCTGGCACACTGTTATTATGGATTTTATTACCGACCTGCCCCGGGTTCAGGGATTTGACACTCTGTGGGTGGTTATTGATTCCTTCTCTAAGATGGCTCGTTTTATCCCATGCAAGGGCGTTCCCTCCGCTGCAGCATTGGCCAGACTGTTCTTTGAAGGGTTTTTTTGTCTCTTTGGTTTACCCACGGTCATTGTCTTGGATAGGGGTCCCCAGTTCACGTCACGCTTTTGGTGTGCATTAACCAAACTGCTCAGCATTGCCGTACATTTCTCTTCAGCATACCACCCTGAGTCGGATGGTCAGACGGAGAGACTCAATCAAACCTTGGAACAATTCTTGCGTTGTTTGACCCTGCAGCAACAAACTTCCTGGCTGAGAGTTGTCCATATGGCTGAGTTCGCCTATAATAACGCAGAACATTGTTCCACTGGGTTCTCCGTGTTCTATGTCTTGTATGGCCAACATTCCCGGGTTCTACCTTTCCTCACCATGCCTTCCTCAGTCACCCCTGCTGCCGCCGATTGTGCTAGGGACCCGTCCTCCATCCACGCTCAGACCATGACTCATTTACTCGAGGCTCAGGCGTCCATGAAGGCTCAGGCGGATAAGAAACGGGTGGTGGCCCCGTCTTATACAGTGGGTTCTCGTGTCTGGTTGTCCACCCGACACTTGCGGCTAGCGGGATGTCGCAAGTTCTTCCTTCGCTTTGTGTGTCCTTATGTTATCATCTGGGTCATCAACCCTGTGGCCTTCCGGCTTGCGCTCCCGAAGTCTTGGCGGATTCACCCGGTCTTCCATGTCTCCCTCCTCAAGCCTTGCCCCGGTCCGACTCGGCTTCGGGCGCCTGTGGCCCCGGTGTCCTTGTCTTCCCCTGATGTTTTTGAGGTCTCTGGGATTCTGGGTTCGCACCTTTGTAGGGGTCGCCTTCATTATGTAGTGGACTGGTCTGGGTTTGGGCATGAGGAGATGTCCTGGGTTCCCGCTGAGGATATTTGTGCCCCGCGCTTGGTGGCGCGTTTCCATAGGGACAATCCTTCGTGCCCACGGGGTCGTGGGCCTTTGGGTGTGGGCTCTGCCACGTCCCTAGGAGTTCCCGTTGTTCCCGATGTCACCCCCCAAAACCCCAAACCCCATACCTCCTCTATGCCCCATCCGCAGGCTAGGATCCGGGACCCATCGCTGCCTTCTTCCTTCCGCGTCACATGGCCGACACCTCCCACTCACGTGTAACAACAACGCGATCAGTGATGCGGGTGCGGACCACATGACCAGAAGACAAACGTAGCGCCACTATTTAAACGCTCGGATACGAGTGTTCAGTGCTTCACAGCTGTTCTCGTGACTACTGTTTGGCGCTACGTTCATATTTGGCTCATTTGGAGTTCGACCTTTGGATTGTTTCACGGACTGTTCCTTGGATTGCCCTGTGTTCTGGCTCTTGGATATTGGAACTCTGGTTACGAATCACGGACTGCCTTTGGTCTTCCATTCTGATATTCGCCTTGGTTATGTTTTTCTGGACGTCTTGGTGGACTCCATCAACAGGTGGGCCCGGTGCCCTTCAAGAACTTTACATACCTTTTTTGGGAGGAACAATCTGCATCGAAGGCAAGACTCTGGTGGGTTCCGGAATCCCTCACTAGGTTTAACTGTGCCACATCTATCAGCCATTGGTAAGACCGTTCCTTTCTTGTTGTTTGGTTTGTGATTATTGTTGTGGCTAGTTACTTAACCAGTGTTTTTTGCAGTGGCCCAGGGGTTCCCCGAAGTACGTGGCTCCGGAAGATCATCTCCCACCTGTGGCCTCAAGGGCTGCACAGAGAGTGACATTTGTAGTCTCCCTGTGCGGCACTTGTGGACGGAGGTATCCTCGTTCTACACGACGGTCAAGACATAACACTCTGTCCAAAACCTACTCTAACCCTACCACTTAGTTCAAAGTAATTCAGTACTAAAAGGGAAAAACATATAACCAGGAGAATGGCTCCCTTCTCCTGGCAGACTGATTCAGTCTTTCACAGTCTTTTACTTCAGTTTCTGGTTCAACAAAGGGTTCCTGGGCAGGAGAATGACTCCCTTCTCCTGACCCACCCAATAGTCCTCAAAAGTCTCTTTAGTTCCTCAAACAGAGTTTTAAATACTTGTTCCACAATTCCAATGGTCCTTCTTGACCTTTTACCACATTTAAAGTTCTCTCTGAACAGCTCTGGTTGTCTGTTCGTCTCTGCACTGCTGCTAATGTAATCACTGTACCTCAGCGGCACTCTTGACTTTTATTAATTTCACTGCCACCACTGTGACGAGGAAGATCCCTTTTGTTGTACTCTTGACTTGGTCTGCTTTGACAACTACTGCTGTGGTAAAGGGGACTACTCCTGAATGCTTTTCTCTGTGGGTTCTCTTTGTCTTGCCTCTGTAACAATGGAGATTTCTCCCGAGTGTTTCTTCTCTTTAGTTTCTCTTACTGTTACCACTGTGATGAGGGAGATTACTCCTGATTGTTTCTCCTCTTTGACTTTTCTTAGTGTTTTCACTGTGACGAGGGAGATTACTCCTGTACCTCTCTTAAATTTCAAGGAGGTCACCACAGTGACGATAGAGATTACCCCCGGGTATTTCTTCTCTTTGGCTTCTCTTAGTGTTATCGCTGTGACAAGGGATATCACTCCCGATGCATTTGGATCTTGACTCTCTGATTCTCGCTACTGTGACGAGGGAGATTACTTTCGATGCATTTTTGGTTCTTGGCTTTCTGGTCGACACTGTGACGAAGGAGAGCACCCCGGTGCACTCTTGATTCTTGACCTTCTGAATCTCATGACTGTGACGAGGGACATTACTCCCGATGCACTTTTGGTTCTTGGCTTTCTGGTCAATACCGTGATGGGAGAGATCACTCCCAATTCACTCTTGATTCTTGACCTTCTCACTGCTATGATGAAGGAGATTACTCCTGATGCACTCTGGTCTACCCAGACCCCACACGGGTCTTCCGCAATTCCATTTACCTAATTTGACCAGGGAATACGTCACCGGTTCTTCCCAGGGTTGCAGTGACTTCCTCTTCGTTTGTTGCTTCCATCTCGATCACCTGCACTGCTCCGCGTAGGCCAGGGGCTGACTGTATCAGCACAGTTGAACTGAACAGCCCACCTTGCACAGGTCACGCCTCCGCCTTGGCTTTTTCAGCTCTTGAGTGAGCTGGCTCCCAACCAGCTCACAGGACTCTCCTGGGCGTTCCCCTTTCTGCACCCATGCTTCTGAGGACCAACTTTTCTGCATCACCAACAGGACTCCAGGGTTGAACTTCACAAGCTCTGCTGCCTTCACACCTGTTGCTCTCTCCTTCTGTAAGTCCCATCTCACTTATTATTGTTGTTAGCTGTGTCCTCCCCAGCGCAAAGTTAGAGCCCTTCTTAACTGATGTTAGAGTGATCTTCCTTCCTCCAAGTGTCAAAGCAGAGAGGGAGGAAGTGTTATAGTAATCCACAATAGTGCCTTCAGTTGTACTCTAGGCAGACCCTAGGAACTTCATGGGTGTAAGACCAAAAGGGTTCGGGAGTTCCTCTACAGAACGGGAGTCCTTATCCCCATGAGGGGAGTTTCTCCCTGTGAGGTCCTCCTATTATCTTTTCCCATCCCTAGAAGGATTATTGGGTAGTGGCATCACCATCTGAGCCACAAAGGCATGGGCTTCCCACTGGGGAGGAATGACGAGATCACATGAACGTCACAGAGGGCTGAATGTGCATTTTAGTCTCTACTCATCCTTGTACTGCTGCAGGGCAGAAGTCAATTCGTCACAGCTGGGCTCCGCAAGAGAGAGGAAAGTGAGCGACAGGAGTATAAAAAGAGTAGTGGCAGGTGTAGTTGTGGGGGTGATTGTTGGAGAGAGGGGATACCAGGAAGGTGGAGACAGGAGAAGGGAGAGAGAGAGAGAAAGAGTGATAAGAACAGTGGAGGAGCAACAAAGTTACAAATGGGGGTGAATGAAGTGAGGAGAACCTATGGAGGCAACCGTTGAAATGAAAGAGAACCATCAGGAAGACTCTGTAGGTACTTTTGGAAACCCCTGGGAGAGAGAGCAAGTGCCACTGCCTTTAGACCTTCCTTAGGGTAAGGGAAAGACCACAATGAAACAAAAAGTGTGCCTGGCTAGGCCCTGATATGCCCAGGAGGGTACTTCATAATATTTCACAAATAATCACTTCTAAACTAAATAACAACTGTACTGGATCTGGATCTGTTGAAACGACCAGATAGTGGTCACTTAGTTTATTTATTGTGTATATTGATTACTTCATTCTTTATGCCTTTTGCAAAACAAACCCAAAACATACAGACCTTTCTTACAATATTGACAATATGGTGATACCACTGTGTACCATCCAATTAATTCCAATGGATTAAACTCAACAACAGTGCACATGTTCAATCATTGATGAACCAATATTGACACATGAACGTGTGCTCTCCAGGGGATATAGAACCACATGTGATTTGTTAAATATTATGAGGGATAGACCACAGACCACAGACAATAAGAGGTCCCCTGAGTGTATTTTACAGAGATTGAAGCAATGGGGAGTAATAGGGAAACCTGTTCTAGGGCATTGGGAGATGGGAGGTGGGAGCCCACTTGGAGGTTGGGGTAAGCAGCAGTGTATGAGTATGAGAACACCAATTGAATTGTCAAATACCTGGTTTATTTTCAAATAAAAAGTTGAAAACGAGTCCTGTGGTTCGATTTTGCAATGAAGTGTCGCAAGTTGTGTCATTGTTAAGGTCCCGATGCAGAGAATGCTCAGAATAGGCTGGTTAATGCTGGAGGAGTTGGGGCCCTGATCTTATTAGACATTTCAGCGGCGTTTGACACCGTAGACCACCCGCCTGAGCCAAGTTGGGATCTCAGGTTAGGTGCTTACTTGTTTTGCCTCATTCCTAGCCAATAGAACCTAAACACTCTCTCTCCCCACTTTCCTCTCTGGGCTTTTCTCTCTCTGTTGTGGTGTCCCCCAGGGATCTGTCTTGTCTCCCATTCTCTTCAACATTTACATCTGGCCTCTTGTGTGTCACATCCACTCCTTCGGCATCAGGTGCTTTTTATATGCCGACGACACACAGATCCTGATCCGTCTAGACCGGGATCGAGCTGGGGTGTCATTGTGCTTGTCTCGGTGCCTGACTGCCATGGGGGCATGGATGTACCACAATTGGCTGAAGCTGAATGGAGACGAGACAGAGGTGCTGGTGGTGGGTTCTCCCCCGACCCCTCATTCTGGGTGTCCTCCTTCTGGCCTTCTTCTCTTGGCCCCCTTCCAGTCCCTACTGATAAGGTGAAGAACCTAGGTGTTGTGATTTCCGCGTCACTCTCGATGGAGGCACAGGTGGCGGCAGTTAGTCAGGCTGGCCACTTTCACCTTAAAATCTTAAAGAAGGTTCTACCGTTTATTCCTTCTCATCTTCGCTACCCGGTAGTCGCAGCCCTAGCGCTAAGTCGTCTGGAACTACTGCAATTCGTTATACTTGGCCCAACCTAAGGGCTTAGCCCATCAGCTTCAGCGACTTCAGAATATGGCTGCCCGGGTGGCATCTGGCTCCCCCTATGGAGCTCACATCTCTCCGGTACTGCCCTTGCTTCATTGGCTGCCTGTCAAGCAGTGCATTGTTTTCAAGGCCCTCTGCTTGGTGCATCGCACCTTGTATGATCAAGGGGCACAGTATCTTTGTGAGAAGTTCACCCACTACTGCCCCACGCGGCATCTAAGATTGGTAGCTGCCGGTCTCCATGTAGTCCACTCCTTCCAATGCACTCGAATCGAAGATCGGCCTTCTCAGTGGTCTCGCCGCAATTGTGGAACAGTCTCCCTTTGGCCGTGAAAACTCTCTCTAATCACTGGGTTTTAAGAAAATCTCTGAAAACATATTTGTTTGGTTAAATGTAGCTCCATTTGGATACTGCTTCTCCTCTCCTCCAGCGCCGTGATGCCCTCGAGTGGCCGTGCACTAAATACGTTCATTTAACATAACAAACATAACAATAGCCAGAGTGACACAGACAGTCAAGTTCCCGACTAGGGCTACCTTTCAGCAGCAGGATGTGACCTCTACAGGGCTAAGGAAGTTATAGTTCCACCACAAAGGAAGGCCTTGGTGAAGACTGGAATTAAGGCATCGATTCCAAGGGAATACTTGCACCAAAATCTGTCTGGCCACACAAACACTCCCTGGATGTGGGGGGAGGAGTGGTGAATTGAGATTACACGAGAAAAGTGAAGGTGGATCTTTTTATTGTCACAGATGGTACAGAAAGTACTCTGAGTATCAAGGAGGGTTCACAGATTTTTATAAAAATTTGTAGGGCATAGTGCCACCACTCTCTCTCTCTCTCTCGGCTCCACACTAACCTCCTCCTTAACCCAGGTGCCCGTAGGTAGACCCTGGTTAGTGCTAAAGCTTGTTGACCACTACTGTCTAATATCTGCCTTAACATAGTGATGTTCTCCCTAAAAGCAGGCTCCCTATCTCCCCCAAGGACTTCCTAACTTTCCCACTCTTGGCAGACGTTAGTGTTCGAATGGAAAGGTTAGGGATTGTGCCATACATCTACTCGGTAAGATTCACTTGGTTCCACTCACATCCTCTGTTACCTTTCCCTTCTATTCTACATGCTTATCCTTTGTCTTCTTCCCAACAACTTCCTGTTCCATCATTGTTTTCACTCATCTCTCCTCGCTCCTACCTTTGATGATAACTGCTCCTCCCTCCTACTACTGCACTAATGCACCTACTACAACTCCCTCCCACTCCTGCAACAACCCCTCTCTACTATCACTACTCCCCTCCTATGACTCCTTTCCTCCTACTACTACCACTGTTCTTACCACTCCTACTACTGCTCCTACCAGCGATTCAGTCACCCTCCTTTCACTCTGTACCAGCCTTCTCACAATTACACCTTACATTGGGTCTTATTATGAGTTTGGTCCTATCTTGGCAGTAAATATGCTGAGATACCACCAAGTGGATTTACCATTCCTGCCACTTTGTGCAGCGGAATTACTGTCGGATTACAAGTGGCGGTATTGCAGTGTGTATCCCCATGGGGATTTTGTCAGAATAACCACTGGCTGTAATTTTGCCAAAATTGCCTTTTTTTGGTGGTAAGGTGGCCGAATTACATCCAGCATTTTGCTGGAGATTTTTCCTCCACCTTTTCTCCCAACCCATAGTTTGGCGGTGCAGTAATGCATTACCACAGTTTTTGACTTGTAATGAGGCAGACTGTTTTTCCTAATCACTTGTATCACAAACATGCACACTCACACTACAGAATCACTAACACTTCTAAGCCAATGTCTCACCAACTCCAAAACTCTTTTTCACAATCTGCTGCTCTCTATTTCCTCCTGCTGATCTCTTGGCCTTCGACATCGTGCTCCTCTGATGACATCCAATTCACCCACACTTCCTATTGCCTGTTGCCAATTTATATAACTTCCTCTGACGGTTGGTCTACTGTCCCTAAACAATCTGCTTGCTTTCTTCCCCTCCCAGGGCGTTTATGTGGAAGAAAATGTTAAAAAGTGGGTCTTAGCCCCGTCCACTTTCTCAGCGCAGGCTTGCCGCCCAGGTGATCTGGCATTGCTGAAAGAAAGGGGAAAATGTTTGTTTTTAGGGCTGCATCATCTGAGACCCTATGTGTGTAAATCTGGGAATGTTAAGCTTTTCAAGTGAAAGGGGGTCTAGTGGATATCTGGGATTATCAGCGAGCTCAAGATGTCCAGTTTATTCTACAGCCTCTCAAGGCAGCTGCACTGAGGTTCTGCAAAGCACCTTCATATCTCGGCACAGCTGGAGTACCTCTTTCCCTTGCCTCTCCAGCGCAGTGATCGTGTGTCTGCAGCACAGTAGTCTCATTCTTGGTGGTAGCCTTCTCTAATCTTTCCGGCTCTCCTCTTCAACTCTGCCCCTGAAAGGGAAAGTGAAGACTATCAAGCATATGTGCTATGAGGCAAGGCTGGAGATCTCGTTCTACGGGGAAACATACTAGCAAATGTGGGTTTATCCAGGATTGGGAACCAGATTGCTGCCTTCCCGCTTAGTGTCAGGGCTGGTTCTGGAAACCCCTTTCTGCTCCCTCCTACCAAGGATTGTACCACGTGTGCTTAACACCTATGGAAAAGGGTAAAGATTTGAGTGTGCCACATTAGCCTCAGCAACAATGCCTACACAATTAGACTGGACCAAGCCACTTCCCAACTTATTTGTTTGATGAATCCTATGGAGTTATCACTGATCACAAGTCTAAAGTCTTCTCCCATGTGGCCAGGGAAAAGCAGCCACTGCCTGATCCTGACCTGGGGGTGGTATTCTGAGGGTGGATCACATGGGAGGAGATGGCTGTTGGGGAGAAGTGGTGACTCCAACAGGAGAGACACAGTATTCTTCTCTGTCCTGTGAAGAAGACCCTCTATTTCCGGAGTTCCTGATGGCATGTTGTCATTATTCAGAACCATTCAGTGGTAAAACCCTGAAAACCCCTTTTGTCAAATATTTCTGACAGAATACTATTCACGCTTCATGTGTACATAATGCCCCTTAAACACATTTAATGTCTACTTTTTATGATGGTTGTTATTTAAATAAAAATGTCCAGCAATATAACTTAAACCGGTTTAAAATTTCTTTGGACTCCAAGTCCCAGAAAGACTCAAGTAATGAGACGAAGAAGAGGAGCAAGGAGTCAATATGGAATGAAAGTAACATCAAGTTCAACGTGCAGTCTAGTTGTCAGGTTCACAATCAGCTGCGCAGGACATTTAAACCTGATGATCACTTGCAAACAAAGAGAGGAGAGGAGAGCTGCAGAGAAACCGAAGCATGAAGCAGATCCAAAGGAAGAGGCAGCCACACTGAGATGAGCCGATGTAGAAGAGCCAAACGCTTACAGGCAAATACCTAGAGGCGTACCTTACTGGAGGAGTGGGAGTCCGGTAAACCAACAACGAGCACCCCGGGGTGACAGCTGGAAGAAAGACAGGCTCTGCGAGACCAAAGAAGATGCGGTCTTGCAGGGTTGATCTGGTTGCATCGGCGAGTAGGTGGAATGCCGACACGGGAACAGATCGAGAGTCTGCCTGCCAGGGGAAGCCTGCCCAACAGTAAACCCTTGCCGTCGCCGCAGCTGCACATTACACTGGTGAGTTGACCCAGAGGAGTTGGGGGCCCGGGGGTGTGCCAAATAATTTATGAACACTTGGCTAATTATTTTGAATACCGACCAAATAGAATTGAAGGGCAAAAGTTGTACAAATCTCCTTATATGAGATGTCAATCTTGGGAAAGAGATGCCTGTCAGCAGAGTACACCAGGGGATCTGAAAGAACAAAAAGGGGGGGGGATTCCTGGCAGGGGAGTAAACCAGGATATCTAAAGATTCTGTTGAGAAATTCCTGGCAGGAGGGTACACCAGGAAATCATTTTGGAGCAGATGTGTGAAAGAGAAACTTTGACATTTCTAGCAGTTGTTGAAATTAAACATGTTTCCATCCTGTAAAGTAGAAAAGACTGCCTTTTGCTATACTTTAAACAGTGTTGCGGAAAAAACATATGCTTTGCCATCCTGAGGAAACTATTATGTGAAACAGACATTTTTATTAACTTTAACAGAACATTGTTGGAACAGTACATTTTCAGTAGTTTTCCTGAAACAGTTCATCGGAAGGGATTCAACTCCTGGATAAAAGGATTGCTTTGTTGGAATTATACATTTGGATTTTACACCCTTTTGTTGAATTGAAAATAGAGACATTTACCTTGCACCATTTGATTGCGTATGTTTGTGAGGGTCAAATATTATTTGGACACACGGTCAGCTTGCTTTCGTTTTAGTTTCATAGGCAGGGACACTCTCTTTAGGATATGGACAGATAGGCCTTTAAATCCCTTTTTCGTTTGATAAAAATGACTAATGTTGAAAATAGTGCAACTTTATGTCCACCTTTAATTTATGACCCCTCACATTTGAGAGTGGATACTAGTTCCAGACATCAAAGAGGTAGAAGACTTGGAAGACACCCAAAGGGGTGAAGCCGACTTGGGTCAGAAACTCACAGAAGGACAGACAGACAAGGACATAGAAGGGGCTCTGGGTCCTGTGTCCCTGGAGTTTGTTGAAGCCCAATAGCTGGATCCACTTGTGGATCAGGCAAGGAGAGATCTCATATCCGATTAGGAAAGGTTTGAAAAGTCCCCATTTCATTGACTGAAGGGGCCTACTGTACAGAGTTGTTGTCCATCCCAGATGGGAAGGGGTTAACCGATACCTACTCTTAGTCCCGAAACAATTCCATGAAGCTGATAAGGGGATGGCCCATTCCCAACTGATGGTGGGCCATTTAGGACTGCTGGAGAAGACCCAACAAAATGTCCTTGGTCGTTTCTACTGGCCAGGAATCTATGCATAAATTGAGAGTTATTGTGCCTGCTGTCCACTAGCCCCACCACAGCCACTGCCGATAATCGACATTCCCTTCTGTAGAATCATAGATTATGCTATCCGATATACAGAAGCCTTCCTCCAAAACTGCTAAAGCTATCCTGAAAGTTCTTGTGGCTGTCTTTACCGAAGTAGGCTTCCCTGAGGAAATCCTGATAGATCAAGGAAGTAGCTTTATGTCTAAGCTCATGAATTGATACATATTAAGACTCAATAGACGTCCAACTACCATTCTCAAATGATTGGCCTAGTGGAGCGTTTTAATCAGACCACACAACTCCTGAGGAAGTTGTTGGCAGAAGACAGCGGAATCAGGACGAATTATTACCTTAGGCATTATTTACCATCCGAAAGACACCTCAAGCGCCAACTGGCTTCTCACCCTTTGATTTAATCTACAGCAGAAACCTAGTGATGTCTTAGATATTGTGAAGGAAGGATGTGAGGATCCTGAGAACCAGCATACTAGTTACGCCCCTCTAATACTGAATACCAAAGAACGGATGGAAATTATGCAAAGTCTCATCTTCTTTCATCTACAGACCTGTCAATGCTAGACAAGAGAGGAAATCTAAACACAAGTCTCAACTAAGATCTTTTGGTGTTGGGGACAAGGTCATGGTTTTGTTACCAACCTACCCATAGTAAGTTGTTGACATGATGGCATGGACCGTACCATCACTACCAAAGTCATGTCTCCACCAACCTATAAAGTACAACAGCCAGACCGTCAAAATCCTTTACAAAGCTATCATGTGAACAAACCGAAGGCCCCAAAAGTAAACAATAACCCCTATTCTTGGGCGTTCGATGGGACACTCCTCTGCCTATCCAAGTGAATGGGGTAACAATGGCCCCAGGCTTCCCAACTAGACAACATAAAGATCTAGTTGACCTCCTGCAGCATTTTCCATATGTTTTCCAGGGGAAGTCCTAGCCCTTAGGGGAGTAGCAAAGCTAGAGATTCGTCAAGGGAAGCAGTTGTCATAGAGAGCCAATGGGAACCAAGAGGAGCCCCATAACAGGAGAGACAAGGGGCCTCATTATGAGTTTGCCGGTCTGGGAACTACGGTAACAGTAAGCTTGCCGGTACTCTAGATCCCGGACCGGCAAACTATGAGTTGTGCTCGTGGGTGCCTTTCTGCCCGCCAAGTCGGACCTGGCGGGCAGAAAGGAACCCGGGAGCACAGCATGTTGGATGCACAGGCACCGTTATATACAGTGCCTGTGCATCTTTTTTCTGGCGCCAGCGAATAGACACTTACCAGGTCAGGCGGGTCTGGAATGCCCCGGTAATTGCCCATTCGCAGGTGCCAGAAAATATTGCAAGTTTGGCGGCAGCCTGCCGATTTTACCGGCAAGGCTACCGCCAAACTTGTAATGAGGCCCAAAGCATTAAAAATCTATCAGTTCCAGTGATGGATAAAGGTGTATATGTGAGGTCAGAGGAGGCGGAAGTGGAGCAAGAGACCAGGGAGGAGTGCCGAGCAGTTGGAGGACAACATGGAGATGATATTTTGGCCTGTTTGGAGAAAATGAGGTAAGCTGGTAGAGTTGAGAGAATAGTAATTATTGTCTGTTTGGGAGTTAGTGAAAGAGGAGAGTGAATGGGAGATAGAGAGAGAGAGATAAAGAGAGAGAGAGAACGCGAAAGCAGAACAAGTAGGCATAGGGAAAGAATATCAGAGGGGAGAATAGGCATAGTAGGAGAAGTTTTGGTGAGAGCTATAGAAGGGGGAGTTGAGAGTATGTTCGTGAGAGACTGTGGGTGTGAGCATGAAAGAAAGAGGAAAGAGAGGCAGGTGGGTAGCAGAGAGTAGAGACAGGTGTGATGAGAGCAAAGAGTGTTGGAGAGGAGGGAAGACCAGTAGAGGGCTGGTGGACTGAAACACAAGAGTGGAAAGAGAGTGAGAGAGCGGCAAGACCAGGGGTGTACTGTAGTGAGAGAGAGGGGGCTAGAAGTAACACCAGGAAGCAGAGTATAGGTACAGGGGAGAGAACAGTTGGGGGTGGAGGTAGGAGAAACATGAGAGAACAGCAAGAACAGTGGGCGGAGTGTGGAAAGAAAGAGAGAGGGGGTGTGAAACAGGAGACAAGTGAGTGAGGAGAAACGCAGGAGTCAGGCTTCACATCAAAAGAAGTGACAGAAGATGCAGACGACTCTGTTAGGTCCCTCAGGAAGTCCTAGAGAGAGAGCTAGGTAGATAAGGCCATGGCATCCAGCCCCCGCCTTTTAGGAGGAGGTCTAAACCCAGACAGTAGGGGTACCCTGGCAGTAGAGAAGCCTGGGATAGGGAGGTGGGAGTCCTCCTGGTGGTCGAGTTAAGGTACAAGGTCCACTGCTAGGCTGGGAACCCCAATTCAGTGTCATATACCTATCTTTATAATAAAAAGCTAAAGCTATTAGTCATTGTCATGAGGTTCTTTGAGCAAAGAGTTATAACCCAAGCCCTGAAGCTAGTCCCCTGGGCACAAGTCGATATAACATGTAGGTGGACGAGTCGCCCACTATTTTCAGATTTAACATTGGAGGAGAGCAGGCCAGCAGAGTCGCATGCTGTGATGCAGTTCCTTATCATTCTGTCTCTGGTTGTTTCGAGTTCTGTTAGTTCTCTGTACAATTGCATCTCAAAAGCAAAACCCCACAATCGGCTGCTCGCTATTGACCTTGATCCAAGAAGCCAAAAACTAAATTACATTATTAAACTGTTTCAACCTGTCTTTTGCGTTTCCGTGATGATTGTTTGACACCTTTTGAAATGTATTTGTTCTGTTGGACTGCAGATTTCATTTGTTCATGCATGGCTATGAAACAGCTTGGAGACTAAGGTGGTAGGAGAGTCTACAGGGATCCCAAGCTGTCCATTGTCACATTACTTTGAATTGTGTACTTCCAGTCCTACATTTATACCTGGAAAATCATTCTGCACGTTGTGAATTACATGAATCAAAAAATGACTGAGTTAAAATTCACCACTTGCAAACATCACTTGTGGGCTCTGCGTTTTCTTTTTCTTTTTACGAATAAGTGATCAAGGAGTGGCGTTAGGTGAGCAATGTGGACAGTAGTTTGACAACATTACTAGGTTTATTATTTCCTCATTGCAGTTGGTTCCCATGCAGATTACTACTTTGTGGCAGAAGGAGAGATCTTTCTACTGCTAATCAAGTCAATTTAATCCAGAAGGGCAGGTACACCCACCATTTACTGAAAGGAGCTAGCACTGCCATGCTGTCACTTCCTGAGGTATTGCAAATTTAGCATTATAAGTAGCTTCCCACCCTGATTATTTATTTTAGGAATTGTACCCTGCATGGTTACCCCCAAGTCCCTTTTACTCATCCCCGTCCTACCACAGGATATGAGCTAGCACATCAATCAAAAAGTGCAGCTGCATGGCTCTGGCTGAGAGTCCAGGGCTCCATCACAGCCAGCACATTTGTCACTGCATGGGTCCTTCTCCACCACCATCCAATTATTGGGCACCAGCACTAGAAATGGTATCTATGTCTCAAGACTTCCAAGCCCTAATGTCATCCCCCGGGCTGATTGGTGGTTACTTCTGCGTTGGCAGCTCCGTCACGGAAGGCAGTACCACTAGTTCCAGCATGTTTCATCATTACGTGCTGTGTGGGTCTAGTCGTTGCCCAAGATGGCGGTCGCTGGGAGGTACTAATTCATTCCTCTCTCATCGACCGTTGCGTTGCACCCCCGAAATTTGGCTTCCGCTTCTCTTTTGGGTCAAACGCTAGTATTTTCCACTTTCTCGGCTTGCGCTTAGCCGCTCTCTGTCCCTCTGGTTCGCACTCCTTGCGTTCCACTTACCTTCCCTTCTTTAGCGGTCGGCTCCTCATTACTCCGGCTGCTTTCTGGCTCGCCCGGTTTTCTGCGGTGAGTCCTTCTTCCTGCTTTCCTCCTTCTGCTTCCTTTCTCTTCTTTTTCTTGCCTCCGCTCCTTGCGGTCTCTCATTGCTTCCTAGTTTCTCCGCCTTTCCTTTGCGGAGATTCAGTTACGAGGAAACTTACTCCAGTTCCTAAGGACTCCATCAGCTGATCCTTGAGCTCCGATCTCCGGGAACTCTTCATCGCAGCATAATGGTTTTTTCTTCCTCCTCGACTTTTTCCCTTAAACGGCCTGATCATGGGAACGGAGCCTCAGCACTGTTGGCTTTCAGAGCATTCACTGTGGCTTCCTCTCGTGACAGGCACACTTCATCTAAAAAGGAGAGAGACTATCTGGCATGTCGCCACCTCAGTCCTGAAGACTTGGAAACCTACGACACAGGTGAGGAGAGTGGGGAGGAACAAGGAAGAATCGCCAGAACAGGTCACCTAATCCCGAGGTTGGACTCAGTGATGGCACATCACTAATGGTGGAGGCACACCATAAAGGTGCAGCAGGGGCTTCCCACTTAGTCCATCACCTTTGACAGTCATAGTGATGGGTGCCTACATCACTGTAAATACTGTCCTCCTGGTTACCATTACCTTGGCCAGACAACAAAGGGAATTGGGCGCTGTGATGAATCAATGATGATTCCTCCCCGATACCTGGCCTGGGACCCTCCTCTTGTGACCAGGGAAAGGCAGACACTTTCTGATCCCGACCCTGGGGATGGTGTACTGCGGGAGGATCACATGGGGTGGGGAAACAGACCAGAAAGACTTGAAACCCCCCTGTTCTTTCCCCATAATCCCACACTTTTGATGGCTGTTTGCCAAACTGCGGACGTTGAAAGAGGGCACTGCAAGTCCCATAATCCCAGAAGTACTGGGACGAAGAAGAGGGCTAAAGAGGCATGCTGTAGCAGTGTTCAGGCAATTAAGCCTGCATCGCACACCTGAAGGAACCTGGGAAGCATAAAAGACCCTGTACATTACAGGCAATTGGAAGGAGCTGGAACTGTGACTGGAATGCGAGCTGTAGCAGAAGGAAGAAGGCACAAGGCTGGCAAACCAAACAGAAGTGGGAGAACAAAAGGGATGCCAGAACGTGGAGACAGCAGATTCCATCTGTTTGTTCTGAGAGGGTCCTGCTCCCCAAACTCTGGAGTGCAGATGCTGTACAGAGGAAGGCCTGCAGGAGAGCTGTCTTTCCCCATGTGAGCCTGATTGCCATGGTTGCCATGCAGCCAACGTGCCGGAGACCGAGACAAGGGGCAGTTGTCAAGCCGTGGCTCTCAGGAGCGAGAGGGGCTCCATAAATGTTTGGCCGGACTGGAGACATCTTTGAAGAGGAAGGTTGTGGGTCCCTAAGAAGCCAGAAACTGTCAAAGCTGTGGCAGAAGGCGTGGAAGCAGTGCGGGCCACAGAGTACGTTTTAAAGAAGTCAGTGAGTGAACGTACAGTGTTTTAATACCTTATGGGAGCATTGCTGGCAACAGTATCCAGTTCCCTATTCACTTGAGTATGGTTTAAACCAAGTATAAGTTGTTCATTGAAGCTGAAATACCCGTACAATGGAAATGTAGCACTTGCGTATAATGTGAAAGTCCTTTTACTCATGTGAGAAGCTAACGCTGCTTAATAAACCCAACCTTTAAAGGACTGTTTCTGTATGAAGCAGTGGTCGCGTGTCACTTACTAAGGAAAGTAAACGTTGCGAATACCATTACTGAATATCTAACCTTGAAAATACAATTTTTAAAACTTTTAACTTGTGAAAACTACATCAAGCAGTAGTCGTGTGTGCCTAATTGTGATTCCCAAAGGAGGAATAAACTCAAGCCTTCACTTTCACACGGGAATACAATTCAATACCAAACTTTCAACTTTGAAAACTACATTAAGAAGTGGTCATGCATGCCTAATTGTGATTACTAAAGAATGACTGAAATGTATTCTTTACTTTAACGCGGCATACCTTTCATATATAAGAATTCAAAGTCTATATTTTATTGAAGAAGCAAACAAGCATTTCCCAACTCAACAATCTCCCCATATTAACACTGAAACCAGCCTTTCTTAGAGTTGAAAAGCAATCTAACTGTGCTGTGAAGTTAATAACAGTTCAAATGGTCTAAGATACAAATCTGCAATGTGAGAAACCTGATGGTGTTCTCCCACCTACTCCCATGGATCCTCTATTTAGTTGGCCACGGAAGGGACATTGTTTGATCCCAACCCTGGGGACAAGTGGGGGAGGATCACCTGAGTGGAGGGTCACAGGGGATTGAGAGGAGAACACCCAAGGGTGAGACATGATATTCCCCCATTTCCCATTTCAACTTAAAACTCTCCACCCTCAGCTTTCATAGGGTATTTTCAAACCCATACCATCTCCCCTTCCCCATTTCCAGCCAATACTGGGATGAGGAAGAGGAAACCAGGAGTAGTGAAGATTTCCCATAAGAATAACATGGGGAGTGTAAGGGAAACCGGCTGTAGAAAAAATGTAAGTTGTCCCATTGATAGAGTCAGACAGAGTCAGGTTTGTACTAATTATCACTCACACCTGACTCCACTTGATTGTTTTTCCAACTATAAAAGGTGTAGTTCTACACAGGTGAGATTGTGAGCTGGGGATGTGATTTGGGCCAGAGAAGCCAAGGAGCATAGAACAGCAGGATCAACGGGCCAGAGGAGAACGGCATGCTGAGAAGCTGGCCTGGGGTTTGTGAGGGGCTGCAGCGTGGCTAGGGAGCTGCGTCTCCAGAGAGCCACAGCGAAGTACCTTGCAGCTGCTATTGACGGTCGAAACATTGCTTGTTCCCTTGGGACCTGTGCCGGCCCCAAGGGTAGCTGAGGGGCACCTGGTGAGACAATGACCTCAGGCCCGCGGGAGCATGAGGCTGACTGAAATGGAGCAGGCGAAAAGAAATAATAAAGCAGCACGGAGCGGAAAAGAGGTAAGAAATGAAAGGAAAATGGTAAAGCGATTTGGATCAAAAGAAGAGTGTCAAGATTAAGAGAAAGCAAGAAAAGCAGAGCATGCAAGGAGCGCAAAGTAAAAGTACTGTGATAAAGAGGGCGCAAGCGACCTGAAATGAGAGAGAAGGGTGCAAGTGACCTAGCAGAGTCGAAAGTGTGCAATTGTGCATGGGAAAGCTGAAAAAGGTGCCAGTGGGCACAGTATGGTAAAATGTGTGGAAGTTTGCACGAGAAAGCTGGAGAAAGTGCCAGGGGCACTAAAAGGAGAAAGTAGGTGCAAGTGTGCATGAAGGAATTAAAGAAGGTGCCAGTGGGCACAAGAAATAGAGGAAGGTGCAAGTGTGCAGGAGAAGGAAAGAAAGGTGCCAGTGGGCATGAGAAAAAAGTTTTAAAAAAAGAGAGGAGAACAAGAAGGGGTGCAGAAAGCCCCTGAAGTTAAAGAGTTAAGAGCAGGAACTAACAGAGAGTGGTTAAAGCTCTGAGTGGTCACCTTTAGGAGGAGCAAAGAACCTTGAATTTTCGGAAGTCTCTGCTGTTACCCCTTGAAAGAATTGTGTATGAAAGAAAGGTACATCCTGACAAACTGAGCTAGTATTTCGAAACACAAGATGGGCCTGAGTTTGGGAAGGGAACCCTGAGTGGCCTAAAAGTTGAACTTGTATTTGAACTTGTAAGAAGCCTAAGCTTGGGGAAGGGATCCCTAAGAGGCCTATCAAAGTGGAATCCTGATTATGTGGTGTTACTGAAGGAATTGAAGCCTGGGGACGGGAACCCCAGGGTATTAAGAACATTGAAATTGTATGAACTATGCAGGCCCTATGAACAGTCCCTTTTGAGTGAGCTTGTTCTTTTGAAGCTAACCAACCTACAACTGGTGAGAAGACCACCTGAAACCAATCCTGTGTTTGTTGAGCCACCACTTTTTGCCTGTATAATGGATGGCCCTTAGAAACACCTGTTAAGGGAACTATCCTTTTAGTGTTAGGGCCAGTTAGGCATTACACCAACCCAGGAACGTTAGTAACATAAAGGGTTTGAATGATTATCTTTGAGCCTCTGTTTCTCTTGACTACCTGAAGCTAAGAGAGTGGCATCAAGGCTTCTGGGCAGTTACTTGGGCTGATAACTGGCAGGAAGGTGCAGGTAATGTTGGGGACGGGAAACTTGCTGCTTGTAAAGACTATTTTGAGTTTGACTATTGTGGTAGACAGACAAGACAGGCAAAGAGGCAAATCATTTTGAAGATAGTTATTCAGAGGAAGGGTGCCTTGCCTACTGGAAGTTGTTCAAGTAATTTAAAATATATTTTGTCGAAACCTATCTAGAAGTAAAAATCACTGAAGCTGTGGTAGTAGTCCAAAGTATTGAAGCTGTGGTGGTATATCTGGTTGTCAGCAGATGCAACATTGTAGTAGTCTAAACAAAGTGGAGTACTGTTAGACAAAGGTACTTGTTCTCATAGTGAGTCAAGTAGAAGTGAAGTGAAGTTGTTGAAGTGAAAGCATCAGCACTGACAAGCCATCCTGACAAATATACCATTGTGAATCCTAAAACTCTAACTAAGAGAATACTAAAGGTTAACCATGAACTGTGTATCACTGATAGTTGTGGATATTGCGTTTCTTTTGAACTGTGGCAATTCTTCTTGACAAGGTGACACAGCACTGTGGCTGGGATTACCATTGGTGCTATTTGGTGGAAGTGGAAAGTGGATGGTTCACCAGGGAGAAGAGATTTGCGACCATTGTAACTTTGGTTAACAAAATTTGACGTTGACTTTGCTGCCTAGTTATTTCCTCCCCCAGCGTGCTCTCCCATCTTCTCATATAAGTCCATTTGATTTTTTCTTCTTGTGTGTTAATGAAATTGTATAGCGTTGACACCAGTTTCTTGTCACCTGGGTTGGTTATTACGTACGTTTCAAATGGTGTGAGGTCTCTTGCGGCCGCATGGAAGACCTCTGGCGTGCTTAGCCAGTGCTTTATTTGCTCGTATTTGTATCTGTCCGCCTCTGTTAGATTCCACATATTTTTGCATTCTGCGAAGGTTCTTATTTCTTTGTCCTGAATCATTTCCCCTATTTTTCTGCATCCTGCTACTTCCCATTTTTCAAAACCACCTGATTCCAGCCCGGGAGGGAACTGTGGATTCCAACAGATAGGTGTGAAGGGGGCCAGAGAGGTGGTCATTAGTCCCCTCCTGGTCTGGTCATCCCAGGCGTTAAGAGTAGTTCTCATGACCTCACTAACACGTAGGTTCAGGTGTCTATGTTGTTTGTGTTTCCACAAGAGGTCCTCCAGGGGGTCCTGGCGACCGCTCTATCTTGTGTTACCCAGGTGGTATGTTGGTCATCCCCCAACCATTCCTTCAGGACGCAGAGCTGTGCCGCCTGATAATATTTCCTAAAGTGTGGGAGGGACAATCCCCCTGCCTTGCTTGGTGCCACGAGGATGGCTCTGGCAACCCTTGGGGATTTCTTGTTCCACACGAATTGCGATATTGCTTTGGACAGTGCTTTAAAAAAGGAGTTAGGGACTGTTACCGGGAGGGCGTGGAAGTAGTATAGCACCCTGGGGAGTATGGTAATTTTTACTGATTGGATTCTGCCCCACCATGAGATCCTAAGCGGGCACCATCATTCAAGGTCCTTCTTCACTCTGACCAGGAGGTGTGTGTAATTACTCTTGTATAACTTGTCCACCTTACTGGTAAGTATCGCCCCTAGGTACGTGATGCCCTCCTCTACTGTTTTTAAGTTTAGCATGTCTGCCACAGCCTCTATTGATTCCTTGTCCCTCGCCAGAAGCATGATCTCTGATTTTTTCTTATTTATCTTTAACCCAGAGATTCCCCGGAATTCCTCCAGCTTTTCTATGGCTAATGGTAATGAATTCCCCGGGTCCTCCAGAGCCAAGAGCATATCGTCGGCGTAGGCGACCACTTTATGTTGCCTGCCCGCCATCTCAATCCCACTTACCCCCTTCGCTTCCCTTAACTTAATTAGAAGGGGCTCCAAGAATATGGCGCAGAGAAGAGGGGAGAGGGGGAAACCCTGCTTCGTGCCTCTAGATATCTTCACCCTATCAGTGACTTCCCCGTTTATGGCAATTCTTATAGATGGGGAGTTGTAATTGGCTTTGACCATGTTTATAAATTGTTTCCCAAAACCCATGTGCTTCAGCGTTTTGAATAGGATGGACCATTCTACACAGTCAAAAGCCTTTTCGGCGTCTAGCGAGAGTAATATTGCTGGTGTGTGGGTAATGCCTATTTTTTCTATCAGATGGGCTACTCTTCTTAGGTTGTCATGAGTTTGTCTGCCGGGGATTAAGCCTTATTGGTCTGTGTTTATTAATGTCTGTAGGAGGGGTGATAGCCTGGCGGCCAATAGCTTGGTATAGATCTTAGCTGCCAAATTTATGAGGGCTATTGGGCGATATGAGCCCGGAAGGGGTGGGTCCTTGCCTTTTTTGTGGAATACCAAGACTTTCGCCTCGTTCATGGATGGAGTCACATTTCCAGTGTCTTTGAATGTGTTTAGCAGCCTTGTTAGGACTGGAACCAGTATTTCCGCATATTTTTTGTAAAACTGGGCCGTAAATCCATCTGGGCCTGGTGCCTTTGATATGGGGAGGCCCGCTATTGCCTTGTGGACCTCCTCTTCTGAAATTCGTGATTCCAGGATCACTTTATCCTCCTCTGAAATTGTCGGTATGCGGATAGATTGTAGGAACCTATCTTGTTTCTCCGCGTCCGGGTGTTCCGTTGCATAGAGATCTTGGTAGAAAGACTTGAATGCCTCCCCTATGTCCTTTGTATTTGTTTGCGACGTTCCCTGGGTATCCTTGACTTTCAGTATCGTCATTGAACTCTGTTTTTCTCTGATTTGTCTCGTGAGGTATTTGTCCGCCTTGTTGGCCTTAATGTAATAGCGTTGTTTTAGGTAAAGGAGGGATTTCTCAGCTTTTTTGTTGTGGAGCATTTCTAGTTGTCCTTGGACATGTTTCATTGCTTTCTGGAGGCTTCTTGTGGGGTTTTTTGCTAGCTCCCCTTGAATATCCATACGTTTCTTCTCCAGCATCCTTTCCCATTCATAACGCTGCTTGTCTTTGGAGGCTTTTAGTGCTATTATGTGACCCCGTATCACTGCCTTAAAGGCTTCCCAGACAGACCCCAATGTTATCTTGCCATTGTCATTTATTTCAAAGAATTCTATAATTTTGTCCCCAACTGCCTCCCCCATCACCTGGTCCGCTAGGATGTCTGATAGCAATCTCCATCTCCAGAGACCTCTTCCCCTTCCAGGAGTCTGAAAATCGATCCAGAGCGGGGCATGATCTGATAGTGCTATTGCTCCCTTTTCTATACCCTTGATCCTTCCCACCAGTCCCACCGATACCCAAAAATAGTCAATCCTCGACATTGTGCCATGCACATGCGAGTAGTACGTGAATCCGCTATCATGTCCCTTCAATTCCCTCCAGGCATCACGTAGTGCCAAATGCTCCATCCTTTGCCTATGTTGTTTGGATGGGGTCCCCTGCGAATGCGTTCCCCCCGCACTTCTATCCAATTGGGGTTGCCATGCCAAGTTCAGGTCGTCTCCCAGAATTACCTCACCCTTTGCAAAATCCTCTAGTTTCCCCAAGGTATCTCGGAGGAATCCATCCTGCCCCGTGTTCGGTGAGTAGACAGTCGCTAGGGTTAGCCTATATCCCTCTATTGAGAAATTAGCAAAAGCGAACCTCCCTTCCCTATCGACTCGGGTATCTAAGAGGTTTGCTACCAGTCCCCCTTTTACTGCAATCATCACTCCTGCCCTTTTGTCCCCTGCATTCGCCTGTGCCCATATCGTGTATCCTCTAAGATGTACTTTATTTTTGTCCTGCGCCTTAATATGTGTCTCCTGGAGGAGCAATATGTCCGCCTTCTCCCTTCTTACCAGAGCCTCCATTTTCTTCCTTTTCACCGGTGAGTTCAGCCCCCTTACATTTAGTGAAAAAATTCTAAGCTTCCCCATCCCTTCAATTCAGAAACCTGTGCCACCAAACCCGCTCGTAATGATCCCAACCTTCTTCCGGTATCATCCCCCCTCCGTTCCCCCCCCAACCTCCTCTATTCCCCCCCAACTATGAAGAAAACATTCAACATTGATCCCGTGGAGGGCCCAGGCACCTATGTTTGCTAGGGCGTTGCGCCTATCGCTCCTTGACCTCACATAACACGGGATGAACTGCGCGGGGAGTCCTAAACCCCACTTCATCCTTAGACCTGGACGGTGTCCCTACAGGATCCCCCGCCGGGCTGCTTACTACGTGAAGTTCCGAGGTTCATCTAGCTGTTCATCCTCCTCCCTCTACGATGAAGAGGCTGACCTGTCTGATCCGGTTGTGTATCTTTAGTTGTCTCCTGCAGGCTTTCCTGCATTCCCCCAGCCTTTGGGTTTCTTTTTTGTCGTACTACTTCCCATCCTCTCGGCCTCCTATTTATGTCCCCTTTAGTCCTGGGATCTCTCCCGCCTGATTCCTCTATTTGTAGGCCCATTATATGGAGTCCTTCCTCACTGGAGGTCACTCTTCTTTGCTTGCCCTCCCACTCGAATAGGAAACCGAATGGGAACGTCCATTTGTATCGGATTTCTTTCCCAACCAATTCCTTCACCAATGGGGCCATCTCCCTTCTTTTTAGGAGTGTCGCCGATGACAAGTCTTGGTACAGCTGAATTTCCACCTCATTCATCCTTATGTGGGCGAGCTGCCTCGCTTTCCTTATGATCAGTTCTTTTTGTGGGTAGGATGAAAGCGCCGCTAATACGTCCCTTGGTCTTTCCCCTGGGGCGCCAATTCTTTTTGGACCCACCCTGTGGACTCGGTCAATCCCTATGTTCTCTGTGTCTTGTGCCTAAATTATATCTCTGAATACTTCTTGTACCGCACCCTTGAGGTCTTTGTCCATCACCTATTCCGGCATGAATTTTATGCGGATGTTAGATCTGCGGGAGCGGTTCTCCAGGTCTTCACATTGAATTTCTAGATTGTGGGTTAGCTGGAACAATTGCTCTTGTGTTTCACTGTACTGATTCGCTTCCTCTTACATATTTTGTACAATTCTCTCTACCGTGTCCGTCCTTTCCTCTAGCTTGGCCACATCTATTTTCAGTTCTTGAACCGCCTGCTTTATCTCGTTCCTCATTGAGGCAAATTGGTCCTGCACTGTGGACATGAACTTGTCCTGGAGCTCCGTGAACCAGGCCCGCATATCGTCCCTTGTCGGTGGAAGAGTGTTTTGGTTTGATGAGTTAATATCCATTGGTGGATCTTCACCTGCCCTGTCTTTTGAAGCCCCGGGTGCGTCCGTGGACCACATTTGCAGTAGGTTTGTGTCCTGCCTTTGGGATTGCTGCGCTGGTTGCGAGGCGCCCCCCTTCCCCTTCGCCCGTGACATCCTCCTTATTTATTGGGGTCCTGTGTTTCCGGTGTGACTCTCGGGGTGGCTGTGACTTGTGGCGGGTCAGCTTGGTTTAGTCTTTGATGCACCTACGGGAGTGCCCCTCTTTGTAGTGCGCCTGCACCGTGGGCCCCTTGTCACTGGCCCGGCCGTGCTGGTCCATGCAATTCTTATGGAGGGCGTTAGTGATTCTGCTGAGTCCTCCTCGGGTGAGGCGGATGCCCACTTGGTGTTTGGATGTGGGGGGGGTAACAGGGGGTCACCCCAATTTCTTGTACTGCGCCTTGCTTATTGATTATGTGGGCCCTGCCAGGGCCCTGCGTGCTGGGGAAAGATAAAAAAAGGGGGGGGAAGAGGCCCCCGCCCGCGCTCTCACCTCAGAGTCCTGGTCTCACTTTCTCCTCCGTCGGCACTCGCCGCGCCGTGTCCGCGGGCGGGGGCCCCCTCCGCGAGTACCTCTCCTGATGTGTCGGGGCCTCAAGCTCCTCTGCTCCACTGCCCACTGCGCTCTGGCCTCATCCACCAGACGTCACTGTCGGGGTGTCTCCCCTCCGCCTCGAGCCCCACCAGGGACCCGCGCGGCCCGCCTGTCACCGCGCCCCTCTCCGTATGTCTCTGCAGTGGATCCCGCCTGCGGCGCAGCGGAGAGAGGGCCACCCACGCCCCGCATGGCAGCGTGTAATGATCCGCAGGCTTCCCGGCTCCGCGCCTCCTAGAAGACTCGCGTTGTCCCCTGGCCCGGCACTGCTTCCGTTCCTCTTAGTATGAGCCGGGCGCAGCTTGCCACCCGGGTCTCCGCAGTCTCCCTCCCTGGCTCCGTCTCGGCGTGGCGCGATCGGCTCCGCTGGGCCTGCGAGGTCTCCCTCAGTGGGGGAGGGGCGGACGCTCCTCACGGCGGTTTCCCTCCCCGAAGGGGTGTGGCTGGGGCGGCCTCGACTCGTTACCGTGCCCACTGGTGCTAGGAGGATTCGGAGGTGGGTCCGGTGCTGGAACGCTCGGTTTAGCGCATTTGAGGTGCTTTCTTGTTTTCGGCCTGGCGGAGGCACGGTTTAAACGCGACTTCCACTGCTGGCAGCCATTTTGGAATCCCCAGTGCTTGTTTTTAACAGGACTTCCGCGAAAGACACGCAGGGTGCTTTTAAATCAAGTGCTGAAGGCAGACCTGATCAAGACATTTTTATTACACCAGTTCTGTGTTTACAACTTCAATGAAGTCATTAACTCTCAGAAGACTCCTTTGAGAAAACACTTGCAGACACATTGAGGGCAAAGTTTGATGGCAAGACTTGTTTAAAGCTAGCTCAAAGAGTTCCAATGAGGAGGGGTTTTGGGTGGGGAGGGCAGGAACTGGGTGAGAATTGCCATAGGGATTAGCATGGCCATGAGAAGTCAATGTGTGGGCAAATAACTAAACAACATCTACAAGCTTTGTGTCCCTCCTCATGTGCCATTTCTTCCTATCTGTACTCAATGCTGTGATTGGGACGGATCTTCCCAGATCCAGGATCTTGCAAAACATTACTCACCAGATCTCAGATACAGCTCCACAATCTGGGAAATCTATGTGCACTATATGTTTATTTTAGAATGCTGTGCTTTAAACTATGTTGGGCAGGGATATGAACCGTGGTCGCTAGGTTCCAAAGTGAGACACTTCCCCATAAGACCACTTGAGGGTATGAGCGGGAGCCCTGTGAAATCGCTTGTCAATGTTGCACTGTACAGGAAATATAGATATGCATTTTTAAGGTTTAAAAGGGGTGTAGATTTTGAACTTTGCTGACGATAAATCCTCTCAGGGGAAGAAGCAAATGTTCATGGGGGTGACTAAAATACCTGCCCTACACCCTCCTAATCCTCCCGTCGCTGGACCCGGCCTCTTTCACTGCGGTAGGAGTGGTGCCCCAGAAAAAAGTCTATTTCCACCACTGTCTGTTCGCTAAAGCAATAGTTTTGGCTTATTGGTGGCACACCTAATAACCAAACCAAAAAGAATGCCATGCAGTGGGGCAACACCATTGAGCAGATCAGGCTCTTGCCCCCTCCTGAAATGTTGGGCTTTGTTGACTCGACCTAGCTGCATGGGCGGTGCCAGCCCCCTGCCACTTTGAGGCAGAAGGCCTCGTTCGATGTGTTGCCAGCCCGTAGCACTTGTTAAGGAGCGGCGTCAGAATCAAACATGCAGAACACAAAAACCTATCCATGCAAACTCAACAGACTTACTTTGATAAACCAAAGTCTTAACTTCTGGTCTCAGCTTTTAGATAGCCCACCTCTCCAGAGATTAGCATAGCACTATGAAAGTAAACAGCCTCTGAATTGGGGTGAAAGGTAGGACTAGTGGCCAAAGGTGCAATAGCTATTCGGCTTCCTAGCTGGGCTCAGGGAATTGGGAGGGAAATGGGAGCAGGGCTGGCTGAAGATTTGCCAGGGCTGGTGGGGGCCCATTTCTTTTTGATGTTTGGGGCACCCCTTGCCTTACTGATTGGAAAAATAATCCAAGGCACCTGTGGAGTGCTTAAATCAATAATGAAGTCAAAATAATGCAGCAGGGTGGTTAAAAGCTGCAGATTATCAGTAGGTTTCTGTGTCATACGACTGCCAACATGGGAGAAGCTACTTGGGGGCCCATTTCAACTGTAAAAGCTGAAAGGCCCATATGCCATCCCTCAATGGGGAGAACAAAGGCACAATGGGTTTATTTGCCCCACTCGCTATCCGCTTTCAAAACTGTCATCCAGCCCCTGACGGGTTGACCAACAGAGCCGTGGCCAGACGGAACAGGACACAAACGTTAAATGGTGCCTGGGCTTCGCTGTTAACAAAGGTCCTGCAATTTCTAACATAAAACATTCCACTGTTAGCACCTGCATTCATATGCATACATCTTTAGGTAATTGAAATCATGAAGTAGGGTTAGCACTTGCATGCCAGTGGAGTGCTGTGTTAGAAGGGAACTGGTGACATGAGACATCTCATTCTCACAGCAGTCCTTAAGTGTGACATTTTAGAAATGAAGGCAAGAGTTAGCTGCTTGTAACATTGAAGCGTCACCACAATAGTCTCATTCCAATGTGGAAAGATGTTAGGTGCCCCACACAAGTAAGTTTGCCCCCCTCACAGCTTCTGAAGTTAGCGCCTCTACCAAAATGTGAAGTCTTAACCCCCCACACCCCTGACATTTTAGCCTAGGTGCACCTCTGATGCCATGAACCCACCCCTTAATGAAGTGGCCCACAGGGTGGCTACATTTTTTTTTTTTTTTAATTTTTATTTTGAAAACAAACAATACAAACCAAACTTGCAGCAATAATTACAATAGGCTCGAAAGCATCAATTAACGCTTGTTACTGCACCCCAATCCCCTCCCCCGCTCAAGAGCTTATCAACATTTCGGTTCTGTATCCACTGCGTGTGGCTGGGTATCGCTTCCTTCCGAAGCTGCAGGGTCCACTACTGTGCCAAACAGTCCTGTAATTAACATCCTCCAAGCCGTCAGGTTACCTACATCTTCCTCCCCGCAATTGCTACATGCCTCCTGCCATACCACCGTTTCAGCCTCCGCCCATTTTTGCAAGTCCCGCCACCATACCTCTATCCGTGGCTTGTGGCATTGCTTCCAGCTCATGGCTATCCTTCTTTTAGCGAGCACATATGCCAGGTCCCTCAGTTTCCCAAGGTGTTTAGTGTTCCGTGGTCTGGGAAACCCTCCCAGCAGGCAGGCCCAGGCCGTATCTATGTGTAGCGGGACCCCTTTGTCTGCTAGTTTCCGTGCCACTTCCCCCCAAAAAGCTTCGATCACTGGGCAAGACCAGAACATGTGTGTCATATCTGCGTCTTCCTCATCGCATTTCGGACATGCTTGTCTTCCTGCGTTCGCAAACTTAGATATTCTTTTCGGGGTCATATAGGCTCTATGCGTTATATATAGCTGTATTTGCTGCAATCTAGCATTTCTGGACACTTTCTTATGGTATCCCATGGCCCGTTCCCACATCCCATCGGTCAACTGTGCCCCCACCTCCGCTTCCCAGTCCAGCCTCAATTCCATCAAGTCCTTCCCCACCCGGGTCATCACCACCTCGTATAATCTAGAGATCTCGTGCCCTCCCTCCGATATGTCATATATCGTTCCAATTAGAGCGTTTGGTTCTTCCGCCAGCACAGTCTCCGGCCAGGTTTTACGGATAGTCTGCACCTTCCTGAGATACGTAACATATTGGCCCCCAGGCAACCCTGTCTCTTCTCCCAGGTCTACGAATTCTTTAATAGCCCCTTCTTGCCATATGTCTCCCAATGTGGCCAGCCCAACCGATTCCCATTAGGTCCTGATTATCATCCTAAGCAGGCTGTCTCCCTTAGTTAAGGCAACTAGCGGCACCTGTGGGGAACACGGGCACGGGCTCTCCATCAATTGGCATGCTCTGTGCCACATCTTCCACCCAAGCAACAGCATACTCGGGCGTTCATTCAGTTCAAGTCTAGGAACCCAGATGATCTCTTTTAGGTAAAACGGGGCGAAGTCCTACCCAAACAGCCTAGATTCAGGAGTTTCTTCATCAGAAAGCCATTTGGTTACATATTGCAATTGGCTGGCTACATAATAGGCCTCAAAGTTCGGCAGCTTGATGCCCCCTCTGTCATGGAAGTTCTGTAGCTTCCACAGCGCCACTCTATTGCGGGTGCCGTGCCACAGGAAGTCCCTACACATGCTGTTTAGTTTGGCAAAGAACTTCTTGGGTATCAGGTGTGGTATATTACTGAAGAAATGCAACAGACTAGGCGGGACCACCATCTTGAGCATCGCTCCCCGCCCCATCATCGCCAGCGGCAGCTTCTCCCAGAACTTCATATTCGTGCGGATTTTCTTCACAGCCACCTCGGTATTGTGCAAGTGTTCCCCCTCCACAGTATGATATACATCTATTCCGAGGTAGCGGAAAGAATCAGCTGCCCAAGGCACGGACAACACTGGCAATCGTTCCAGAGGGACTCCTGTGTAGCTCCCCAATGGAAACATGCTCGATTTTTGGGGGTTTACCGCTATGCCGGACAGTTCTGCATACTTTTCCATGACCTCTAAAATATACTGGAGATTTTCCTCCGGATACTTCAAATACAGTAACACATCGTCAGCATATAGAGATATTAGATGTTTCTCTCCCCCCACTTCAATGCCAACCAAGTCATATTGTTGTCTGAGGTACACTGCTAAGGGCTCCAGGGCTAGAATATATAACATCGGGGACCAGGGACACCCTTGTCTAGTGCCTGTACTGAGTTGCCACCTCTTGGATATCACTGATCCCGTGCGTACTCTGGCCAGTGGTTCGCTGTACAACAATTCCGCCCACCTAACATAACCTGGCCCCATCCCGTATTCTTCCAGGGCCGCCAGCAACCATGGCCACCTCACCGAATCAAAAGCCTTGACTGCATCTAGGGACACCACCACCATTTCCTCATCGCTTCTGTTCCCCTCTTCAATCACCCGGTGGAGTCGCCTGTGGTTGTGAGTTATATTTCTATTGGGGACATAGCCTGTCTGATCCGGGTGTATCAATTTATTGATGACCCTTCATAGCCTAATAGCCAGGACCGCCGTCAGGATCTTACTGTCCTGGTTCAACATTGACAGCGGCCCATACGAGCCGCAGCAATGCCCTGGCGTGTTGGGCTTGGGGAGCGGTACGTTTAGTGCTTCTCTGAGCGTATCCGGTAGCCGACCCTTCTCAAAAGACTCATTAAACATCTCTAGCATAGGGGGGAGTACCTCTGCCCTATATACTTTATAAAACCCGCCCGGGAATCCGTCCGTGCCCGGGGTCTTGCAGGTGTGCAGCTGTTTCACCACCTCCTCTAGTTCATCCAGGGTAATAGGTGCGTCAAGTTCCTCCCTTTCTTAGGAAGTTCCATGTCTTTCAATGTTTCTCTAATCTCCTCCTGATTTTCCCCTCCTCTGTCCTCATATAGTATTCTATAATAGTCAAAAAATGCCCCATTGACTCCTTCCTGGGTGTCAACCACCTCCCCGTCCTCTCTAGTTATTATCCTAATCGGGGGCCTGGGGGTTTCGCTCTTATATAACCACGCCAACAAGAGGCCAGTTTTGTCCCCACCTGCATGTTGCCTCTCGACATATTTTTTGTAGTTAAGGTTGCAGTGCCTTTCCCAAAGCTCCGCACACCTCTGCTGCAGCTCGAGTACAAGTTCCGCGTTCCCTCCTGCCCTGTCGCTTTCGCGCTCCAGTTGCTTCTCCGCCTTCTCTAGTTCCATTAGGACCCCACCCTGCAGGCCTTTTGACTTAGAAATGGCAGTACCCCGCAACACAACCTTAAAGGCCTCCCAGAGTGTACTCGCTGAATCCACACTGCCCATGTTCACCTCAAAGTACTGCAAGATCGCATCCCTGATGTCTTCCCTGAAGACTGAGTCTCTAAGCGCCTCCGCACGGAGGCGCCACGTCGGTATCCGCGCCCTAGGGCGACAGTACTGCCAGGTCAGCACCAGGGGCGAGTGGTCCGACAGGACCCTTGTTCTATATTCTATTTGGGGGGTCTCTATCACCACATCTGGCGTGGCAAAAAATAATCTAACCTCGTATGTAAGTGCTGCGGAGCAGAGTAGTGAGAGTACTGCGTGTCATTAGGGTGTTTCAGTCTCCAAACATCCGCCAGCCCAAAGTCCTCTAGTAATGCCTGTAATACCCTGGCCGCCGGGGTGGGCCGATCAATCTTCTCATCAGACCTGTCTGCCTTTGGGTCGAGCACGCAGTTAAAGTCCCCTCCCCAAATAACCGCTCCCCCACACACGCGCCCAGGTGAGTACATAGGGTTCTGAAATACGTGGCAGTGTTTTGGTTGGGGGCATATGTATTTATAATGCACACCTCCCTATTCTCTACCAAGGCCCTCAGCATGACCAGCCTGCCCTCCGTGTCCACCACCTCCTGTATGAGTCGGAGCGGAACATGCGGTGCCACCCAGATCAGCACTCCCCTAGCATAGGCAGAGTACGGAGAGCCCACTACTGTGCCTCTCCACTTTTTCCCAACCAGTTCCAATTTTTGTTGGGTCAGGTGTGTTTCCTGCAGCAGCGCAATATCAATCCTCTGTCTTTTAAGGTACATCATGACCTTGTTCCTTTTTAAATAGCTGTTAAGTCCCCTGACATTCCATGTTATGATTTTAAGGTCTCCCATGGCTCATGAGTATCTTCTTGCTTCCCATGTAGCGACTCTCCTTTGCCCACGTGATACAGATAGCATCTCGTTCTAGTAGCTCCTCGTACCAGCTCAAACCCCCTTTAACTATGTACACAGCAAACCCCCAACTTCCCTCCCCCCGTCCCTTCCCCAACATCACACACCCCAACTGCTGCCCAGCTCCAGCCTCGGAGCTCAGGCACCCCCACATCTAGCCCTGCAAGCACCGACCGATGCACAGAGCTCAGTAGGGTGAGGTCGCCCTAATGGCCACCCAACTGAAACTATCGTGGGGTAAAGAGAATCGTTCCGTAAGGCTCCCGTTAAGTCAACATTAACCACAGTGCTTATGACAAATAGTGCAATCATCTGACCTTCTCTACCGAAGGCTGCGCAAACAACTATATTCAAGTCCCACGTGCAGTGGTCGAAGTGAGCGGGAGCGGTCGGGAGCGGTGCTCCTCTACTTTTTTAAATGACCTTTTACAGCTCCTATACTTTTATTTTAAAAAGAAACCGTTCCGGAATGGTTTCGTTTTAAAATAAAAGTGTAGGAAGCAGTTGAAACTTGCCCTTTCAGTGCACTGCACTGGACGTGCCCTTAAACAGCAGGTGCAAGTGTTTGGTGGTGTGTATTGTGTGTAGGAGGGGACGTGATAATGGGGTTTGTGGGGAGTGGGTGCAGGCTAGTAGGGATCATAGCTCCACTACTTCTTTTTGTACACTTCGACCACTGCCCACGTGCCACGCCATCTTGCGACGCCATCTTCATGCCTCCCGTATCTCTTCCGAGCTCTTTCTCGTCCGAACTTCTGACTCCTGGGGGCATCCTTGTGCATCGAGCCATCCCATGGCATCCTCCGGGGTCTCAAAAAACAGAGTTTTATGTTCATGAATGACTTTCAATTTTGCGGGATAAAGTAACATATATTTGTGGCCCGCCTCCCTCAATCTCCGCTTTACTGACCCAAAATTCATGCGGCTACGCTGTACAGTCAGGGTATAATCCGGGTAAGCCGTGATGTTTGCCGCTCCACGTATGATCGTTCCTCCCTTACGTAAGTGTTCCAGTATCCTCTTCCGGTCGCGGTAATTGAGAATTTTGGCGATCATAGGCCTAGGTGGGTTCCCCGGCGGCGGCGGCCTCCTCGTTAGGGCTCTGTGTGCCCTTTCCACTGCAAATCCTTGGGATAGGGCTCCCCCGGGTATCTCTTGTAATAACATGGATTCAATGAATTCCGTAGGATCACGGCCCTCCATCCCCTCCGGCAGGCCCACGATGCGGATGTTATTGCGACGGGCACGTCCTTCCGCCTCCTCCGCTCTGCTCTCCAGGTTGCCCACTCTTTGTATCAGGGCGTGCAATTCGGCTTTATGGGAGGCGCAATCCGCAGTATTCGTGCCGACTTCCTTCTCAAGGGACTCCGTGCACTCCGCCAAGGCCCTGACATACTGTCGGAGTAGGTTAACGTCCTCTTGAACCTCTCCGACCTTGAGGTCCAGCGCCGTTTTTAGTTCGGTGACGGCCAGTTCGAGCTTAGATTCCCAGGCCGCCCTTAGGTCTGCAATCGCCGCCAGGATTTATTGGTTGGCGCCCAAAGTCATCGTGCCGCTCGCAGCCAGCTTGTCCCTGCTCTTGGTGATGTCCTGACCCGGGGGCGTCTTAGTGAAGTCATCCAGGGTGGGCTGTTTCGCCTTCGGCCTCACTGTCCTATTCGACATGACCCAGGGAACCTGTAGTTTGCTCAAGTGACAGATGTGCACGAAGTGCGCCGCCTCCGCTGGGTCACCGTGCGGCTCACTTCTTCCTTTGTTCCGGACCCTGGTCGGCCATTTTGTGTCGTCCTTCGTCTCCGGTGTTCTTTATCTCATCCGCACCGATCTCCGCCGCCGTCACTCCTGCACCATCCAGAAGTTCACCATGCGTAGCCCAATCATTCACACACCGGCATGTGTTTTGTCAGTGGTCGGCGGTCCGTCTTAACGCACTTATTTGCCCGGATCGTTGCAGGATCTCGGGAGCTCCTCCAGAACGCGTCCTTCTACATGGCTCTCGTAGCCACGCCCCCAGGGTGGCTACATTTAGGGGTGGGGCTGAACACACACTCACATAAAACACTTTTACTCATGCATTCATCCACCAGTTACACAACTCCTTACATGCATGCATACATAAATCCAAACACAGCATTGACAGAAACATAAACACCAACATGCACGCATGCATTCATACACATATACATACTAATTTAATTTAAATACACATATATGCACATTTAATATAAACTAAAAAAACACTTACCTTACCTCCATGCACCCTTCAAAAGCATCCACGCAGCTGACACGTAGACATGCTGTCTGACAGGAGAGAACTCCTCTATATGAGTCAGCGTGGTCACCACTATTTGCCATCCTAGGAGCAGGTGAGTTAGTCTCTGTGCGCGACCCTTTCCTGGTGTTTTTCCGACACCAAAAGTGCCCCCAGACCCCGTGTGCCCCCGTGCTTCCCTGCCCCCTCTTCCTGGTCTTCTCCTCTCCCTCCCGCCTCCCATCCCGCCCACCACCCCTGATTGGCTGTGTGGCTGAGGCAGCGTTGGTCTAGTGACCCGCTCCCTGCACCTGCTCCTATTTGCCATCCTAGGAGCAGGTGAGTTAGTCCGCCGTGCGAGACCCTTTCCTGGTGTTTTTCCAACACCAAAAGAGCCCCCAGGCCCTCGTGTGCCCCTGAGCTTCCCTGCCCCCGCTTCCTGGTCTACTCCTCTCCCTCCCGCCTCCCATCCCGCCCACCACCCCTGATTGGCTGTGTGGCTGAGGCAGCGTTGGTCTACCGACCCGCTCCCTGCACCTGCTCCTATTTGGCATCCTGCAAGCAGGTGAGTTAGTCTGCCGTGCCCGACCCTTTCCTGGTGTTTTTCCGATGCCAAAAGTGCCCCCAGGCCCCTGTGTGCCCTCGAGCTTCCCTGACCCGCTTCCTGGTCTTCTCCTCTCCCCCCCGCCTCCCATCCCGCCCACCACCCCTGATTGGCTGTGTGGCCGAGGCAGCGTTGGTCTAGCGACCCGCTCCCTGCACCTGCTCCTATTTGCCATCCTAGGAGCAGGTGAGTTAGTCCGCCGTGCGCGATCCTTTCCTGGTGCTTTTCCGAAGCCAAAAGTGCCCCCAGGTCCTTGTGTGCCCCCGAGCTTCCCTGCCCCCGCTTCCTGGTCTTCTCCTCTCCCTCCCGCCTCCCATCCCGCCCACCACCCCTGATTGGCTGTGTGGCCGAGGCAGCGTTGGTCTAGCGACCCACTCCCTGCACGTGCTCCTATTTGCCATCCTAGGAGCAGGTGAGTTAGTCCGCCGTGCGCGACCCTTTCCTGGTGTTTTTCTGACACCAAAAGTGCCCCCGTGTGCCCCCGAGCTTCCCTGCCCCCGCTTCCTGGTCTTCTCCTCTCCCAACCCACCTCCCATCCCGCCCACCACCCCTGATTGGCTGTGTGGCCGAGGCAGCGTTGGTCTAGCGACCTGCTCCCTGCACCTGCTCCTATTTGCCATCCTAGGAGCAGCTGAGTTAGTCTGCAGTGCGCGACCCTTTCCTGGTGTTTTTCCGATGCCAAAAGTGCCCCCAGGCCCCCGTGTGCCCCGAGCTTCCCTGCCCCTGCTTCCTGGTCTTCTCCTCTCCCTCCCGCCTCCCATCCCGCCCACCACCCCTGACTGGCGGTGTGGCCGAGGTCGCGTTGGTCTAGCGACCCGCTCCCTGCACCTGCTCCTATTTGCCATCCTAGGAGCAGGTGAATTAGTCCGCCGTGCGCGACCCTTTCCTGGTGTTTTTCCGACACCAAAAGTGCCCCTGTGTGCCCCCGAGCTTCCCTGCCCCCACTTCCTGGTCTTCTCTCCCTCTCGCCTCCCATCCCGCCCACCACCCCTGAGTGGCTGTGTGGCCGAGGCAGCGTTGGTCTAGCGACCCGCTCCCTGCACCTGCTCCTATTTGCCACCCAAGAAGTTATACCCCCCCAGGCCCTCTGCCCCCCCCCCGGCTGCCGTCCTTCCCCACCTCTAAAGCTTCTTCCGGATCCCCCTCCCTCCCGCCTACCCCCGCTCTGATAGGCCCCTCGACCTTTATCGCTGGTCCTCCCAGGGCAGCCCTCTGCCCGTGCAGCCCTCGGCTAAGGGCCCCGAGGCCAAGGGCGGTTCCAACAGAAACGGCTCCGGGAAGTGTCAGCAGGTGTCCGCAGGGGAAGCCAGTGGCCAGCCGTCAACCAGCAACTACAAGGACCCGCAAGGTAGGGTGGCTTGGGTTGGGGAGAGCTACAACTCTACCCCAGATACCGGACCACTAGGCAAAACCAATGTCGATCAATGTAATCACCGCCAACTGCCGCAAACAGCATTATTAGCAGGGCCTCTGCGCCCAAATTGCATTGCGTGACCCCACACTGCACTGATGGGTCTCTCTCCCACTATGCAGGTCTCTCAAACTTAGCAGGGGTTCTGTCTCATAATTGCATTGTATGATGTCTAGGTTGCACTGATGGGCCTCTCTCCCACTGTACAGGTCTCTCAAACTTAGCAAGAGTTCTGCCTCCTAATTGCATTGTATGATGTCTAAGCTGCACTGATAGGCCTCTCTCCCACTATACAGGTCTCTCAAACTTAGCAGGAGTTCTGTCTCCTAATTGCATTGTATGATGTCTAGGTTGCACTGATAGGCCTCTCTCCCACTATACAGGTCTCTCAAATTTAGCAGGAGTTCTGCCCCCTAATTACATTGTATGATGTCTAGGTTGCACTGATAGGCCTCTCTACCACTATACAGGTCTCTCAAACTTAGCAGGGGTTCTGCCTCCTAATTGCATTGTATGATGTCTAGGTTGCACTGATAGGCCTCTCTCCCACTATACAGGTCTCTCAAACGTAGCAGGAGTTCTGCCCCCTAATTGCATTGTATGATGTCTAGGTTGCACTGATAGGCCTCTCTCCCACTATACAGGTCTCTCAAATTTAGCAGGAGTTCTGCCCCCTAACTGCATTGTATGATGTCTAGGTTGCACTGATAGGCCTCTCTCCCACTATACAAGTCTCTCAAACTTAGCAGGGGTTCTGTATCTTAATTGCATTGTATGATGTCTAGGTTGCACTGATAGGCCTCTCTCCCACTATACAGGTCCCTCAAACTTAGCTGGGGTACTGTCTCCTAATTGCATTGTATGATGTCTAGGCTGCACTGATAGGCCTCTCTCACACTATACAGGTCTCTCAAACTTAGCAGGAGCTCTGCCCCCTAATTGCATTGTATGATGTCTAAGTTGCACTGATAGGCCTCTCTCCCACTATACAGGTCTCTCAAATTTAGCAGGGGTTCTGTCTCCTAATTGCATTGTATGATGTCTAAGCTGCACTGATAGACCGCTCTCCCATTATACAGGTCTCTCAAATTTAGCAGGAGTACTGCCTCCTAATTGCATTGTAGGATGTCTAGGTTGCACTGATAGGCCTCTCTCCCACTATACAGGTCTCTCAAATGTAGCAGGGGTTCCATCTCCTAATTGCATTGTATGATGTCTAGGTTGCACTGATAGGCCTCTCTCCCACTATACATTTCTCTCAAACTTAGCAGGGGCTCTCTCCCCAAACTGCAGTGTAGGATGTTTAGATTGCACTGACAGGCCTCTCCCCCACTGCGCGGGTCTCTCAAGTTTAACAGGGGCTCCGTCTCCAAACTGCACTGGGTGGCGCTTAGATAGCGCTGGTGGACGTCTCTCCCTCTGTGCAGATCTCTCACACCTAGCAGGTGCCTGGTCTCCGAACGGCACTGTGCGATGCTTAGATTGCACCGATAGGACCCCCACCCAATATACAGATCTCTCAAATAATCTAACTGTGCTTAGTTCAATACTCTGACAATCCCGGAATCCCACACCAACAGTGCGCCCTTAGGAAACATACCCTACCCTCTGACAGGAAACAACACTGAGCCAGAGAACACCCCAGCGTACCCAGAGAAGGAAAACCGAGGTCACTGCGAACGCACAGCACAAAGGACCAACTACCATACCACGCCTGCACCTAAACTGGAAAATGGCCCGTAGCAGAAAAGGACGCCGAGAAAGAGAACAAGACCATGCAACAAGAGACGCGATCACACAACACCGACAGACCCCACAAGAAACAGCCCCATTGGAAGAAAACACGCCTAAAACAGCCACAACCGAAATAAAATCCACAAGAGAAAAATCCTTATACCTCACACCTTACCTCGCAACAACCACGGTACACCGACACACCAACACAGAAACCTCGAAACATGCAAACAATTTCCTGATACAGGCAGGAAAAAGAGGGGGGCGCTCATCAAGAGAGTGGGAGGGCTCCGACCCCATTACCCCTTACATTACAAGACCAGAGGGGCAACATCGACTTCCACTACATCCCGCACAATACGGCGAAGTACCAACAACCAGCAACGCCACCCACGACCGAACAACCGGACCCAATGAAGAAACCACCACTGATCCACATCCGAGTAGCATCACAGCAGAAACACCAAGACTAATCAGCCCTGTTATCAACTTACTAGACCGCTTCAATGAAGAAGCAGCTGTTGCCGTTCTTCATCCTACCGTCATCAATGCGGAAACTCCACGAACAGACAATTACAAACCCGAACAACAAATAACCCCAAAACAAAACCTCATCCAGAGAATCCACTGTAATCTAATAAACGCAAGGTCAATGTCCAAACACTCAACGGAAATATACGACCTCCTGTCAGAAGGAGGGATCGACATCCTATTTGTAACCGAAACGTGGCTAGACAACAACTACAAGATCACTCTCAACAACTGCCTGCCTGAAGACTTCAAATGCATTCAAACAAACAGAAAATCCAAAAGAGGGGGGGGGCTAGCAATCATCCACAAGGAAAAACTGGCCATCAAAATGGAAGATCCACTAAACATTGATAAATGTGAATCCTTAATACTCCGACTTTCAGTAAACCCCAAAACCAACCTGAAATTCGTACTGATATACAGACCGCCAACCTACGATGCGACTTTCGTAGACGATTTTACGGAAGCAATCACTACCCTAGCCATCAACTACAACCACCTGATCATCCTCGGAGATTTCAACATCTGGTTCGACGAAGAAACCACAACCACACAAAAATCTTTAACCGCCCAACTAGCAGCCATGAACCTACAACAACTAGTCAAGGGAGCAACCCACTCAGCAGGGCACACACTTGACGCAATCTTCGCCAACAAGGTTCTCATAACCATGGCACCCCCGATTCAAATACTTTGGAGCGACCACCTCATTATTCCGTTCATAATCACAACAGCCGCTCCGACAAATAAGCAACAAGAAAACCAACCCATCATAATGAAAAGAAATTGGAGAACCATAAAAAAACTCCAATCTAACCAAGCTCCTAGAACTCAGCAAACCACAAGCATCAACCATGGAAGAAGCAGACCTAGACAAAAAAGTTGCCCTACTTCATACCTGGATCACAACAACCCTTGACGACATCGCCAAAGAAAAGCCCTTCACCCCATCACACAAGAAAACTACAGCAAAATGGTTCACCCCACTACTCAACGCCATGAAAAGGAAAAACCGAAAACTAGAATCTGAATGGAGAAACAACAACACCACAAACAAATTGAAATACCTACAACAGATCCACGCATATTAAAAAGAAATACAAAAAGCAAAGAGGAAATACTAAGACAACCGAATCTTCAGAGCACCAAACGCTCAAAAAGAACTATTCAAAATCATAAACGAAATAAAAAACCCACCGGCCTACAACAACACGCCAATTCCATCAACGAAACTCTGAGAGGACCTCGGAGACCACTTAAAAAAAAAATAACCTCCATCCAACACACCGTACAAAACAGACCAAGCGTTCACAGCTCAAACCCCACCAACGCAGGTGAGGAACACTCAAACAAGCTATGAAACTTCCCAGAAATATCAGTTGGGGCTTTCGTCAAACTGGTAAACCAAAGCAACAAATCGGGCTCTCCAGAAGACCCTTGTCCCCCGGATATACACAAAACAATTCTCAAACAAGGAACCCCCATGGAATACCACAGGAACCTCCTCAACCTCTCAATCTCAACAGGTAAAGTACCGCAGGCCTTCAAATCAGCTTACATCAAACCACTACTCAAAGACACAACAGGAAACGTAGAAGACTTATCTAACTACAGACTCATCTCCAACATACCCTACATAGCCAAACTACTAGAAACGTACGTCTACCAAATAACCCAAGAATTCATAGAAGAGCACTGTCTACTAGACCAGGCACAAGTTGGCTTCAGACCTATGAGAGGAACAGAATTGGCTCTCCTCTCAATATGGGACGACCTAAAAACAAACACAGACTCAGACAACAGCACCGCCTTGATTCTCCTTGATCTGTCTGCAGCCTTCGACACTGTCAACCATGCCATCCTCATAAAGAGATTAGAAGGACTAGGGATAACAGACACTGCCCTACTATTGATCAAATCCTTCCTAACAAACAGAACAGAAACAATATGGATGAAACCTTGTAAATCCAAACCCAGAGTCTCCACATGCGGAGTGTCATGCACACTAGGTCAGTTACACACTCATACAACACCTTGCATAACACTCCGACACAAAGGACTGTCAGGCTCCCCGGGTCACAGCCAAACCCTCAAGTTGTCCCATCACCTAGGGTGCAGGGGAGTCGCCATCACCGATGGTTTCAGGTCACACGCAGAGGACGGCGTTGTTTGTTTCCTCGTCTCCAATGGCAACTGCCATGGAGATTGCGATCGGGCTGGAACAGCCGATCGCGATTGCTTCCTGGTTGGACATCGACTTCCCGATCACGTGCACGAAGTCCCGCTCACGTGATCGGGAGGCGGCTCACATAAAAGCCGGGAGCTTTGAATCACTCGCCGCTTCACAGCTGTTACACAACACTGTTCGGCGTTCTTGACTCTTGTTTTTTGGTCACATCGGATTTCGACTTCAAGCTTACACATAACGGATTTGGTTAACTCTTGCTCCTTGGATACGGTTGCTGGAACTTTGCACGGACACTGGTACTTTGGACCTTTGGCTTACGCATAACGGACTGCTTTGGATTTTCCCTATCTGCTCACTTACTACAACACAGATTTTGACCCTTGGATTCCTTACGACCTTCCTTCCGTTCTTTCTTGGAAACCATTACGTGCACCTTAAGGGTTACGGGTGGTCAGTCCGTACCTGCCTTCAGGTACCTGACTGTCTGAACCGTTGGCGCTCCCTTGCACCAAAACCTCAGGCTCCCTTCCACGGAACATAGGTAAGAGAGTATCATTTATTTGCATTTCACTAAAGCACTGTCTTTGCCTGTATTAACACCGACTTCCTTCCAACAGCCTCTGGGGTCCTCGGCGCCATCTGATTCAGCGAACCATCAACCACCTGTGGCCCCAAAGCTCGCACAGGGAGTGTTTATCTTTCTCTCCCTGTGGGTGATTTGTGGACAGAGGCTCAATACTCTTCACTTCGTGGCAAGTCACGACAGACTGTGAAGCCGTTGCGCTGTGTCGAGTATGGAGCCCGTAGCCGAAGACCCCATGGCTGCATTGGTACAGGCACTCACAGTACTGAGGGCAGACATGACAGCAGCCAATGCGGCTATACATCAGAGATTAGATATGATCCAAAGTGCACAACACCCATTACCCGCTGATGTAGAGTTCGGGGAAGCCGCCGCTCAACCCCCAGTTGTCCGACCTATTGTTCCCCCTGTAGCGCCACAAGTTCCTGTACTCATGCCTGCGCCCTTTCCCCTGGCCGCCCCAGAAAGATTCCACGGAGACCCCAGAAAGTTTCGCACTTTTATAAATCAATGCAAACTCCATTTCCTTTGTAGACCTCAGGCCTTTCCCGACTCCACCACAAAGGCGGCTTTCACCTTGTCCCATCTGGCCGGCACTGCTGCAGCATGGGCCAATCCCCTACTGGAGAACAACAACCCTGTCTTATATGATTTCGAGTTATTGATCACAGAAATGTCTCATGTATTCGACACGCGTCATAAAGCCCAATCCCGGGATCTTGAGCTGTTAGACCTGACTCAAGGAAAAGGGTCACTCATAGAATACATTGCCCGATTTAACCAACTGGCTGCTGAAACATCTTGGCCCGAAACTAAAAAGGCAGTTGTGTTTTACAGAGGGCTCAGTAATACCATGAAAGATGCTATGGCTGTCGTTCCTTCTTTGCCCACATCTCATACTGACTTAGTGGACCTCGCCTTACAGATCGATGCAAGGCGTTCCGAACGCAAGTTCGAAACAGGGTTCCCTACTACTAGTTTGGCCTCCCCCTCCTCTGATACAGGTGGTGAACCTATGCAAATAGGCGGTATTCGTAGCCCGATCACACAACTAGAAAGGGACCGCAGAAGAACCGACCACGCCTGCTTCTACTGTGGCCTGAGTGGGCATTTTGTAAAGTCCTGTCCCAGACGCCCCACGTTAAAAAATCCGGTTTTTCGGAATGCTCGACCCTAGATCCGGGGGCCGGATCGAACAATCCTTCAATTCCCTCGGACAAGTTCCCCACCTTTGGCAGGATCAGGCCGGTGATGGTGAAGGCTACGTTAAAACCCACACCCGACATCGTTCATGCCGTTTCGATCTATATCGATTCTGGTGCCACTGGCAATTATGTCGATATAAATCTGGCCGGGACATTGAATATGCCCCTGATTACCAAACAGCATCAGGAACCAGTACAGGCGGTGGATGGCACAGCACTGATTTCTGGCCCAATTCGACAACAAACTGCCCCGATCACCCTGACTATACAGAAAACACATCAGGAAGTCTTATCCTTTGATCTAATAACGATGCCCCAATTCGGGATTATACTGGGTCTCCCATGGTTACATCAACACAACCCTCTGATCGACTGGAAGTCTGGGCAGGTTCATTTTGAATCGGAAATCTGTCAGAATTTTTGCCTCACTGCACCTGACGACACTGAATCTCCCTCTCGTGCCTTGGGGGCCATTGCACAACTTACACTTTACGAGGATGCTTCCACGTCCTTGGAGCCTCACATGGTGGGGGTGGTTGCAACAAGTATCCCTATGGAATATATGGACTTTCAGGAGGTCTTTGACAAGGGTTCTTCGGAGGTACTACCACCACATCGTTCTTACGATTGCCCTATTGACCTTATCCCTGACTCCAGCATCCCTTCGGGACGTATTTACTCCCTGTCCCCCTCAGAGGAACAGGCACTGAAAGAATATGTCCAAGCGGCTCTGAAGGTTGGCCATATACGCCCTTCCACCTCTCCGGCAGCTAGCCCTATTTTTTTTGTCCCCAAAAAAGAGGGCGACTTACGTCCTTGTGTGGACTACCGCCGCTTGAATACTATCACCATAAAAAACCGGTATCCGATTCCCCTGATTACACCATTGTTGGACAGGTTGAGTCACGCCAATATCTTCACGAAACTCGATCCCCGCGGAGCCTATAATTTAATCAGAATTCGCCCCGGAGACGAGTGGAAAACAGCTTTTTGTACTCGCTACGGACTATTTGAATACGTGGTCATGCCCTTCGGGCTTTGTAACGCCCCCGCTATATTTCAACGTTTCATGAACAAGATTTTTCATGACTTATTGGACATCTGTGTAGCGGTATATCTCGATGATATCCTGATTTTCTCACAGGACCTGAAGGAACACGTACTACACGTCCGCGAGGTATTGTCTCGACTACGCCGTTTTTCTCTCTACGCTAAGCCAGAAAAATGTCAGTTCCATACTGAGAGTGTGGAATTCCTAGGATTCCACATTACCCCTGGGGGTTTGGCAATGAACCAATCCAAGGTTCGTGCAGTTTTGGACTGGCCAAAGCCCTGTAATATTAAGGCATTACAATCATTCCTTGGGTTTTCAAATTTTTACAGGCACTTTATCCAGGATTTCTCGTCTCTTGTAACACCTCTTACTGCCTTGACCAGCCCCAAGTTACCTTTTATCTGGTTGGAAGAACACCAAACAGCTTTTGATGCGCTAAAAGCCGCGTTTACTACTGCTCCTGTACTGAAGCATCCCGACCCAGAACTCCCCTTCATTGTAGAGGCGGATGCATCCTCCTTTGCTCTTGGTGCAGTGTTATCCCAACATTGTCCTTGTTCAGGTCAGCTACACCCAGTGGCGTTTCATTCCCGAAGGTTTACTCCTACGGAAACGCACTATACGGTCACGGAGAAAGAATTGTTGGCCATCAAGGATGCCTTTCAGGTCTGGCGGCATCATCTGTTGGGGGCAAAACATGCAGTCACAGTATTCACAGACCACCGTAACATCCAAGACTTGGCCTCACTCAAGTGCATCAATAGTCGGCAGGTGCGGTGGCATTTATTCTTTGCAGCCTTTGACTTCCAGATCAAACATCGGTCAGGTCTGTCCCACGGGAAGGCGGACGCATTGTCTCGTTCTCCTGGTGGAGTATCCTTGCCTGTTTTCCCTGAAAAACTACTAGATCAGCACGTCATTTGCCTCTGTACTCCTCCTTTGCCACTTCTAGAGTCCATTCGCACAGCGGTTTCATTACATCCCGAACAGGCCTCCGAGTGGGATCCGGTGTTTCATGATGGGCTGCCATTCATACAGAACAAATTATGGTTACCAACAGCCGACACTCGCAATCTTGCACTGGAATGGTCCCACGACAGTGCCATTAATGGTCATCCCGGACAGAAGCGTACGCTGGACCTCCTCAGACGGTGGTGTTGGTGGCCCTCCATGAAACGCGATGTTGAAGGATATGTCAACACGTGCGCTGTATGTGCCCAATGCAAACATCGCCGAGGACGTCCGGTGGGGCTCTTACTCCCATTACCTATACCTCCTAGGTCCTGGCACACAGTGTCAATGGATTTTGTGACAGACCTACCTCGAACCAAGGGCTTCGACACCATTTGGGTGGTGGTCGATTCCTTCTCCAAAATGGCCCGTTTCGTTCCCTGTTCTGGAATCCCATCAGCACCGGCTCTAGCCGACCTTTTCTTTAGATCGGTCTTCTGTCTTTTCGGGTTGCCCACTATTATAATCTCGGACAGGGGACCCCAGTTCACTTCTCGGTTCTGGCGGGCGCTCACAGGCCTCTTGGGCATTGATTCCCGTTTTTCCTCCGCATACCACCCGGAGACAGATAGCCAGACGGAGAGGGTGAACCAGGCCATGGAGCAGCATTTACGTTGCCTCATTCTACAGCACCAACAATCCTGGCTGAGTGTACTGCATCTCGCTGAATTCTCATACAATAATGCTCTGCACACTTCTACTGGCTTTTCTCCCTTTTTTGTCTTGTATGGCCAACACCCCCGCACCTTGCCTGTTCCAGACCTTACACATTCTGCTAACCCTGCCGCTGTTACCTGTGCACGTGACCTATCGGCCGTTCATGCCCAGACTCTCGCTCACCTTCGTGAGTCCCAAGTCTCTGCGAAGTCTGCGGCTGACCGGCGGAGGGCTGTGGCACCTTCCTATGTAGTGGGGGACAGGGTTTGGCTTTCCTCTCGTCACCTCCGGCTGCCTGGTTGTCGCAAATTGCTACCCCGTTTTGTGGGCCCTTATAGGATATCTGCTGTGATCAACCCTGTGGCTTATCGCCTCTCAGTTCCCGCCTCCTGGCGCCTTCACCCTGTATTCCATACATCCTTGCTAAAGCCTTGTCCTGCCCCTACCCGTCTCAGGTCTACGCCCAGCCCAATCTCTGTGGGTAGCTCTGTGGAATACGAAGTATCGGGTATACTGGGTTCTCGTATGGTTCATGGTCGTCTCCAATATCTGGTGGACTGGGCGGGTTTTGGTACGGAAGAACGGTGTTGGGTCCCCGCGGTTGACGTCTATGCCCCGAGGCTTGTCTCCCGCTTTCATTTCGACCATCCCACCTGCCCACGTGGTCGTGGGCCATTGAGGGGGGGCTCTGTCATGCAGACTAGGTCAGTTACACACTCATACAACACCTTGCATAACACTCCGACACAAAGGACTGTCAGGCTCCCCGGGTCACAGCCAAACCCTCAAGTTGTCCCATCACCTAGGGTGCAGGGGAGTCGCCATCACTGATGGTTTCAGGTCACACGCAGAGGACGGCGTTGTTTGTTTCCTCGTCTCCAATGGCAACTGCCATGGAGATTGCGATCGGGCTGGAACAGCCGATCGCGATTGCTTCCTGGTTGCACATCGACTTCCCGATCACGTGCACGAAGTCCCGCTCACGTGATCGGGAGGCGGCTCACATAAAAGCCGGGAGCTTTGAATCACTCGCCGCTTCACAGCTGTTACACAACACTGTTCAGCGTTCTTGACTCTTGTTTTTTGGTCACATCGGATTTCGACTTCAAGCTTACACATAACGGATTTGGTTAACTCTTGCTCCTTGGATACGGTTGCTGGAACTTTGCACGGACACTGGTACTTTGGACCTTTGGCTTACGCATAACGGACTGCTTTGGGTTTTCCCTATCTGCTCACTTACTACAACACGGATTTTGACCCTTGGATTCCTTACGACCTTCCTTCCGTTCTTTCTTGGAAACCATTACGTGCACCTTAAGGGTTACGGGTGGTCAGTCCGTACCTGCCTTCAGGTACCTGACTGTCTGAACCGTTGGCGCTCCCTTGCACCAAAACCTCAGGCTCCCTTCCACGGAACATAGGTAAGAGAGTATCATTTATTTACATTTCACTAAAGCACTGTCTTTGCCTGTATTAACACCGACTTCCTTCCAACAGCCTCTGGGGTCCTCGGCGCCATCTGATTCAGCGAACCATCAACCACCTGTGGCCTCAAAGCTCGCACAGGGAGTGTTTATCTTTCTCTCCCTGTGGGTGATTTGTGGACAGAGGCTCAATACTCTTCACTTCGTGGCAAGTCACGACACGGAGTACCACAAGGATCATCCTTCTCCCCGCTTCTATTCAACATCTACATGTACCTACTAATCAAACCCATCAAATAACACTGCCTCACATGCTAAAACTACGCCGATGATACTCAAATAATCTTCAACATACAAGACACCCGAGAAGAAAACACCACACTAGAGAACTGCCTTTGTGGCATATTCAACTGGATGAACCTCAACCATCTCAAAATCAACCCAGGCAAAACAAAGATAATGATTGTTTCAAAAAAGGGAGGATACATCAACTACATCCCCTGGCCAAGAGAGCTCGGCAGCACACCAGAACCATCATCAACTGTAAAAAACCTAGGGGCCCTCATGGATAACAAACTCACTCTGGAACCACAAGTAAACTCGGTAATCAAGAAATGTTTCTTCCTCCTGCGAGCTGCAAAAAGGATCCTACCGCTCCTATCATTCACCAACAAAACACTTTCCATCATCGCTCTGATCATGTCCAGAGTGGACTATGCCAATAGCCTATACCTGGGCATACCCGAACGACTTCTAAAAAAAACTGCAACGCATACAAAATACAGCAGCCAGACTCCTCCTCAAGCTACCCAGAAGAGAACACATCACACCAGCGCTAAAAATACTACACTGACTACCACTGAAACAGCGAATAAAGTTCAAGGCCATGTGCATCACGCACAGAGCAATACACAAACAAGGCGCAGAATTCCTAAGCGACATACTACGCCTACACCGACCGACAAGAACAGTGAGATCAAGCAGCGACATACGCCTGGAACCAAAACCCTACAACAAAAAAAGACTTGGAGGCTTGTCTTTCTCTCACCAGGCACCCAAAACCTGGAATGACCTACCTAATATTATACGGAATACAACAAACCACCTAGCATTAAGGAAACTCCTCAAATCATGGCTCTTCAAGGCATAACCACAACAGAGATGCACTAGAATGCCCAGACATCAAACAATGATGGAAATAATTCCAACCTCGACCACCCTCAAATTGGACAAACACTCAAACCAAAGAACCAAGCACTCGACAGAGCATAAGACACCATGGAAAGTAGCCACAAAGGAAGGCTGCAGAGACTGACCACACACCTAGACCCACACGAAATCCCAATTGACCCCCCCACTGGTACGTACAGGACGAACATACCCAGACCGACAGATGCATCTAGATAGACGTTGGCCTGCGTCGCATCTGGATAGGATCGATTGAAGAATAACATGCCCGCACTAAGAAGAAACATGAATGCTAACATGTGCCACACCTAGAGTTGTGAATGGCGGCCTGTGTGGCGCTCAGATGGAGTTGTGAATGTTAGCATGCCCACAACTGGACGGGTCTCTGGACAATGACCTGCGCCGCATCTGGGTGGGAGTGTGAGTGTTGGCATGACCACGCCTGGATGGAGTCCTGGGCGTTGGCCTGCGCTCAGATGGAGTTGTGAATGTTGGCATGCCCACAACCGGACGGGTCTCTGCACACTGGCCTGCGCCGCATCTGGGTGGGAGTGTGAGTGCTGGCACGACCACGCCTGGATGGAGCCCTGGGCGTTGGCCTGCGCCGCGTCTGGATGGGAATGTGGAGGCCGACAGGTGCCGCCCTCGGACAGAGCTGTGAATGTTAGCATGGTAAAGGTCAGGTAACCCACTAACTAATATAAGCTCAAACTCTGCATACTTATCTCACTCAAAAACTCACACAACCATCTCTCGCACAACAAGCCGCACGCACTTCACAACAATGCAACAACACACAAGCAGGAACAACAGCACACGCGGACTGACTCCGATCCGAAACCCGCACCAAAGCTCAGCACCCGGTGTATACCGAATTGATGCTGCCAACAGAACACCATTCCTCTCACTATCCTACTCCCTTCTTCACCTTACTAACCCATCCTACCTTTATCGTTTACAGATCCGCCTGAGTGCCTGGGGACCAATTCCGTTGGTGACGGTGCGCGGTACAAATACCTTTAACATTTCACATTTAACATTTAACATAAACACTGACTGTCAGGAGAGGAGTCCTCTCTTGTCATTCAGCATGTCCACGTTGTCAGCCGAATCACTAGAGGCAGCAGAGCTCACCTCTGAGCCTTGCTGTCTCCCCTTATTTTGCTGTTTGTTGCAGAGCCAAACGGCTTCGCAACAAACAGCAAAATCATTGCAGGGGCAGAAAGCAGGCAGCACAGTCCCCGTGTGAATAAAAGGACACGGGTGGGCTGTGCTGCCTTCTGCTTGAGAGAGGGTGCCGCGAGGCCCCGCGCAAGCGTGAGGCCCGGGGCAGTTTGCCCCCTCTGCACCGCCCTTGTGACGGCCCTGGCCCCCAGCAAACTAGGGCCAGGCCTTGAGCCTGCCCAGTTCAGTTGAGTGCCAAAGCCTTTCTTTAGCACCCTTGTACTGGTGTCTTCATTTAGCTTCGATGTCTGAGCTTTTAGACACATGGGTATCTAGTGAAATTGCTGAGTCGCTGTACCTCGCTCCCCCAATCCATCCCTCTCACAACTTTCACTATAATCCTGGTCATTCGCTTGAATAGGTAGTGAGAGAGAGAGAGAGAGCGACAGTAGGAATGGCCTGTTGTTTGTTACTCTGGCAGTAATAGGGGAAGGCGCCATGCTCAACTGCATGCCTGAGACCCTCTGCCCTGGTTCCTTCCTTGCCCTTGCTCTATGGCTTATAACTCATTTGCAGGCTTTGATTCCTGTCACTCACTTTCACCCAGTGGTCGAAGTGGGTGGGGGCGTTTGGGAGCAGTGCTCCTATACTTTTTTTAATTAAGTTTTACTGTTACTCTACTTTTATTTTAAAAATTCACTGTTCCGGAACAGTTTCGTTTTAAAATAAAAGTGTAGGAATAAGTTGAAACATGCACTTTCAGTGCACTGTAGTGAACGTTCCTTTAAACAGCAGGCGCATGTGTTTGGGGGTTTGCATTGTGCGTGCCAGTGGGCACCCCATCATTTCCCTTGCAAGCCTCATATCTCCCCTGGCCTCCTTCACTTGCCCTCCCCTTCTGCACCTCCCCTCTCTCCCCATAAGTGTTTTAAAACAGACATGGGCTAAGTGCTGTTTATGCGAGAAACATAACTTCAGATTTCCTTCTTCCCTCTCCCAATGTTGTCTTTCCTTTCTCCTACACCCTCTCCCCACTCAGCACTCTGAAACAGCCTTAAAGTGGTTTATGTGGTTTGCAAACAGGCTGCACAACAGCCTGGCTTCCAAATACATCCACCGCACATCACACAGCCCAGCCCACCTGAACACAAATGCCTGATTTGCTTATGGTCTCTCCCTTTCTGAATTGGCAGGGATGGCAGGCAGAAAAACAGTGAATTGGAGTTTTGCCAAAATGATACCAGTGGTTAGGATTTGCTCAAAATCTTCATCCATCTCTACAGTTTTGCATTAGTATCCTAAGTGGGGAAGGTATGCGCAGGCGTGTATCTGAAGCCTTCTGTGCTTAGAGACACAGCCTACACCTCGCCCCAATGGAGCTGAAATATGTCTGGGGTTTTTGTAGTCTTGTGAAGAGGATATTTTTAGTGTGGGCCGCCACACTATGAGTGGGAGGAAGCCTGATTTGCATTTGTTGTTCCCTTCTGTACTTTTGCATGGTAGGCATAAAAACAAAGGTTGCTCGGAGCAATTGCAATCGTCAAGGTTTATGTAAAACCTGCATCCATCTTCAGTTTGGCTTCCTGTGCTTTACCTGTCATGGAAGGAAGCATTTGCATTGCCACTGCCTGTGATGTTCCCGTTGTTGGAGAGAATGTTTGAACTGCTACAGGGAAGCTTGCACTGTGGTTGCCTGTACTGTCTTTCCCTGCTTGCTCTATCAATGTCTTTACTGTACGTGATTTATTTTTATTGGATGTGGTGTAAATTGTTTTCGCATATATGCAGGAGAACACTCATTATGTTGGAAATTCCATGTCAGAGTAAGAAAATATGTCCAGATAGACTGCACCAATATAGGCCACTTCAGCCACCTAATAACACTTATAATATTTGCTTTAGCATTGATGACAATAAAAAAAACACCATTGCCACAGTAGGAACATGTAGCCTGGCTAGCTGCACCAATGTAGGCCAGTTTAGTCAGGTTATTACTCATCATGTTTGCTTTACCCTTGATGCCTAGTGTAAAATGACATGCCACAGTAAGAAAATATAGCTCGCCTTGATGCCTAGTGTAAAATGACGTGCCACAGTAAGAAAATATAGCCTGACTGGCTCCCCAAAGGTAGGCCAGTTTAGCCACATAATAATACGTATCATCGTTGCTTTACCACTGATAACCAGTAAAAAAATACAAAGCCACAGTGAGAATATATGTATCCAGATTGGCTGCATGTGCAAAATGACCCTGAACGCCAAATCCGCGAACCCCGCGCCCTGCACAAACAAAGTAACACATGAATTCATACAGCATTCACTCATTCATTCACTTGCACACCAATGCTGCATTCACTTGCACATTCACATGCATACCCATACAGAATACACTCGCTCATTCACCCTCCCAAACAAAATACACTTGCTCATTGAAAAGTTCACCCATAGAGCATACATATATATATACTTTTTTCACACGTACACCCACCCATACACTCTCTCATTCACGCACGCACTTACAGACACAAACACACGCAACACACACCTATATTCACACTTTTTTCCCTTACCTTAAGCCCTAGTTTGGATTCTGCTCATCATCATGCAATCAGCCATGAAGGCCCTCATGCTCCCATGCATCTGGAAGCAGGGAGAACTTTCTGCACTTACATAGAGGAGCCAAAGCGCTTAATTACATGTGCGGAGAGGCGCCAAAGTGTCCCCAGATTTTCTATTCCACAGCCTGCATCACACAAGGTTCATGCAATGCTAGGCATGCAAAATACCCCGGGCCATGTATGGCTCATTTGGGCACATGTGCTGGGGAACCGAAACTGTCAAAGGGAAACCACGTTTCCCTTGGACAATTAAAGCCAGCACAGGCACACTCCTTCAGCTTCTTGCTGCAGCTAAGGTATTGCTCAGTATTTTCACTGGTGGCGGGGTCAACGCCCAGTCACGCATTATGGTCGGGTGGCCTCTAGTATTGTGTGCAGGAAACATGCACAGCAGCTTCCGGTGCTGTACCTGTTGTGGAAGGAAATAATTAATACCCCTCTCTCATAAGGAGTCTCCAACCCAAATCACCCCTTAAAGGTTATAGACGGCTTGCTTTTTTTTAGTAGTTTCATAATCTGGAAGGCCTGGCTAATATATTTCACTCTGTGAGTGGTACCGGCCTGTCCCATCACCCTCAAGTTTATAGAAAGATTGTTGTGCACATCAAATGATAGCTGAAGCTTTTTTAGTATAAGCAGATATGTTAAGTCCAGGAGAAGACGGCTGTCCTCATAATTGTGTAAGTGATCTAATGTGTGAAAAGTCAATTCCGCCGGGCAAAGCGTCGGCATTGACTACACAAATGCAAGATTTCTTGAGATGGTATTGTATGAATTTTAGCCTGCATTCTGTTGGAGAGCCATTATTTAAAACAGAAGAAATGGTGACACTTGACCTCCTGTTGGAGAGGATTGAACGCTCTGTTTTACAGACGGCCATTCAAATTGCTAGCTCAATTGCAGGAGGCAACTGTATTCTTCAGATTCGATTTAGGTGGGGCTTACAATGGGGTGCAAATTAAGAAGAAAACACACGTGAAATAGCTTTTAAGATGAGGTTTATTCAATTTGATCATTAAGTTATCTCTTTAAGAATTGTGCATGACACCTGCTGTTTTTGGTAGACTAGTTCGATATCTTTTCGCTGTGTACGTATTAATTTGCATTTAAGTTATTTTCACTCATTCAAACATTTTGGAAGAACACAAATGTCATGTCAGATTTTAAAATGACTACAAGGCAATAATTGGTATGTAAAACTGCAGACCTGTGAATTTCCCATAGAAATATGGGAAATAACCTATCAAGAGGTCTAAGGGCAGTTACGGGAAGACGGCTTGATGGTGGAGTCATCAAGGTGGCTGGCTGCTACCGCAAGCCTTGAGATGCTAGACCCAAGGGTGGCGTGGGAAGGATTTTCTTGCTAACCCTACTATGCCAGTCACGATATTCCAGAGACTTGCAACATTGTCACAATAGATGCTCCTTCCTCACTAGTACATTTGGGATGCTCCCAGAACCTCCACCCACTTATCCCCACCAGTCTGTTGCACTGATGAGACAGAGAACCTCCCTTATGTAAAAAAAAAAAAACAATAGTGTTGAGAATAAGATATGCAGTCCCCCTCCCTACGGAAAATAGTTTTAAGCTGTGTGACGAATCTAGGGAATTCGTCCCTTCTCCCAAAGGGGGAGCCAACCCCCTATGAGGCTATGGAAGTAAGCCCACTCCGCAACACCCTCCCTAGGGGTCGAGACAATTGGAACCTCACCGGAAGACACTGCTCCTTTGGGGACAAAGACTTCCGTTACTGTGAGGTACTTCCTTAGCCATTCACTTTATTGGTATATGTGGGACTATCAAAAATAAAGAACCATATGAAATCCAGAGATTTTCCTGAAGCCAAAACCACAAAATGTCATCGCGGACAAGAGAATCTGTATCTTTAAGGAGAAGCCTCCATTTAACTGTGACAAGTAGACTAGAAAAGGAGAGCATGCTGAGAAGAGGCGAAGCAGAGAGAGAGCCTAAGCAGAGGAATCCCCTAACAGCATGACAGCTGAGAGAGGTGGAGCCAAGGAGAGCCGCAGAGCCTGTGACTTTCAGAAGTGGTCTGAAAGCAAGACTAAAATGCTGGACACCGAGCGTTTACAGGCATTGAAGAGCTGAGGAGACAGGTATCCAAGTTCTGGTAGTGGCGTGACCACAGCAGCTTCGTGGTGGGCAGTGTGCCCGTCTAATGTTGTTGACACCACCACGCTGAGCGAACAACGAGGCATCCGGTTACCCACAGCCATACCTGGTCGCAGAGAAGGAGAAGACCAAGTGCGGACACCAGCGGAGTTCAAGAGAGAGGGAACCGGAGCCAAAGATGAGAACCCGAGTGAGTACCACCCCTGTGAATGTTTCCCTGCCAACCCCGGGGTAATGGGGCAAACGTGAGAACCATGCGGCTGCCAGGGAATCAATATGCATCTGGAAAAACGTGTCCCCGTGAAATTGATGAGATATGGAATAGAAATGTGATAAACTGGAATTGTAACAAATTCATGTGAGAAAGAGAATCAAGAATACACCTATAAGAGAGAACATTAAGCATTGGATAGAAATACCCTGCGAAGATTGGAAAATATCCCATAAAGCAAAAAGTGCAGAGTGGAGAATTAAAAAAAGAGATTCCTATGAGTGCGAAGTTAAGGCCTGTAGAGCCCATAAAAGAGAAACGCTAAGTACGCCATTTCAGGAGAGAGAGAACATTAATCAGCAAGAAACCCTATCCCAGATAAGAACATATATGTCAGAGGAATCCAAAAGGCATAGCAGCCTGGATCAAAGGATAAGACAGAGGGCAAAAAGGGAAACATTTACATTGATGAGAAAAAAGAGAGTAAGCCCAAAAACCCACTGAAGGAGTAGGTGACAAGAGGCTTTTTAGAGATGGCCTACTTAAAGAACTTTGGAGTGAAGAAGAAACTCTTTGAGAAGAGACAGTCGGGAAAAGAGAGGCATTCTCCTGGCTTTATTTAGTTGGTTAGAATAGTGACAGGGTCAGGTAGAACTAGTTTTTGCATAGCAGACAATTTTTATTTGGAGACGCTCTCACGACTGAAGGCCACCTTAGTTATTTGTATAGGCAGGCAATAACATCATAGCAATAGGGAAAAATATGCATTATTCTTATAATTTAATAAAAAAGCAGTGGAAAGGTCAACAATGTGTCTGTGTCCTTCTTCTGAGCCGCTGCAGCTGCCACTGGTCCGACCCAAGGTCACATAGAGAAAAAATACTTTCCAGTGCCTCAACAGCATTTAGCTTCTCAACAAAGTAACTAATCAAATAATCACTATTACTGTTCTAGAGAGCCCAGCTGTAGGGAAAACCCCACTTCAAAGTACCAGAGAACTTTTCCTGTGACATGCAATGTGGCCAATTCATGTTTTACTAGTAGCATTTTGACTTGCTTGCGTACCAGCAGTTTTCACTTGCCAGTGATAGAAAGTTCCAATTTCACTGTAGACAACAATTCCTTTAAGACAGTGATTTACCTGCATCGATCTCACAAGCTGAGCAGGCAGGAGATCTGGGCCCTTTCGGGAAGTGCACTGAAGGTGGAGTGAATTCTAAAATGGCCAAATAAAGGCTTTGCCCAGTCTCTAAACCCCAGAACAGACTCAAATGGGCCAATTAGAGGCAGCCAATCCTAGCCAATCCCAAATTCAAGGACACAGATGCAGACCCTAATAGCGAGACCTGCACATGGGGAGGAATACAAGGCTTAAAAAGCCCACAGTCACCGTCTGGCAGAGAGGAAGTTAGGAGGAACATCTCATTTGGAGCTAGATAGGGAGTTGAAGAGAAGTAGCTCAAGAGAGAACAAGAGACTGGTGGAGAGCCCATAGAATCTGTGAAGAGCAGGAGATATTAGGCTGGAGGAGAGGCCCAGGTGCCTATGGTTAAAAAGTCATGGGAGGCTACAGTGAATGCACAGGAGACTGGGGAAGGACAGACCCTGGAGGTTGAGAATTAAGATACTGGTGGGCTGTGAGAAGAAAGACCTATGGGGTTGAAGAGAGATATGCCCAGATGGTGGGAGAGGTGGTAGCGAATTGGAGAACCCTGACTTTTACATGAGAGGTACCCAAAGTAATGGCGGTGGCCAAGGGATGAAGAAGATGATGAGAAAGTTGGGAGAGAATTGGAGAGCCATAATTGGATCCCAGGCCTGGGGGCGGACAAGCGAGGGAGGATTACCTGGGGATTGGTAGGGGTCATCCCTCTCTTTTCTTTGTAATTCTATTGGCTCTGGGAGTTTTAGTTTTGCCTTTTTGTCCATCATGCTGTGCTTTCCGGCCCCTGTCACATGACAGGGGAAAGTCAAGTAATATAAAGTCAGTCGCCCATCTTGGAATTAGTCCATTACTCTTTCTGGAAGTTGCTACATCTTGTCATGGGAATGTCGATGAAATGTTAGTTTCCAGGTTGCACACTGTTTTATTTTCTATTATTTTTGTATTCTGATGAGCTTGTAATCATAATACTTAGGGCCTGATTCACAGAAGCATTTTATAATGGTGCAATCCCATAGGAAAACTTTCTGTGAATCAGGCCCTTAGTCCCAACTCTGCTGTGGAGGCTAACATTTCAATCTGTGAAGAAAGTGGCAGATTATCAGGATATGCACTTAATTAATAATATTATTTTTGCAGTGTTTTGTTCTTCCCTGTACACAGAACTGAACCTCTTCAACATTAAGGTGGTGATGGTGTAGGTTAGGATAGGACGAGGGAGACAGAAGAAAAGAGTGTGTAGGGAACAAAATATTGAACACAAGCCTTTACAGCTGCATCCCCGGAGCTTGCTGTGCCATGTTGTCAAGGAACCAGAGAATTGTGTGCAGCATTTGTAATTGGTAATGAATGTTCCTTGTGGTAAATTAGACTTGGATTCTGTAAGGGTGTCAAAGAAGGAAGCTGACACTTAGGTGGCATGGTGGTGGTTATAGACTTTTATTTGTGAATAAAAGGGTTGTCAGTAGCCCTATCATCTAAGAGGGGTTTCCCTGCCTCAATACTAATACTAAACGGTCCATCCGAATGTCTGTGGAATTAAACTCCTCCATCTTGTGTCACAACCGACTTCTATCCCTCACACTACAATTAAAGGATAACATAACAGCAAGTTCCTTCTTCAAGGAGAATGGCTCCCTTCTCTTGCTGCTCGGATAGCACCCCAAGGAATGTTCTCTTGCAACAAAAATGCCAGAGGGAATGACTCCCTTCCTTTGCCTTGTGGGTTTCACACAGCCTTTATATAATTCCACTTTCAGGTGAATGGCTCCCTTCTCCTGGTATATATTTATACAGTTTCCAATAAATCCAGAGGAATGACTCCCTTCCCCTGGCGTCTGGAGCACACCTCCAATTTTGAGACTAGGGGAATGAATCCCTTATTTTGGTATTGTTTGGCACAGTTCCTTCTCACAATCTTCAGCTTGATATACACTTTGCCACTCTGGTTTGTTGTTAGCAAAGTGCCAAATCCTTCTTTGTTGATCACGGGGCTTAATGCCACCACTGCGACAAGGGCGTTCTCCTTGTTTGCTCAGTTCCATGTTGTTGGGGTCCCAGACCCTTCTCTGGTGGTAAGTGGTTCTCTCTTTCCCACTGGGATGAGGAAGATTTCCTCTGATACTCTCAGTATTTGCTCTTGGGTCCTAGCCCCTTCTCTGGTGGTCAGTGGTTCTCTTTCCCACTGTGATGAGGAAGATTTCCTCTAATACTCTCAGCATTTGCTTTTGGGTCCTATACCCCTCTCCTGTGGTCAGTAGGGTTCTCTCTTTCCCATTGTGACAAGGAAGATTTCCTCTAATACTCTCAGTATTTGTTCTTGGGTCCCATACCCTTCTCCTGTGGTCAGTGGTTCGCTTTCCCACTATGATGAGGACGATTTCCTCTGATACTCTCAGTATTTGCTCTTGGGTCCCAAACCCTTCTCTGCTGGTAAGTGGTTCTCTCTTTCCCACTTGGATGAGGAAGATTTCCTCTGATACTCTCAGTATTTGTTCTTGGGTCCCATACCCTTCTCCTGTGGTCAGTGGTTCTCTCTTTCCCATTGTGACAAGGAAGATTTCCTCTAATACTCTCAGTATTTGTTCTTGGGTCCCATACCCTTCTCCTGTGGTCAGTGGTTCTCTTTCCCACTATGACGAGGACGATTTCCTCAAATACTCTCAGTACCAAACCCTCCTCTGATTATACCCATTAGCGGGCTCCCAACTACTGAGGAAAGAGAGAGCTTGGTGAAACTGCCTCCCTTCTATCCTCGTGCTCCCTCTGGGTCTCCCATAACTCCCTTTACCTTGTGTGGGACCGTGGTATGTTGCCAGGACTTCCGGTGGCAGGGAGTCTTCTCCCCGGCTCTGCTGGTTCACTGCCGTTGTGCTATCAGCTGTGTAGTACTTCTCTCATCTATTCCGTGGCTCCATTCTCCTGCTCTGTCTTCTGCCCAGGTTCGCTCCTGCAGAACCCGTGGAGGACACCCATGGGACTTCATTGGTGTCTTCTTCCCTCTGGTCTCTCGGCAGAACCTGGATCTCTCCCACTCGTTTGTCTCCACACCTGCTGCCAGACCCGGCAGGATTTGACACAACCACACTTGATCCGGCTGAGCTTACCCATTTGATAGTCATTTGTTACTTTTCATACCATGTATCCAGTTCCTCCCATGCGGATTGTAAAAGTCCTTTGACTATGTTGATAACTTAATCCTCATGCCTCCGCTGGGCCACCTCGTACCAGTACTAGCATAGTCAATGTCCTTCATGTCTCCTGTGTTCTTCCTTGTCCTAGTACTTTTAGCTTTAGCTCCTGTGTTCAACAATACATAGTTTTGCTTTCAATAAAATGGTTCTGAACAGTGGGGAGGGCTAGGGAATTTTCAGGAGTGACAACATTTAATGGCCTGTACACAGGTGATCGCCCTTGTCCCCAAAGTGGGAGACCCACCCCATGAGGTCCTCCCATATTAAACCACTCCCAGGGAGATTATTGGGTAGTGGCCGAATCTCCCTAGGCTCATGGAAAAGGGCTCCCCCTTGGGGAGAAGTGACGAAACCTTGTGAAATTCTAAGAATCAGAGCAAAGATGCAGAGGTATCCTGAGGTCCTGGGACATATCCGCTGGCATTGCAGGGAGGTATGTACAGATTCCTGCTAGTTTACAGGCAAGGGTCCTGTTAAAGCAGATGCAATGTGGTAAGGCCAAGTAGTGGCCCCATGGTAAGGCCCATGTGACCCCAAACAAGTGTGGTTCAAAAGGACGGCTTTGTTTGGTTTTCTGTCAGTGAAGGGGTTGGATCAAAACACCTAGAAGAACTGGGGAAATGTCTATAAATAGTAAGGATGTTCTTAAAGTAAAGAATGTCAGGCATGGGGTAACACAAAGCGGGGTTTTCTCCAGGTGTTCAACACCTTCAAGGATGAATGTCCAAATCATGAAGATTTTGATATAGCCTTTTTCTAAAATCTTGTATACCCATTGACAGTCGTACAATGGTGACGCTTACCACCCTCCATTAGACTACCCTGTAGCCGTCCCAACAAAACTAATATCATTTTATTACAATCATAAAGGAACCTCCAGGAACCTGCCCCATATTTTCTCATCTAGCACATCTTTTCTCTGTTGTTTTCACAGAAACGTTTCTACGAAGGACATTCTACTCAATTCCTCTAGCCACCCCCCTTTAGAAGGAGGCTTATCAGATTTCCAACTCCTCCAAATTCATTTCTTTGCAGTCAGCGCAGCTCAGAACATTTCTGCAAAATGGTGCCCAAAAGATGTGGCTAACAGAACCTTCCTAATCTTAAAATGTCCTTAGTCTTCAGGCTATCTTAGGCTTTAACAGAAATGTTCCAAGGTTTGGTCAACAAAAGGGAAAGGGAGCATATTTCCCAGGCCAGACAATCAGGTCAATGGCTCCCGGTCAAGGAGCGAATCACTTTCAAAATCCTCACCCTCACACATAAATGCCTCTCCCTCTACCTATCAGAGACACTTACCAAATCCTCCTCCACACGGCCCGCCAGGACAAAATACACCAACCTACTCCACATCCCACAAATTAAAAGGGCCAAAGCTGGCGGGCTAGGCTTCCCCTACATTGCCGCCAAATCCTGGAACGTACTACCCACAGATACTAGAGCAGAAAACTCGCCCCTTGCCTTCCGAAGAAAACTCAAAATCTCACTATCTGTACTTTAAATTGCAACTGTTCATTTTTAACTGTAACTATAAATCTTCTGTAATAATAGCCACCATACTCTAAATTGCAAATGTTCATTTATCTGTAACTAAGAATTGTCTGTAACAAGCGCCACAATGCCCCCGGGCTGTTGCACGCTCTACAAATCCAAATAAAATAAACACAAAAGTTCACAAATCCTAGTCTTAAATGTCCAACTCTATTCTAACATAACAAACAGTTGCAAACATACATTGGCCCACCTCATACCTCTCCAATAGAGTTAGACTTCCGAAGATGGGCCTCAGAATATCCCAGTGCCACCTGGTAACCTATATAGGTCCACAAAGCTCCATCCTTTCCCCTGTTATCTTCAACCTCTACATGCAACCTCTTGAGGAACGCCGCCACAACAGACATCAAAATACACCAATGCACAGATGACGCACAGCTTTGTCTAAAGTTCATTTGTATCAATGTCATCCATCATTTCAAGCACCGTCTGTCCATCATTTAAGCTTGGATATATAAACATAAATACAAGGTTATTGTGTTGGAAAACGCTGCGGTTTTTCTTTCCAAGTTTCTCAGGCACCTCCGGCTCGGAGGAGCCTGAGAAACTCGGAAAGAAAAACCGCAGCGTTTTCCAACACAACCGCGTTGTTTCTGCCTGCTGTGGCTTTCACTTTGGGTCTCCGGTGCTCCCAGGGGAGCACCGGAGACCCAAAGTGAAAGCCACTTCAAAAGCGACCGCAAACATAAATACAACGTTTTTAAAGCTGCAGTTTTATTTCTAAGTTTTCCGGGCTCCTCCAGCCCGGAAAACTTAGAAAAAAAACCGCAGCTAGTGCTTATTTTTAAAAAATAAATAAATAGCACTTACCGAGATTCAGCTGCAGCTTTCCTGCTCTGGTCTCCGGTCCCCGTCCTCCGCCTACAGTACTAATGAAGGGAAAGCCACCCAGCGGTAGCCTTTGTTTACTACAGCTGGCTGGCTTTTCCTTCATTAGTGCCGCAAAAGCAAAAGCCAGCACAGGAGGGCCTCCATTTCACAAAATGGATGCGCCCATGTGCTTGCTTTTGCGAATTTTGAGCTTGAATAGCTCAACATTTTACATAGGAAGTTTTAAAACGGAGGATGCTAGTATTTTTTTTTATGTTGCCTATCTATTTTTTAAATAAAATTTTTTACTAGACCATCCCTTTAAAACACACAAAGACCAAACATTATTCTCCTATGAAAACCCACCATGTCTTACCCAAGACCAAAATTGGCTGATTGACCTGAAACAGATGCACACCTCAAGTCTCACCCAGTGTAAGCCCTTTAAACGTTACTATGAACTATCATTCATCATTCAAAACACACATCACCAATTAAACTCAAACAGCATGGTACCAGCTTTCGCTTCTCTGAAAAGGCAAGCCTTTCATCCCGAAATCAAAAAAGTATTGGAAGGTTTTGAATTAATCTGAACCACTGGCATTGCTCTGGGCAACCTTCAATACCACTGTTTCTTAGCCTGTCTATGCCATTGCAAAAGGGGTCCAGCCATATGCAAATCAATCAGGTACTGCCACCAAAAGGAGCAGCCCTGCCCAAACTGCTAGGCCAGGTCCCTTCTGCACGGAAACACAAGCAACCGCAGACATGTTTTGGCCTTGTGCCTCCTCAGTGAGGTGCAGCTTGGTTCCCTATGGCGCAGCGAGCAAGGGACCCACGTCTGGGCATACCCTCTTAGACATAGGGAGAAAAACCGAAACCGAAAGCAAAAAAGTGATGGGTGGAAGGTTTTGAATAAATCTGAATCACTGGCATTGCTCTGGGCAACCGTCCAAACCACAGTTTTATTAGCCTCTCTGCGCCATTGCAAAAGAGGTCCAGCCATATGCAAATCAGTCAGCTACTGCCACCATCCCTGCCTCGGGTTTAAAAAACAGTTGTCCAAGCCCTTGTCATCTCCCACCTGGTAGCAACATCCTACTCACAGGTGTCCCAGATGCCACCTTGGCCCCACGCTGCAGCAGGGTATTTTACCACCTAGCTCCAATCCTCAAGTTTCTGCACTGACCTCCCCATCATGTTAGAGACTGTTTGCATCTCCTACAGAGCCCTCACAACCAGCACACCACTCTACTTGTCTGGGAAACTTTCTAGTGGACCATCCACCACTAGAAGCCATATCATCACCAGGCTGGAAACCAGGAACCCCAAGATGGAAAGAAAAACAAGAAACAGGCATTTCCTTGCATTGACCCTGTCTCTTGAACAAGTTACCGCATAGATAAAAACCCCACCCTCCATTTTACACTCCAGGAATTACCAGAAGACCCTACTCTTCACAGAACATCTTGCCAATCGATGATTGCGCCACTCAACTCTATTTCAGCCCCTTTAGAGTTTTCCCTGCCGCTGCTCTCCATACCCAGCTCCTCTGCTACCTCTGCAGCCTATGTGTAACCTGCTTGGTGAATTCTCTTTGAATAGACTTCGGTTGCTTCCCAGCTAGGTTTGCACTTTACAAATCCCACATCTACCTACCTAACAGAACAGTTCTCATGGAAAGGCTCTTACAGAGTGTACTCACAGTCTGAACACCTCTTTGGTTTTCCTGCTTTCACCAAGACACTCCAGACCTGTCCCAGCTTTTAGGCTTCTCCGGTTCATCTTCTCAGGTGTCCCCTCAGCCTCTTGTTTCTCCAGTGTAATGTTGGTTTCCTGCCGCTGTCCTGGCACTGCTTGTTGGGTAGTGCCCCAACCTATGATACTTCAGGTTACCAGATAGGCCTCTCCCCTACCTTGGGTTACTTGGCATTCATTTTACATCTCTTCCAAACCTGGGGTTTCTCCGCAGACTTTGCATTTCTCAGCATTTACTTTAGGTCTCTCCCAGAGATTGGCGTTCTCAACATTCACTTTAAGTCTGTGTCAGACCTGGGGTTTCTCAGCATTCATATCAGGTATACTCAGACATTGCATTTCTCAGTGTTTACTTTAGGTCTCTCCAAGAGATTGGGTTTCTCTACATTCACTTTAGGTCTCTCCAAGACCTGGGGCTTCTCAGCATTCACTTTCTCACAAAGGCTATGTGTCCTTGTACCCCTATCCCCATTCAGGGGTCTCTCTTCTTGCAAGTCGTGTAGGAGGTCATTCTCCTTCAAACGAGTGGTGTGCTGGTATCTCCTTCTTCAGAGTAGCATCTCTACTGCCGCTAAAATGTGTGCTACCTATCCCCAGGTAGTGGTTTCCCTGTATATCCAGGGACAAACTGGAAGCTGTCAGCTGCCTTCCAGTCTTCCCTTTCTTCGGCCTCTCAGTTAATCTTCTCTCTTTTATAGTCCCGCCTTCTTTGTAGTAACTGTCTCAGCCAATGAGATTGGCTGGGGCCACTATGAGTTTGCTGCAGGGCATCGGATAAACTTCTAGTTTGTGTTTCGTATGAATAGAGAGTGTTGGGTTAACTCTTTTTTGCCGGCACCCGCTGTGACAGGTGGCAGCAACCTCACTACTGAAACGTTATTACATCATACTGACCATGTGAACTAAGATCCTTCAAAACCATCCCACAACCTTTTCTATTATCTAGTTTGTGTTTCCCCTGCAGATTCTCAAATCTGTCAAAATGAGAGTCCCTCAACACTAGATAGCGTTACATCTTGGAATCTTCTGTTTTGTTTGGGCATTTGCGTCATTCCACAGCCTCAGAGAAGGACCTGCTGCATGTGACTGCCTCTCCACGCAACTGCAAGGATTGCAGTTGTTTGAATCCCTCATTTGGTATTCAACTAGGTCTTGATGGTATGCTGCTTAGAACAGAGATAGAATAAGAGATAAACGATCAACTTCTATATGTTGTAATACATTTAGCCTTGTTTAGTCCTTAACTACACTCTTCCACTATGTGTGTGCGTTTGGAAGAGAAAAAAACAAATTAAAACAGCGTGCCCGAAGTTAGAACACCAGACATCTAGTAGGGTGTTTCCTACTTTAATAACCTACTGACTGTCTGGCTGACCCTGGGGAGGTCAGGTTTAAAAAGACTCAAAAGAACTACAAACAACAAGAAAACACTACAATCCCCGCTCTCCGTCTTTAAGTGTGGTTGATTGGCGGAGGATGGGGGTAAGTTAAAAAGTTTGCTCAAACTACAAAGTAGGCCAAAAATATGCCTCTCGAGTTTAGCAACCACTGTCGACTGGTTTCAGTGGCATTGGTGTGAATCAATCCACTTTCATCAGGACAGTCCTCGGTTTCAGTCAACTGGTATAATCAGAAAAATCATAACCAGGTTGAGGAAACAAGAATGGACAAGTAGGTTTATACTTTACCAACTTGTCTCAAGTGCCATTGAACTGGATTAGTCCATGAGGGAACCTAGGGGCAGAAAGAGATACACCATAGTGTCCTCAGGACTAATAACTTCCAAGAGCTTGGCTATGAATCAAAACACTACTCAATGTTATTCATATACTCAAAGATGCTGATAACAATACCACACTTGACTAGAACTTTGGAGGTAGGTATTAAAATTCACTGTTGGGTTACTGACACTGAACCAACAGGTAGCCTGTTGCCAAACCACATCTCATTCAGTGGATACTTATTATTATCATCTCAATGTTTTATGGGAATTGTCCACAACGGATACATTATCTGTTTTTAACGTCTTGCTGAGATGAATAAACATTGGCACATGTCCTTTTCATTTTTGTTGCCGTCTTGTTCATACGAACACACAATAGGTTGGGTACCTTATTGGTATTACTATAATACCCCGCCTGACACAATTAGACCCTAAGGTGCCTCAAACAAGGAAAACAAGACACAATCAGGACCAGACTAACCTTATATAGTTTTTCCCTGTGCAGTCTGATATTTAGAAGTACAAGCATTCTCCATGCCGTTAGCGAGCACAGTGATCCAAACCACGCTCTGTCTATCTGAAAAGGATCTCAACAATGTTGTATTTAGTAAAATTGCAATCTGGTAGCATTAACACCATTACGAGCCGTTCTGCTGTGTATTGGCTCAATTGCCGTTCCATCATGGACAGAACGTTCTTGTTCGTGTTTGCACCAGAGCAGTGTTCATGCTCTTGATGTATATATTCAATGGTCTCTCGGTGTAGACCAGTTAAGGAAGTATACGAGCGCTTACTTGTATGTTGCTTCAGGGATCCGCTACCCGTAAAAAAGCTGCGTCCGGCGCTGATTGTGCTGGATTAGCACCGTGTCTCTAGGAGACCCTGGAGTCAGAGTGATGCAGATCTGCTTCCGTGTCACATGATGGAGGTCATGTGTCGGTCGAAAGTTTTTGACGCTTGGATTGCATAATTCGGAAGTCAGGCAGCCACCACTCCAATATACACGAGGCAGGCTCGACAGGGTCAGGCAATACTCGGGCTGTAATGTGGCCAAGCCAATACATATTGCAGTCAAGCCGGTCTGATTCAGAAAGTATTTAGCAAAATCACCCCACACACAAAGGTCAGTCTAGTATAATTTAGGGTTGGCATCATTGAATCAACCCTTTGACCAGGACTTTACACTGAAAGCCATGGCAGTGTCGGAGGAGTCGATCCCTACACCTTCAGGGGGTGTGGTGTTCATGTTATTAGTGCCAGAGAGTGCCATGGGATATTTTCATTCAGGCCATGTCTGTCTGTTCTCAAGCGGAACACCCATTTTTGTTCCCATTTTAATAACAAATTGGCCATATCTCCCCCTCTTCGGGGGCACTTCACGTTCTTGATGATGGTCCATTCCAGTTCTTGTGCCTGGTGTTTCACTACAAATTGTAGAAAAAGTCCTACTCGAGTTAACTATACCATCAGAGATCCCAACAGAGTTCATTGTACAACTGACCGAGATAGCGCTTACAAAAAACTTCTTGTATAAAGATACATTTTATCAACAATGCTGTGGCACAGCCATGGGAACGACATTTGCCCTGTCCTTGGCTAACCTATATGTTGTGGATTTTGAAGAGACACATATATACCAAGCATCAAATCCATTTAGATCTCAGGTCACCCTTCGACCCGGTACATTGATGATATCTTGGCAATCTTCACAGGAACCGAGTCCTCATTCAAAGACTTCTTGACCTGGCTAAACTCTAGGAATAGGTATCTTAAATTCACGCACTGCATATCAAAAGATACACTCTCTGGATGTGGAGATAACAGCGACCCTGGGCAAACTGACAACCACGGTTTTCAGAAAACCAATGGACCGTAACTCTTTGCTAGAGTATTCCAGTTTCCAACCCAGAAGCCTTCGAGATAACCTGCCTTTCTGACAGTTTCTGTGATGTAGGAGAAACTGCTCCAGTCTGCAGGAATACGATACACAGTCCAGAATACTGACCGTCTACTCGATCGTGGCTATCCTAAAAAGACCATAAAAATTGCCAGGAAACGTGCGAGAAACATGCCTTGTGACATCACTTTGCAACAAACAAAGCACCCGGTAGAAGAAACAAAACATCACAGCGGCCTTCAGCTATTCCAACAAGGTCAACCAAATCAAAAAGGAAATCATCAAAGTATAGCCCATATTGAATGTAGGCCCGGTGACACTGCCAATGCCTCGTTTTGCCATAAAAAAGAGAAGGAATCTGAGAGACACACTCATACACTCATACCTGGCTCCGGATGAAGCCACCAACCAAACAACTCTATGGAATTCCACAGCTCCACTTGGCCATACACCCTGTGGTCAATGTAATGTGTGCACACTAACAAAACAAACCAAGAACATGGACCTAGTGCTCAATACGCCCTGGAAGCAAAATTCCTTGACGAATTGAAACACTTCCAACGTGATTTATATGATAAAATGTCAGTGTGAGAAGAAGTATATTGGCATGACAACAAGTCCCATAAAACAGCGCATACAGGAACATATGTCATGTATTAGGACCAAACGGGAGAATGCCCCATTGGTTGATCACTTCATCATGAAGAAACACCAGGCACAAGAGCTGGAATGGACCATCATCGAGAAGGTGAAGTGCCCCCGAAGAGGCAGAGCTATGGCCAGTCTGTTATTAAAATGGGAGCAAAAAATGGGTGTTCCGCTTGAGAACAGACCAACATGGCCTGAATGAAAATATCCCATGGTACTCTCTGGCACTAATCATATGAACACCACACCCCCTGAAGGTGTAGGGATAAACTCCTCTGTTGATATAACATCTGAGACTGCCATGCCTTTCAGTGTAAAGTGCTGGTCACAGGGTTGATTCAATGATGCCAAGCCTAAATTATACTAGACTAACCTTTGTGTGCAGGGTGATTTTGCTAAATACTTTCTAAATCAGATCGGCTTGACTTCAATATGTATTGGCTTGACCATATTAGATCCCGAGTATTGCCTGGCCCTGTCGAGCCTGACCCGTGTATATTGGAGTGGTGGCTGCCTGACTTCCGAATTATGCGATCCAAGTGTCAAAAACGTTCGACCGACACGTGACCTCCATCACGTGACACGGAAGCAGATCTGCATCACTCTGACTCTGGGATCTCATAGAGACGCGGTGCTAATCCTGCAAGATCAGCTCCGGACGCAGCTTTTACGGGTAGCGGACCGCTGAAGCAACATACAAGTAAGCGCACGTATACTTCCCCAACTGGTCTACACCGAGAGACCATTGATTATATACATCAAGAGCATGAACACTGCTCTGGTGCAAATACTAACGAGAACATTATGTCCATGATGGAACAGCAATTGAGCCAATCCACGGCAGAAAGGCTCGTAATACAGTCATTGCTACCAAATTGCAATTTTACTAAATACAACATTGTTGATATCCTTTTCAGATAGACAAGAGCCTGGTTTGGATCACTATGCTCGCTAACGGCATGGAGAATACATGTACTTCTAAATATCAGACTGCACAGGGAAAAACTATATAAGGTTAGCACGGTCCTGATTATGTCTTGTTTTCCTCGGTTGATGCACCTTAAGGTCTAATTGTGTCGGGCGGGGTATTATAGTAATACCAATAAGGTACCCAACCTATTGTGTGTTCGTAAGAACAAGACGGCAACAAAAGTGAAAAAAACATGAGCCAATGTTTATTCATCTCAGGAAGACGTTAAAAACAGATATTGTATCTGTTGTGGACAATTCCCATAAAATATCGAGATGATAATAATAAGTATGACATCCTGCCCATCATTCCCGCTTCCAGCTTTTGATGAACCATGCCCGGGGACGGAGGGGGGACTGGTCCGGCACCCAGAGTCTACCGGTGGCTGTCAACCATCCAGCCTCCCCCTTGGTACTTCCCCTTGCACCTCATCGGGTGCGTTTTGTCCAGAACTTGCACATGCTTTGGATGTTGTTGAGGATCTCGATCCTAACTTTGGCTCTGGAATGGTTGGGGGTTTGCCCAGTTCCTCTCCTGCCGCTGTTCCGACAGAGGATGGACAGTCTGTCGGCAGCTTAATGCATAGCCGTCCCCTATGCTCTCGTAGCCCCTGTAGTGAGCAAGGGTCTTCATCCAGTTCAGTAGCCAGCTCCTATCTTCATCTCTCCCCATTTAGGACTATCAATCGACAACGTCGTAGAACTAGCATTGACATTGGAACAGCTACTGACCCCCCAGCCGGGGGTGTCTTTATGCCTAGGGGGCCGGCTGTAAATGTAATCAAGTGCTGGTGGAGCTAGCAGCTATCAGAACTTTGCTCTCATCCCTTATAGAATCTAAGGGGTGGGCTATGAGGGATGGGGTGCCTCCGATTACTCCAAATATGTGCAAGGGCCCCCCCCCCCGATCCTCCATGGGTATATCATGGGGAACAGGCGAGCCTGAGCCCTGTAACTGTACTTCCTACAATCACCTCCCTTAGCTTGGGGCTGGGGAACGCGGGACCAGCAAATGCCACCAACTCCAGTGCAAGAAGTGCTACATTTAGAGAGCCTTACAGGGCGCCCAACCCCAAGGCAAAGCCTACCCCCTTGCGGGTCTATGCTCCACAAATAGAGAGCCCACAATGTCCCAACCCAGGGAAAAAGAGAGTGTATGGTCCACGGGGTAGTGGGGTTCCTTCCCAGCCCCTACCTCAATGTCAGCCCAGACATGTTAGGGTTTACCTTCATGGGGTTCCCAAACTGGCAAGGGATGTGCACGAATCAAAGGATGCCCTGTTAAATAAAACCTTACACTGGCTATGGTCCACTAAAGGTTGTGCCTCAGTGTATAGGGAATCCATGGTGGGTTGTGATAGAGTACCAAGTGGGGGGAAGCAGTTCTGTGATACTGTGGAATTGGCCGTTAGGGACCAGAGTGTGGCAAACAAAGTCCTGGGACAACGTGAGGGAGCTGGCAGGACGCACATGAGTGGGATCTTAATTAGTCCACATCCCTATACAGGGTCTGGGTGCACCTGACAGCCAATTGTGAGGCCATCTCCATTGTCTGGCGCTAACCTTATCCCTTTGGGTCGTGATCGGACAAGCACCTTGGTGGAGAGGCCACCGTAAAGGGCCATTTTGGGACAGAATGAACTGTGGAGTTATTCTTTCTGTTTGGGAGTAGTAATTGTAATTGCTTATATGTGATGTTTTTGCATTTTTTTTGTGTTTGATGGATTTTTTTGAAAATCCGAATGAACTTGTTTGACTTGACTTGAGCATATGAATAACATTGAGTAGTTTGTTGATTCATAGCCAAGCCCTTGGAAGTTACTAGCCCTGAGGTGACTCTGGTGTATCTCTTTCTGCCCCTAGGTTCCCTCATGGACTGATCCAGTTCAATGGCACTTGAGACATGTTGGTGAAGTATAAACCTACTTGTCCATTCTTGTTTCCTCAACCTGGTTATGATATTTATGGTTATACCATTTGACTGAAACCGAAGACTGTCCTGATGAAAGTGACTTCATTCACACCCATCCCACTGAAACTGGTCGACAGTGGTTGCTACACTTGTATAAGTTTGGCCTACTTTGTAGTTCGAGCAAACTTTTTTATTTACCCCCACCCTCCGCCAATCAACCACACTTAAAGATGGAGAGCGGGGATTATAGTGTCTTCTTTTTGTTTGTAGTTCTTTTGTGTCTTTTTAAACCTGAGCTCCCCATGTTCGGACAGACAGTCTGTAGGTTATTAAAGTAGGAAACACCTTACTAGATGTCTGGTGTTCCGACTTTGGGCATGCTGTTTTAATTTGTTTTTTCTCTTCCAAACGCACACACATAGTGGAAGAGTGTGGTTAAGGACTAAACAAGGCTGAATGTATTACAACATATAGAAGTTGATTGTTTATCTCTTATTCTATCTCTGTTAGAAAAGCGGCAACCCATCGAGACCTAGTTTAGGTTCCTGGACGAGGTTGTCATGCATCAGGCATGGAAGCATTGGAATAGATGGCAACTCTCTTAATATGGCTGTCAGAAGTCCATCTTAACAGTCTATGCCTTTCCAACATGGCCGCTTGTCTATAATTGTATTGTCTTTGATTCCTAGCGCCGGTACTCTCTGAGTATTCCCAGTGACTTTGCCTTCCAACGTATATTTTTCCCCCGTCTATTTACTCTTGGCCCCTAAGCTTATTCCGTGCTCTTTTCTGTCCCCACAATATTCGGATTCATCACTTACAAGGTACGTTTGGCATACTTCGATCTATCCCTTTTCACAACCTGGTCTGTTTACTTCTTCCTTCTTGGTGTCTAGCCCTGTACCTCTTCTATTTCCTTCTTTTATTTATTTCTCTGCATAGTTTCTCACCCTTTTCTGACTTATTTGTTACGTATATCTACATTCCTTTTCCCGCTTGGTTTCAGTCCGTACTCCAGACTCCAACAGCCCACTCGGATAGTGCGAGTCACATTGCCTTTTTCTCTACTTTATTGTTCCGCTATTCTTACCTTTGTATCCTCTTTCCTTGCGGCTCTGCCTATTTCTTCCTTGGCAGCTCCCCGCCTTCCTACTCTGTCGTATCCCTTTGTCGCATTGTAGGATTTCTGCAGCCTCTTCTTGTCCTTTTTCAGCTTTCCGCTTTGCAGTCACATCTCAAGTCCACTTAAAACTCCAGTGCCGTATCAAGATACCTTCCAATACCAATCTACGTAGTTGTTGTAAATTGCACTACTTTGTATACTCTGCCTACTCTCCAGAGCGAACTGTACTAACATTTCAATTAATCAGCCATTCGAAATTGCCTTTCTGGAATCTTCTTTCAACTGTGGACTATCTAAGAATTTCCAGGAGCCTTCTTTGTGCCAAGACTTGAAATCCAGGGTTTTTTCTGCCTACGGCTTTTTCCCTGATCTAGGGGCTTGCTCGTTAGCCTTCCCCTGAACCAGGTTCCTTACTGGCCAAGGTGGCGGCTGAGGGTGCTCGCCCGTAACGACATCATAAGAAGGAAAGAAAGGAAAGGCCAATTAAGTCTACCAGACTAAAGAAGAAGACAGAAAAGCAAGAGAGTTCCTGGGAGGATACAGGTGAGGAGGAGTGGGGTGAAAGTTAGTCCATTCTTGACAGTATACAACGCCCACCAGAACAAATGGCCTCTTTGGAACAATTCCAGGAACTTTGTAATGCCATCCAAGGGTTATGGACAGACATGCAGACCCTCCAAGCCCAGAACCTGGCTCTTGAGCAACAGGTAGATAATCGTGACGAAGGTCGAGGAGACCTATCTCCAATGCCACTTGCTATCGGGAAGTTCGATGGAAACCCAAGATTGCTAAAAGAATTTTTGGATGCTTGTGCAGTTTACTTCTCTTTTAGACCAAAGGCATTCGAGACGGATAGGTCTCGAGTAGGTTTCACCATATATAATATGGTGGGAAGTGCCCTGGCCTGGGCTACTCCTTTGGTAACCAACCGGGATCCTGTGGTAAACGACTATGAGCAGTTTGTTCAGGCTCTCAAGGGCCGTTTTGCTCGACCTGAGGTGCAGTATCACATTTTTGAAGAATTGTTGGACGTAAGGCAGGGGAATCAAAGTGTCCAATCCTACATTGCTCAGTTTCAGAGGTTGGCTTCAACTGCTGGATTACCTGACACAGCTCAAAAGTCTATATTCAGAAGGGGTTTGCAGGAGGAGATAAAGGATGAGCTAGCCTGAGTGGCCAGACCAAATTCCTTCCAAGAATTGGTCTCTTTGGTACTGCAGCTAGAGTTTTGATTACAGGAGAGACGACATGAACGAAGGAAGGGGCGTTCTTCTGCTTGGCCTTAAGTTCCTCCTCAGGTAAAGGAGAAGGTATCTACAGAAGAACCGATGCAGATAGGAGCCACACGGGGTCTGCTGACACCTGAAGAAAGGAAGAGAAGATGGGAGTCTAATCTATGTATCTATTTGTGGGCCCTCCAAACATTTAGTGGGAAATTGTCCTGACGTTCCTCCACAACGTTCGGGAAATGCTCAACCCCATATCTATGCAAGGGAGATATCGGGGGAAGCAGCCTCAACCCTTGCAACTGTACCCAAGCAAGAAATGAAGGATTAGAAGACAATCGTCTGATGGTGTTCCAACTTGAGGTAAACATACAAGCTTGACCACCTTTATGCATTTTGGCCATGTTGGACTGTGGAGTGGCAGGGCATTTTGTGGACGTAACCTGGGCCACTGAACATCAGGTTCCCTTCCAGGTCAAGGAGAAAGCTATTCCTGTCGAAGGGGTGGATGGTCGTCCTTTGACATCTGGTTTGATCACAAAAGAGACTATACCATTGCAGGTTTCGATGAGCCATCATTTTGAATCCCTTACTTTCGATGTCATACGAGCTGCCCACTTTCCCATCATATTAGGGATTTCGTGGCTGAGGCGTCATAATCCTCGGAATGACTGGTCTTCTAACAGACTATACTTTGAATCAGCATTTTGTAGTGGAAACTGCTTTGAGGAAGAACCATCGGAGATACCGGCTAAGGTTTCTAAGGTCAAGTTGTGTAACACAGTTCCTACGATACCTCAACAGTATAGTGACTAAGCTGAAGTGTTCGAAGATGTCGTACCTCGCCTCCTCCCACCTCACCGTCCTGAGACTGCTGTATTGAACTCAAAGAGGAAGTTTCTCTTCCTTTCGGAAGGATGTACCCGCTATCTGAATCTGAGAGGCAGGCGTTAAAGGAATATCTTGATGCTAACCTCAATAATGGACTTATTAGAGAATCTAGGTCCTCCGGCGGAGCTTCATTGTTTTTTGTTTCTAAGAAGAATTCCCAGGAGCTACGTCCCTGTATTGACTATAGAGGTTTAAATAGCATAACCATTAAGGATCGATACCCTATGCCCTTAATACGACACGACCTTGAAGCCATAAGGAATGCTCAGTTTTTCACCAAGTTAGACCTTCGCAGAGCCTACCACCTCTTGAGAATAAGAAGCGGAGATGAGTGGAAGACAGCTTTCAGAACACCCATGGGTTTGTGTGAATACTGCGTCATGCCGTTTGGTTTGGTTAACGCCCCGGCAATCTTTCAAAGATTTATAGACAAACTTTTTGCCGACATGCTTTATGTGTCCGTAGTTGGCTACCTGGATGACATCCTTGTCTTCTCCAGAAATCTTGAAGACCACAGACTGCATGTGTCAGAAGTATTGAACAGACTCCGGAGAAATCATCTGTACGCTAAGCCTGAAAAATACATATTTGAAGCTGAAGAAGTACCTTGCTTGGGATTCATCCTCTCATCCCAAGGGGTTCGGACGGATCCGGACAAGGTGAAGGCTATTACCCGGTGGACAGATCCATCCTCTGTAAAGGAGGTGCAATGTTTTTGGGGCTGGTAAATTTCTCTCGCAGTTTTATACCACATTTTTCAGAATTGCTGTTACCCATAACATCCTTATTGAAGAAGGGTGTTCTTTTTGTTTGGCAACCTGAAGCACACAAGGCATTTCAGTCTCTGAAGAAAGCCTATACATCAGCACCTGTCCTCATTCAACCTGATCAAACGAAGCCGTTTGTACTTGAGGCAGACACCTCTGGGGGTGCACTGGGGGCTGTTTTGCTACAAGAAGACCAGGATGGACAAGAACATCCCATAGCCTATTATTTACGAACGCTGTCCCCTAGTGAGAGGAATTACTCTGTACTTGAACGTGAACTTCTGGCTATGCGTATGGCCTGTGAGGAATGGCGTCACTTGTTGCAAGGCGCTTCCTACCCTTTTGTGATACGAACTGACCACCGCAACCTCAAGGTCTTGCAACAGATGGAATGTAGAAATGCCAGACATGCACGCTGGGCTTACTATTTTTCCAATTTTGACTTTACCATAACTTACATACCAGGAACCCAAAACAGTGTAGCAGACGCATTGTCCAGGAGTTGGCCAAAGGAAGACCAGGGCATATCTTCAATTGAAAGGATTCTACCAGAACACAGATTCCTTATGGAGATTAACACTTTTCTTCAGAGGGTTCAGTCTGAGGTAAGTCAGTATCCTACAAGAGAGCTGAGATCTTACCGTCTACAGAAGAGAGAAGGCCTATGGTTTCGGAGTAACGCTCTCTTTCTGCCCTCAGATACTTTACAAAGAATGGCTCTCCAATCTTGTCATGATGCTCCCCTGGCAGGGCACAAAGGACAAAAGGCCACTTACGAATTGATAACGCAAAGTTTTTGGTGGCCTACCATCAGTAAAGACGTGAGATCCGATGTATCCTCATGCCCTATGTGTGCGGCCTGTAAGGTATCCAGACAGAGACCTTTGGGTCTTTTACAGCAAGCCAAGTTACCCTCTCAGCCGTGGGAGATCATATTGATGGATTTTGTAGTCGATCTTCCAGCTTCTCGAGGGCTAACTGCTATTATGGTAGTCATAGATTCCTACACTAAATTGGCCCATTTCTCAGCCATGAATGGAGTACCTACTGCCTCAGAGACGGCTGACATCTTCCTTCAGGAGGTCGCAAGACTACATAGCGTTCCACAGACAGTAATTTCCGACAGAGGTACTGAGTTCACTTCGAAGTTTTGGACATCTCTCTGCGCTAGGTTGGGTCTTCAAAGGGCACTTTCTTTGGGCTACCATCCCCAATCTAATGGGCAGATTGAGAGGTTGAACGCCAACTTAGAACAATATCTCAGATGTTTTTGTAATAAGGAACAGAATGACTGGTCCGATTTCCTTCCTATGGCAGAATTTGCCTATAATAATACTTACCACTCAGCTATCCAGATGAGTCCCTTTAAATGTACCTATGGTTACCACCCTCGACACATGCCATTTCTAAGTTCCTTTGATACTAGATCACCAGCAGTGGAAGGAATGGTATCTGAACTAAAGAGAGTTCACAAAGAAGCCTTGCAATCCCTGGAAGATAGTCGGAAGACTTACAAGAAATATGCTGACCACAAAAGAACCTCTAACCCTCTATGGAGTCCTGGTATGCGAGTATGGCTATCTACTAAATACCTACCACAATGGGTACTTTTGGGCAAGTTCACTCCCCGGTATGTTGGACCTTTTCAAACACTGTCCAAGATCAATCCCGTAGCCTTCAAGCTAAAGCTGCCCACTAGCCTGAGACGTGTCCATCCAGTTTTTCACACCTCACTACTGAAAGAATATAGGGAAGACCCTTTCAAGAGACGACAAAGGAAGGTTATGACATCGGATCCCACAGAACCAGAGGAGTATGAAGTGTCCAGACTGGTGGATTCCCATTACAAGCAAGGCATTCTACAGTACCTGGTCCATTGGAAGGGATTTCCCAAGTCTGAAAGGACTTGGGAACCACGATTGCATATACATGCTCCCAGACTGATTCAGAGATTTCACAGACGCTACCCGGGAAAACCCAGAGAGGGAAGGCACCGAAGGAGGCATACTGTCATGCATCAGGCATGGAAGCATTGGAATAGATGGTGACTCTCTTAATATGGCTGTCAGAAGTCCATCTTAACGGTCTATGCCTTTCCAACATGGCCGCTTGTCTATAAGTAGGTCCTTTTCTCTAATGCTGGCGTATCATCTTTGATTCCTAGCGCCGGTACTCTCTGAGTATTCCCAGTGACTTTGCCTTCCAACGTATATTTTTCCCCCGTCTATTTACTCTTGGTCCCTAGGCTTATTCTGTGCTCTTTTCTGTCCCCACAATATTCGGATTCCTCACTTACAAGGTACGTTTGGCGTCCTTCGATCTATCCCTTCTCACAACCTGGTCTGTTTACTTCTTCCTTCTTGGTGTCTAGCCCTGTACCTCTTCTATTTCCTTCTTTTATTTACTTCTCTGCATAGTTTATCACCCTTTTTCTGACTTATTCGTTACGTATATCTACATTCCTTTTCCCGCTAGGTTTCAGTCCGTACTCCAGACTCCAACCACCCGCTCGTGTAGTTCGAGTCACTTTGCCTTTCTCTCTACCTTATTGTTCCGCTATTCTTACCTTTGTATCTGCTTTCCTTGCGGCTCTGCCTATTTCTTCCTTGATAGCTCCCCGCCTTCCTACTGTGTCATATCCCTTTTTCGCATCGTAGAATTTCTGCAGACTCTTCCTGTCCTTGTTCAGCTTTCCGCTTTGGAGTCACATTTCAAGTCCACTTAAAACTCCAGTGCCATATCAAGATACCTTCCAATACCAATCTACGTAGTTGTTGTACATTGCACTACTTCATATACTCTGCCAACTCTCCATAGCGAACTGTACTCAACATTTCAATTCATCAGCCATTCGAAATTGCCTTCCTGGAATCTTCTTTCAACTGTGGACTATCTAAGAATTTCCAGGAGCCCTCTTCATGTCAAGACTTGAAATCCAGGGTTTTTTCTGCCTATGGCTTTTTCCCTGATCTAGGGGCTTGCTCCTTAGCCTTCCCCTGAACCAGGTTCCTTCCTGGCCAAGGTGGCACCTGAGGGAGCTCGCCAGTATCTACATCATAAGAAGGAAATAAAGGAAAGGCCAATTAAGTCAACCAGACTAAAGAAGAAGAGAGAAAAGCAAAAGAGTTCCTGGGAGGATACAGGTGAGGAGGAGTGGGGTGAAAGTTCATCCAGTCTTGACAGAGGTAGGGATACTTAGAAATTCGCTCTATCCTTTCTGTCTTTTGCCACAGACTTGTTCCTCCTTCTTTCCTTGTCCTTACCACTGAGGTTTTCCATCTGGACCTTAACTGTCTATAACTATATTATGAGACAGATGTGTTTTGCCCGTTTTTTACTATATAAATAAACAAATCATTAATCAGAGTAAAACGCAGTTTCTGACCTAGAATTCGAGCTAATTGTTTTGATCAGTCGCAAAACAACTAGTGCAATATGCGGCAGCGTAATTTACTCCAGATATTAATGATTTTTTTTTGATAAATGAGGTACCAGCATGGCGTAACATCGAAGACATGCTTGATCATAATCAGCATTTTGATTTATTGATACAAGGAGTTGTCAACGATTGTCACAGACGGCTTTAAGAACACACCTACTCTCAAAGACGATTCAAGTAGTTTTTATTAAAATCTTTTAATCAGATCTCGTTAATGACTGTCCCTCTTTCCCACGTCACCCGTGGGCTTTTCCCTCCCAAACTCAGGTGTCCCTAAATCACAAGGTGGTCCCTAGGGATCGGTAAACTTCCTACTATCTAGGATCTAGCTGGCTAGTAGTAAGGGCCTAAAGGCAATCACCCTATATTTCTGGCTCCCTCCAGGAATTTCTAGGTGGATCCTAAACTGTGGACACACAAAAATCAAAGATCTCAAGCTAGGGTGCCTTTCCAATCACCACCCATGTCTCACTTAGTCTTTACCTCTCACGCCCTTGTACTCCTCACGTTAATGCTCTCTCCTTCGTTTACCTTCCTCTCACTCTCCCCTTTCTCTCCCTCTCTGATCCTCTCTCTTATGTTCTTCCATCTACTACTGCTCTTCTTAACTCTCTACTTCTCGCCCCTCGCCACTTTACTAATCTCCCCTCTCACAGTCACCCATCTTTCACCGTCCTTCATCTGGTTCACTCACTCTCGCCTACACCCCCTACTCTTACACTTAAAATCAGTCACTCTTTTCACTCACCTTACACACACTCTGACACCCAAGTACCACTTTCTCTCACCAACCAATACATCACCTTGCACATGCCCTTTATAATCCTCCTCAATGCTCCGCTGCACCATCCTTCCGCCGCTTGGTCTCTTGGTCCGCCTCCTCCTCCCTTGACCTCACCTGAGGAACCCACACAGCCCTGTTTCCTGTGTCCCCTTTTATGCTCATCCTTCCCCTCATACTCATCCTGGCACCCTCCTGCTTCCCCAGTCCAATTACAAGTTTGTTCTTTAGCCGGGGGTCACGTCTTCTTAGGAACAAGACTTTAAAATATCTCTGAAGCCCCCCGATCCTAAAACACAGGTCTGATGAAGTTCAGCAGTAGCAGCCTGCGACAAACAGTCCTTCTCAAATTTCGTATCCCTTCATCTTCAAATGCAGGTCTGCCGGAATTCTGTAATGGCACCCCGCGAGGAACAGTCAATCCCAGAGTTTCTTATGTGCATGGTCTTCAAATGCGGTTCCACCACATGTGTGCAGTGGCGGCCCATGAGAAGCACAATCAATGCCAAAGTTCTTATGAACATGTTTTAGAGCTTCCTGTGGTATCAGGTAATATTATCCACATATATATGGTTGCTGCAAATAATATCGCTGGGAAAAGGTTACGGCGATATTATATGGGTGACCATTTATATGGGGACAGGGGCAAAAAAAAATAATTAAAAAAAATAAAAAATAAAAAAATGTTTCAGGGTTGCGGGGGTGTCCCCCGCATATTCCATGCAATAATGTCGCCACAAAAAACGGCAATTTTTCGGTAATATTTTTGCATGGCGAGATTTTTGTGGCAACATTATTACATGGAACCCTTCCTGGTTGCCGGTCTTCAGAGCATACTGCTCCACAGCCCTCCTCTTTGACTTTGTCGTTGGGTTGCCTGTTTTCTCCTCCGCCACAAGAACTTCTGGGCTCTGGAGTCCTGAAAAAGAGGATAAAGAACACTGGTCAGAACATGGCACGGCATGTGTGGGGTGATAACAAGTGGTAGTTGACAGTTGCAGGGAGGCACAGGTGGAAGGGACAGAGATAGCCCATTCACCCACCCTCTAGAGTAGGACTGGCTCTGGCAAACACCCTGGTATCCACTGGCCCCAATTAGAGAGGGGCCCCCATCTCTTTTTGAGCGGATCAGGTCTGTGGCCCTTTCACACTATATTAAACTGGTTCCTGTAATCTGGACCTGCAATTGCTATTCAATTCTGGAGAAAAGAAGATGCAGGAGTGCAAGAAGCAGTTTGGTTAAAATATCTTACATTAGTGAATGCATTGTTCATCTCAGTTAACCTTAAAAACAACAATATTTCACCATATATTATGCATGTTGTACTACACATATCTGGAAGCTAATCGTTGCATATGGTTCAGTTGTGTCTAAAACAAAGTCAATGTTGTTCTTAAAAATATTGTTGTATTCATGATTTAATTAGAAGCACACCTGTACCAGGGGGCATGTTATTCATATTCAGCATTGATAACTACCAATACCATACAACATTGGCAATGGGTGCAATGAGGCATGCATTTTTATTTTCATTTGCATAGCAAGACTTCTAATCACAAAGACATGGTCTACAAGGATCCACCTAAGGCTGCAATTTTGGCCCAAGATGTAAAGAAATGTCAGGTGTGAGCAGGTGATAGGAATGTTACACCATATGATCAACTGCGATTTGGCACGGCAATACAAGTTATGTGACAAAGCTCTGAAGAGTTATTACAATTTGTCATTTTCTTCTCTCTGCCTTTTATTTCCAGCCACTCCAAGTACACTATATGCACCATAGAATGTTTTTACATTTGCTGTGCATCTTTCAGGAAGAATGCTTTGATAACGTACTGGCAATCCCTCTAACGTAGTCCTACTCGACTGAGTCCTAAACAATGAGGTGGACCAGCACCAGAAACGGACACCTTGCTGCCTAAAACAGTAAACTTTTAAAATCTCCTCCCACTCAGGCATGGAATGAATATTGACACCTTTTGCTAAGCTTTCTGTGGTTTATCAATGAACTCCTCATCTACAATAACCAGAGTCCAAGTCCTAAATAAAAAAGTGGGAGGGCTCATTTACATACCAATTGAATGTGGTGTCACCAGAAATTAGCATACCAGGGTGCCTTCTGAAAAAAGTGAGGGGACTCCGTCTACCCCCATGTACCCTCGACTTGAGCCCTGATAATAACTCACAGGAATGAGAAGGAAGAGAGAACTGGGGATAACTAGTAAGTTATGTTGTTAGTGGCATGTATGCTGTTCATTGCTGGTATTTTTATGGTCTCCAGGGGCTCTGTAATCAAATGATTGCACCACTTCCCCCAAACCCCAATGAATGAGTATAGCAAGAGCAGTAGAAGAGACATTGAAAAGGAGAGGCCACACTGAGGCAAGAATTCTGCAACACCAATATAAGCATGAAACAACAGCAATCACAAGTCAGCGATTAACACAATCCATGACAGCTGCCCCTGAGAGGTAGTGGATTCCTTGGTAGGAAAATGCTTAGGCTGCAGCTAAGAAGTTGTTGGACATTGAAACACTCTCAAGGGAGGACCAACAAGTGCTCACACCTCTTGTATAGTGCCCCTGCGTCCAAGGAGGAGAAAGGACCTTAGCAATCTCATAAGTCAAAGATATGGCTAATCATATCAACCGACTGCATGCAATCGGTAGAAGGCTTCAAACCCAAGCAGCCAGGGTCAAAAGCAACCAGAAAGAACTAGGTGTTAAGAATGGAAGCCCTATGGTCCAGGTACTGCCAGTGTCCATGGAATGCAAAGAATTCCCAGGCTCCGGACCAAAGAAGAGCAATCAGGACAGTGTCTTCAATAGGGTTAAAAGAGGAAACTACAGTAGGTATATAATTGGGGAAAGGCTGTAAAACCAAATGATTAAACAAGAAATTAATATGGGGCAGGTACACACCATAGTTCCCAATTCACCTAACTGCCTGGCAAATGTGGTGGCCATTAAGAACAAAGCTTTGGAAGATAATCAGGGGAACATTTAATGGCTCAAAGAGGGCGAAATCCCCAAACCCCAGGGTCCAACCTGAAATCCCAGGCTGACTGCTAACTGCACCCGTTCCATTAGCTCCATGGCTCAAAAATGCTCCTGTTTTCCCTAATTGTTTACTCTCCCAAGAGTACTTAATTCGCCCCACAGTGAGCTTATGACATTTGTGGAAGCACTGTCACCCAAAGAAGGGACAGCTCTTGTGTCAGCATCAGGCACACCTCAAATCTGACCTGTTGGTGGTGGGGACCACTACTGGTGTCCCGACTCTTCTCTCCTCTTGGTAACAATGAATGGTGCTGCAACAGCTGGTGGAAGATGATGGCGGGCCAACACCTGGTGTGTTGTCGGGTTGGTAAGCTTGTCTCTTGCTGCAGGGGCGGGCTGGTGATTGGTGCAAAGTGGCTGATGTGCTTGCCCCAGAACATGCTAGGAAGGCAACTCAGAGCTAAAGGAGCACTTGCTGCGAACTTGAGCATTTCCTAGAATCCCCCTTTCTCACAGAGGGGAAACCCAAAGTTTATCTGGGAAACTCAATTACAGATCCAAGGGCAGGAAGACTATTTGATAACCCTCCTAATCCTACAGAAATACCCTTTCTCCCTGAAGAAAACAATAATGGATGACCATACCTTTCTCCGATTTAACACCCACAGTGACAATGGAAAGCTCAACTCTCCCATGTGCAACACATAGACACATAGATAACTCCCCTTCTATCCCACAGTACAGGGAGACTTGCGGATATTGAAACAGCAGAAAGAGAGTCTGCCTTTCTCCTATAGCAAATTCCTTCATTGACATCAATGGAGAAACTTCCACACAACATTCATCAAAAACTCAGTCCCACAAGAGTACTTTACCACACAAATAAGCTTGCTGAGTACAGAAAGCTACCAGAACAGTCTCCGTGAAGGGGTAAGTCTTACAGACAAAAGGAGAGAGGCAAGGTAGCAGCACCAACTGAACCACCAGTAGCACCACAGAGTAACGAAATCCAAAATGGCTGCTGACCTATTTAAAGTCTTGTATCCCAGACTCAAATCTACAAAGGATTTTGGCCACTGCGCATGCTCAGATAGGACACCAGACTTTCCCAGCCAATAACGGAAAAGCTTTTGAGTCTGTGGGGGATGGTTTGGAATTGAACATTTTATGTGCTCGTCTTGCATACTACTCCATTATGATATTGAAGAGATACTGCAACTGTTTCTTGCTTGTCTGAGGTGAGGTTTTAGGCTTTAATGCCACATGACTGTGAGGAAGGCTCTTCGCCTAGTGTCTAGCTATGCTCGCCTTCACATCTCTTGCTTCTGACATGTTTCCCTTTTGGCATATGTAAGAGTGTTTTAGGCTCCTGCTTTATTAGGAAAAGCGGCTTTAGCAGACGGAAGTCATCATACTGTAAACATGCTCGCCTGCCTCAGACCGTGTGTGAATCTTTGGGGAGCATATTCAATTTCACTAAATGTATCACGTTATGCTGTCCTCCCTAATAACACTAAAATCTAAGAACGCAGCTGGTATCAACGGCTTGTATAGTGGGGCTTTGTTCCCTGCTTGCAACATTGTTTCAGTATGATTCATTGCCCTGTCTGAACCACATCTTTCATTGAAATGCATGTGTACCTTTGGGTATAAAAGAACGGTGCACAGAGGGAGGGGGGTTCTCACTTGCGCCGAAGTATTTTACTGTCACTTTTTTGTTTTGTCCAATTCACCAGAATAGTCAGTGGTCTTTTTTTCCATCACAAGCCCAAGCCTTATATAAAGGCTGGACATCAGAAAAATGAGGATTTAGCGTGCAGAGCTGATCATTTGTAATATTGGAATGCTTAGGATTTGCTGGAGAAGAAGGCCAGGACTGAGAAGTGAAGGAGGGGACCATCAAGAAGCAAGGAGGAAATAGTCTGTAAGACCTGGAAAGTGAAGGAGGTTGCAGTGAAAGAGAAAACCTGGAGAGTGTAAGAAAGTAAAACTCAGAGAGCAGAAGAAAGCAAAACCAGAGTGGAAGAAAGTAAAACCCGGAGAGTGGAAGAATGTAAATCCCAAAGTGTGCAAGAAAGTAAAAACTGAGAATGGTAGGAGGTAAAACCTGGAGAGAGTAGGAAGGTGGAGTGAAAGAGAAAACTCAGAGAATGGAAGGTGGAGAGTAAGAGAATATCTGGAGAGGGGAGGACAGTGGGAGAGAATACTCAAGTGGGTGAAAAGAGTGTGATTTAGAGCAGCTTACTCCATGAGGAGAATGTGAGCACCGCACCTTATAGACAGAGGAAATAGACAGAGAATGTGACCCATGATGGTGGGGCACTGTGAAAATTCAGTTAAATTAAAAGCTGAGCTGGAGGCTAAAGAGAATTTGGAGCAAAAAAAATACTGAACCCCAAGCCAAAGAGGGAGTGGGCAGAGAAAAGGTAGATGCCCCAACCAAGTAAACCGATTAAATTCAAAACCCTCTGCATTGTCCACAAGGCTTTCTGGGGCCTGGGTCCAAAATACCTTCAGCTATCCCTCCGCAAATACCTCCCCTCTCGAGCTCTTCGCTCCTCTACCTCCAACTCACTCGGTCAGTCGTTTTTCTAAGAAACGAGCTGGGGGTAGATCTCTGTCTTCGGCTGGGGACTCCCTCTGGAACAGCCTCCCTGCCACTCTAAAACCTGAGGAGAACCATCTCCGGTTCCGGAAGCACCGCAAGACCTTCTTTTTTTCTTCTGCCTTTGCTCCCCCTCTCCCCTGCTGATCTGTTCTCTCTTGGCACCGTGCACCTGGCCACCCTCTGTCTTTTGGGCCCAGGTACCTGCTCATCCTGCCACCCTCCCGCACTGCCTTCGGGCCACCCCTTGCACTGGGGTCTGTATCTGTACCCATACAGCCCCCCCCCTTTTTCTTTCTGCACTTATCAGACCTACCCTGTCTGCTGCCTTAATCCTAGCACTTGCAAATTGCTGGCTGCATTACCACTGTTTGTTGCCTTTATTATTTATTTATTGTTATTTATCTGTTTCTCCTCAGCTTCGCACTTTCCAACTCTCCCCCCTTCCATGCACTTTTCCCCTCCCCCCTCTCCCATGCACTTGTGCGTTCTCAGTGTCACTGGGCCTAGTAAGATCGCTGTTTTATTCTCCCCTGTCCCTTCCCTTGCCTTGTCGCGCTCTGAAACACTTGTGTACGAGCGCTATAGAAATAAAATATCAATCAAAAAAAAAAGTAGAAAATGAGGAAAGAAAAGACTAAAGATCTGGCCAATGAAAGGACACAGGAAGAAAAAGATGCAGCTCTGGTCAGGGTAAATGTGGAGAAAGGAAAAGCTGATCCCTTACCGGGGAAAGGGAGAAGACAAGTTGGAAGGGTGGCCTTAGCACTATCCCAGAAAGAGGACTAGCCAGAAATGTTAGCTGGGCATATTAACCTGGGGAAGATGAGATGCTTATAAAGATCACTAAAAGCTCTAAACATCCTAGCAGAGCAAATAAACTAAGTTCAACAGTACTCACATATTAGTGCCATTTGTGATGCCTTTCTCAGTTTTGGGGGTGGAGAGCACAAGAGAACAAGTCTGAAGTCTTGGAAATTATATTACAGCTGGAGGTTGAGGTATGGAAGAAGGAAGGGGTAAAGCTCTATTAGAAAGAACATGGAAGGAATAGACAGAAAGATCATTCCAGGATGATTGAAAAGAAAGAAATAGAGACACAGGAAACAGGATCAAACATTTCTGGGGCCTAAGGACTTAGTAAGGGATACTGTAGTTGAATATGGATTGGAGTGGATGACAACTTCTCTATTGAAGAAAGCTCTTCATTCATCCCTCTGATCCTGTGTCTGACCATTTCTTGTTCATCCTCGTTCTACCATAGTAGGGATCCTCTGTGGCTTTCCCTGCTGGCATCATCCTGCCTCCCCAATTCCATTTCCTTCAACAATTCCCAAACAGGGTTCCACCGCTCCAATTTCCCACACCCAAATGTGCGCTACTATGCACCATAGTTCCCTGCTGTTCTGTGCTCTGGTCTCTTGCCACAGTAGCGCATTCTCGGCACAGGGTCCTTTCTTAATCTTGCCAGCTTCAGTCATCCACAGCCACCGCTCACTGTTTGTTTTGTGCCAGAACGCCCCTAAAACGTAGTCTTGGTGAGCGGGATATGTCTTTGGGCTCCTAGTTTGACTTTCCAATGAGACCCTTATTTCTTGTGATTGGGCCCAGGCTTCTTTCCAACACAGCTGTCCTTTTTTCCACCCCCTCTTGAATGTCTTTCTATCAATCACCATCCACGAAACTTCCTTTGGGAACCCGGGGAGGGCTTCGTACAGATCAGTGAACCATGAGTACAAAGCTTATACCCATCTGTCTGTAATCTTTTGTCAGCGTTGCAAACATCGGTCATTTCGTAGAAGAACATCGCAACACAAGAACCTGGGACACTGTAGAACTCACTGGGACAAAATGTGTCAAGTTTTCCCATACCACGTAAAGGAAAGGTGTTTGTGTTTCTCAGTACGGGATATAATTGACGAAAGTACACTGATAGCAATTTCATGTTCTTTGATATATCTTAGGTGTTCCTGAAAGGAGTGGTGTTTGGCTGTCCAGTGTCTTGTCTCCCTTTTCCCGTAGGATCCTGGAATATATTTTGCTTCATTTTCTAACGGGAACCAAAGGGGAAAAGGGGGTGAAATTGGCAGCTCCTGATCCACTTCAAGGCAGTACTAGGCAGACTTGTTACAGAGAACAATTAGTAACATTGTATGCATTCTCATTTTAGGGAGGTCTCCATTGAGGATCAGACCCCACCCCTTAGGAGGACACCTCAAATAGTAATTTATAATTGCAGGGCCTGTCTTGTTTGTTGGTGTGCCATCAATTGGAATATTTCTGAGACGGACAGACTGATAGCTGTGCAGTTACCTAGGGACCTTACTGTGAAAAATAAAAACACCATTGGTATGCTGTTTCCTCTCCAGATAAGCTTTGCAATTCTTACCTGAAAATAACTACACAAGTGAAAGTGGCTTCCCCTTGTTAATAAAGATGCCTTCACCACAGTCAAAAATGCAATTAGAAATAAAAACACTGCTAGAAGTAGGGAAGGGTTCTTCCTCCTCTTGTTCTCCAGATGTTGTGGACTACAATTCTCATCATCCCACGTAATCAATGGCGAGCGAACATGGCTTTCAAAGTCCAAAACTTTTAGACAACCACAGGTTGGCGAAAACTGTAGTAGGTAGTGATGTATTTCCACACTGTTATCCACTTGATAACTTCATTGACTGTGATCATACATTCTGAGCTTGCAAAGAAATGTTTAGCCATTAAGAAGCCCACGTCATTTATAAAGTAATTGACATCAAAATAAATGTCCCACAGATTATCAAGATCTCCTAATGTTACAATAGATTAATGGAGAAACACTCAACAAGGCTTTGTGAGGAACCAGGAATGAGACATAGACACAGAGGACTCATTGTGGTTGCCAAAAACATTTATGAAATAATAAAGGGGTTGAAAAATACCTCACTGTCCCTAATCTAGGAGGTACTTCCCTACCTCCCAAAAACTAAGGGCCTGTCCTGTGTCAAGAGGTCCAAAGCAACACAAATATCCTGTGTCTGAAATCCTATTTTAGCTATCTCATTTTAAAAGTAAGTCTAAGGTGTTAAGGGTATTGTCTTTGGCTTGAAAAGTGCACAAATGTTCAAGTTCAACAAAAAGGTATAAATCCAACAAAAGTTCCAAATGGCTAATGTTCACAGTTCAAGGGAATTACTCCCTTCCCCAGGTTTCTCTCCACCAAAATAAATGTTCAAAATAATAACCAAGTTCTTTGTAGCCCAATGCACACCAATGTTGTATAGTATTAGTAATTATAAATGCTGAATATGAATACCATGCCCCTTGGTACAGGTGTGCTTCTAAAGGATAACACCCACCTCCTCTTGCTGTGGCAATTCACTCCAGGGGAAATTACTACCTTCCCCAGGCCCTTTCCACATTTAATGGGCATGAATCTTCCTTTGGATTCTCTGACTCACACTACACCTGGTATACTCTCCTGCCAGGTTCTCTCATCTAGTCTTTGACATGATTTGGGCGTGGGCCCCACACTCACAAAACACATGGTATACTCTCCTGCAAGGTTCTCTCATATAGTTCCTTGATACAATTGGGTGCGGGTCCCAGACTCGCAAAACAAAAAGGTGTACTCTCTTGTCAGGTTCTCTCCTATAGTTCCTTGATACAATTTGGGTGCAGGTACCAGTCTCGCAAAAAACCTGGAATACTCTCCTGCCAGGTTTTCTCATATGTTCAAAAAAGGTAGCAGGGGCTCCTCTCCAGAAAGAACATGGCATGATAACCTGTTCTGGGATGAGAGTTTGCAGCATACACTTTTTGCTCACTGTACCTTTCACAGATGGGAAATATCCATTTGCATATCAGTCTTTGTCCCGCACACATGGGCAGTCCAGCACCGAAATGCTATGGCAATTCCTCTCTGAACAAGAGTACCAACAGTCTATCTCAGCTTCCGCTCTCTCTGCTTAGGGCGGCATATCTCTGCAGTTGGTGGTGGTCTGCATGCCGCTCTGGCTTCTCTTGCCGGCGCAAAGCTACTTTGGCTTGCATCCCACTTGGCGTCTCTCTTGCCTGTGAGAAAATGTCTCTGGTCCAAACGCCACCATCCTCTTTTTTTGTGCTGCTTCTTCGCTCGTGTGTCCACCTGACAGCTTGGCTTCCCCGGCAGTTACTAGCCGGTTAGATTGTTCTGCAGTTCTCCACGGCTCCATCTTTAATAAACTCACGTGTTACTGAAGGGAGCCATTTGGAATCCATCGGATTTCTCCAAAAGCAAGACTGCATATTTTGGTCTAGCTGGGCAATCTTCATGCCAGTAGCTCTCTTCCTCGTGTCAGTCTTTGTTACTGATGTAACTACATGATGTTTAGGAGTTCTATGACTGACTGTTGGAGAGTATTGAGGGATATTGCCACAATATGCCATGAGGGCCTGAGGTACTGAAGGGGTGTTCCTAAAAAACAAATGGGGGAAACCATGTCTCACCTAATGATATTGTGTCATCCCCCTGAGGGTCACCTCCCCCCATGCGGTCCTCCCTTAAATAGCCACCCCCAGGGACAGGAGCAGGGAGCTGCTGCCGTTCCCTGGCCACATGCATAGAGACTATCCAGACTGTATCTCAACAATATGTCTTTGAATTTACGGGACAAACTTGCCTGAAGTTTGGAATTTTTCTGCTTTTTCAATCTCCTGCTGATATCCTAGACCAAGTTATGAGTCAACTAAGCAGTCAACTCACAAAAATCAATGGTTTGTTTTACATTGCATCTTATGTTCAATAAATCTGATAATCGGAGGAAATGTATACAGTTGGTTCACACACTACTTTTGGAGTTAATAATAAAGCAGATGAGATGTACTGTTGTTAAGGTCAGATTGTTTGTATCCTCGAAAATCATACTTTTGGTTATTTGTGATTTTACCAACTACAATTTGAGTGGTACATTTAATCGCGGTCAAAACACTGAGCCCCCAATTTTCCACCCTTATAACGCCACCCCAACCATTTCAACCCCTAACTCACTACCATTTATATAATTATTTAATCTTTTCTGTGTTTTTCGATGTTATTGTCCGCTCTGTTATGTTTGCCATAACATGACTGGGTACCATATTATTTCATTTAATTAAGTTTCATCATGACCTGTGTCACTGTCATTACACAGCAAGACAAACAGTACACAGGAGTTTGAATTATGAAGCATGGAAAAGGAATTATATACAGGATATTTTATGAGACATTTCAATTGAAAATCAGCCGTTTCATAAGGTGTAGTTGTTGATACGCCATCTAATTTGCTCTGCATTATGTTATGGTATTCATTTCTTTAAACAACACAGAACACCAATGGCTCACAAAAATGGGGAGAAAGGGGTTTGCAATAAAAATAACCTTAAAACGGATTCCTTAATTCATAAAAATACAATTTTCCTCTAAAACTAAAAATGATATTCATAGTATTTGAGCACGTATTTTCGCGTATTATGATTTAGCATTCAAAATTATAACTGTTTACATCATATATTTGTTTACACCAAATGGGATACTACAATTTTGGGAAAACTTGATCATGTTTAGAGGGTTGTGATTAATTGCATTTACATTTTAGTTCTAAGAAAAAGAGGCAGCCTTTGTGTGGCAAACTACGGCGAGTCACTGGATTTTAGCGGTTATTAGTTCTTCTGTAATCCTTTGGTGCTGCCTACAGTTGTGTTTTGTTGCTCTGAGGGCTGCACAGAGCTCATATACATATTCAAATGAAGATACAAACACTTCTTGCCAGGTGCTCCAAATTCTGTTGCCTTCACAGTTTAAATTGCAATATTTTCTTAAATTTCTTCATAGTTACTTAAATGCCCTCAACACGTGTTTCACCACTTTCAAACTAGTGGTTCATCAGGAGGGAAGGTGTGGTTTTATACATAAGCTGAAATGGTGAACAAGAAGTGAAAGGGATGTTAGTTTAACAATCTTTGTGCTCAGGTGTTTAACCAAACTACATAAAGTAAAGAGATTCATTTGCTTTACTTTGTGTATTGTATTGTATTGTAAGCTAATGGTGCTGAGAAATAACTAATTTTTGTCTATAACCTTCTGTAACTTGAAAGAACCTTATTTAATTGAGCAGAAATGGAAGGAAAATTAGACATAGTATTTCAAAAAAGAAGAAATGTTTTCCTGCATTTTGATCCATTATGAGATGTGATAAAAATCTCTACCAAGTAAAAGTTGAATGGCAAATTATTTACCAAGTAACAGATAATAAATTGAGGTTATGCTTACTATTTTGGTTATTGGTCCTTTTCTATGAGAGTTCTTATTGGCAATTGGTGATAGTTAATTCTTATACTGTGGTTTCAATTTTCGAATTTTCAAAAATGCTTTTCCATTAACATAGCCAGAATCCTTAGGGCTTCTTTTGTTGTTAAGCAGTTCCTACACATTGTATATATAAAGATTAAATTTAAGTGGTAATGATACATTTCGAGAGCTTAATAGAAAAGCCTGGTAACTAGGTAAAGTAAAGTTCACATCTAGGGTTGGGTTTGGGAATAGAAAATACCTGGATTTCTCCTTGTTCCTTGGGTGCTTCTGCTTTCGCGGTGCCGGAACTGCATCTACGGCATTGAAAATGGCTGCTTTTATTTACGTGTCGCGGCGTGATGGCGTCATAGGCGTCATCACATTGCGGCCGCCATTTTAAAAAAACTCCATATGAATAAGGGATGCACAAGCGAACGTGCGTAATTCCCTTTTGGTGACTAATTTGGTGGGTAACACTAATTAGGAAAACGTGGTGGTTCCTCAATTGGTGAGTGGGCGTGATTTAGTTATTGGGGCTTTCTTGGTAAGCAATAGTAATCTGCCAAAATAGAAGGGTATAGACTGGTGAATGGGCGTAATTATTTGCTAGGGCTTACTTGGTAGGCAAAGATGATTGGCAGAAATCAAAGTGCCTTACATTTATAATGGGTGGCTTTTACAGCATTTCTTGTTTAGCCATAGGGGTGGTGTATTTACAAACAGTGTTTTTGGAGGTTTTTTGGGGGCTTTATTGCCAACATAGTCTAATTATACCTTAAAATAGAGAAATGTGGAAAAATGTAGAAAAAGTGGAAGGGGTGGTGAGCCGTGTGAACAGAATTTTTTGAAAATTAAAGTAGGTCTTGAAAAGATGAGTTGTGAAAAATTACGAAAAATACGAAAAACTTTTTGGGTGATTTTGAAATTAGGTGCATTACTAAAATTAGCAGACCTCATGCGGCATTTAAAGAAAATAAATTAAATTAAATACACATCAGCATTCAATATTATGACATCATAGAAAGTGGCTGAGTTCATGGTCAGAATTTAGGCCGGTGATGCAACTGTCCATAGAGAAAATCCAATTGGCTTCAACATTTCTCAGGGCTTTTTCCCTATTTCCTCCTCTTTTGGGTGCTGTCACATGCTCAAGACCATAAAATCTTATCAGATTCATTTGATCATCTCGATGGTTTTCCACAAAGTGTTTGCTTAAAGGATAACGAATGTCTTTCTGTTTTATTGAGCGAATATGCTCAGAAATTCGAATTTTGAGAGGTCTTATTGTGCTCCCTATGTAGAGTTTAGAGCAAAAACACTTAATAGCATAGGCTGTGAATTTGGTATTGCAATACAAGACATCTTTGATTGTGTAATTTGTGCCATTGGGTTTGATAAATTCTTTCAGTCCATTGATTGCAAAAACACACATTTTGCAATTCCCACATTTGTAGAAACCTTTGAGTTTCTCAGATGGCCACAATTGTTGCTGTCCTGCAATATATCTCTTTTCTACAACGTAAGAGGGACACAGAAAGGTCTTGGACCTTAAACCTTTTCTACCAGATACCCTGTGCATCACGTATAGAAAAGCACCGAATTTGAAGAACATTCTGTGTCCCTCTCACTTTGTAGAAAAGAGAAATATGGGAGGACAACCCTTCCAGTGAACCAAATATTACAACAGGCCTCAAGAAATCCAGGTATCAAAAATGTCAGTTACTAAGGACCTCATTACAAGTTTGATGGTCGAGATAAAAACTGTTTGTATTACTCCTACTGATTGAGTTTTGTTAGCCATAGGCAAAAAAGACCCTCTTGTACACAAAGATGTCCCCTACCCACATACAATGATGGTAATGGTGCAGGAGATATGACTGCATGCAATAAGGCTGCCGCTCCCTATTGAAGTCCTATTGGACTTTAGAATAGGGAGTAACCAAAACCGATAATTAGGCAGTCGATTGCCATTAGCACTGCAGTCAAGGGGCCAGAAAGGGCTAATTACCATCCACTGACACTGGAGTTGGAGCCATAATAACTCAATGAATGGCATCCTAACCCAGAGGTTTAGCCTGAGTGATACCAAACACTTGATGAATCATCAACGTTCTGAGCAAGCACAGACAGAAAGCTATAGGTTTAACACACCATTCCACTATAGAAGGTTCACAAAATCCATGTTAAAACTTACCCAGCAAAGAATTAAGGAATATACTGTGCAAGCAAACCATGTAACAGGGGTTTTGCAAAACTCCCACAAGCCCCTACTTGACTTTGAGTCTCAAGTTGTTTTCAGCCACCATTTCCTGAGTATGCTCTTATTCACTCAAAAAACTATTGGAAGGTGGCACTCTCTGCTGGACTAGAGGCATGCCAAGCAAAGCATATAGGTATAAACCATATAGAAAACAGGTATAACATGAGTGCATGCACAGAATGATTATATGCAAACCATGTAGTCGCTTCCAGTTAGTCTACATGGAATTCCCATATCAATTCAAATACTGCTCCATAGTCTGATTGGCCTTGTCCTCTGATCATTGATCTGGGGGAGATTGAAAGGGAAAACACCAGTTTCACCACCAAATATTTACCCGCTATTATGATGCACTTCCTCCACACTCATGCCCTCCCATATGGGGCATGCCTTAGGCACTTTGGAGGGGTGGACCTAGCTTCCAAACTATTTGGAAAATGATGTGATTTAAAAGCTCTGGGAATATATTTAGAATCTAGCTTTTGTCCATATCCATTTGTCATTGTGGCAGCAGTATACCTTTTTTAACTAAAAACCCTGCATTTTCCAGAATCCCCTAAACACAGTTTTGTCTCCACCCCTTCTGGCTAAGGAGGGCTGTAGGAAGCAGACCACCAGGGACTTGCAAGTGCTATGTGTAACTGGCCACACTTAAGGCACGTGATTATTAATTATCTTTAAAAGCCTACGTTAGTATCAGTCCACCATTGGTCATTGTTGCTGTGTTCCTATTGCGCAGGACAGGAAAGTTCAGAATAAGATGTTCAAGATTTTCTACTTCAAAAGTGGAATTATTAAAACAATAAAAAGATAACACCCTAGGTAGTTGGTTATGCGCACATAAAATGTCCTAAGTAGATAGTACATTAAATCAGAATAGCATAAAATTAGTTTGCAAATGGGTGTTAGAAAATCTAATCGGTTAGGGGGCCAATGTACCTACCCACTGCTGTGTGCCCCCACCCCCCTGCCAAGTGAACGTATACTTTGGAATTGCTGAGCAGGTTATCTATCCAGTCCTTACAGATCATGTTCTTTTGAACTGTGCTCGAATTCTGTGAAAGGGTTTCACTAGTGACTTCGACATCCAATAGCAAATTCATACAATTTGTCATGAAAGCATTTGCCGTTTACCCTGATTTTCCAAAGCTGTAAGATGAATAAAAGGTGAATGAACAGGAGGTTCTAAAAATGTGCAATAAAATAGCAGTTTATTCCATAGAACCCACCCGTACAAAGACCCAAGGCCTCATTCGAAGCGCACAACTGCTAGAGATACACAACTGCTAGAGGTCGACTACTCCATCGTGGTGTTCCGCATGGCGTCTGCCGGTCTCTCTGGTCCAGTCCTGACCTGGTTCTCTTCCTTCCTGATGGATAGGGCTCAATCTCTTTCTCTCCCCCTGTTTGGTTCTTCTCTCCGTTCACTTTCCTCCAGTGTTCCTCAGGGATCTGTCTTGTCCCTGATATTATTTAACATCTATGTTCAGCCATTGATACAACTCATCCGCTCCCATGGCTTCCAGTGCTACTCTTATATCAATGACACCCAGATCCTGGTCCGATTAGATCTTGACCAGTCTGAGGTGTCCTCTCGTTTTGTGAGTGCCTGGCGGTTGTGGGGGACTGGATGAGCGGCAATTGGCTGAAACGTAACGGGGACAAGCAGGAGGTCCTGGTGGTGGGGTCTCCAACGGATTCTGCACTTTGGTCTTCATCCTTCTGGCCCACTGCTTTAGGTGGTGTTCCTGCTCCAGTGACTATGGTGAAAAATCTAGGAGTCTCCCTTTCTGTCTCACTTTCCGTGTCGGCTCAAGAACGTGTAGTTTGTAAAACTGGTCCCTTCTTACTGCGAGTGCTCCGAGGGGTGCTGCCTTATCTACCTGTCCATCTGCGTCCCTTGGTTGTTGCATCGGCCAGATTGACTATTGCAAAGCTCTGTTTCTGGCCCAACCACTTGGGCTGATACATCAATTACAGCTCCTTCAAAACTTGGCTGCCAGAGCAGCCACTTCCACCCCCTATGGATCCCACTTTAGCCCAGTTCTTCCATCCCTGCATTGGCTCCCAGTGGCCAAGAGGATTCATTTGAAATCTCTATGCTTGGTTCATAGAGCTTTTTACAGTTAAGGAGCTGATTACCTGTGAGAAAAATGTCAACTCTATGTCCCGGGTCGGTACCTCCCTTCTGGAAGTGCACTTTTAGTGGTTATTAATAGATTCCACTTCGCTAGGATTGGAGGCCGGGCCTTTTCCGTCGCTGCAGCAAAACGGTGGAATGAGTTGCCTATTACCCCGAGACATATAGAGAATCATTTTCACTTTCGTTGACTTTTGAAAACCTGGGTTTTTTAGGCGATACCATCTGTTTATTAATCTACTGTGTGCTATCCTCGCGCCATGATGCCTTTGGGTGAACGTGCGCATTATAAGTTATGATAACATAACATAACCTAACAGTTAGGAAGGGATAACGTTTTCCTCCATATACAAGCCTCAATGTCATGCAACCTCTCAAGAATCCAGTGCTGCACGATCTCAAGGCCATAAGTAAGTGTAGGCGCCACCTTACCTGAGTAGAATTAGTGGAATCAAAGAAAATCTTCATACTTTGTATTGTTTTTTTCATCTGCCCATTCAAATGATTGCTTTCCAGTGCAAGCAATCCGCTATACAAGATACATAAGATTTATTGGGCCGTGCAAACAAAGGAAAGCCCAAATAGATAAGGTTTTGCATGAATTCCAGATTTGTATTGTCTATAGACCATGCAAAGGTAGGATTTATTTTCCTCAGTTTCACTAGCCTGAGGATTTCAGTCTTAGTTGGATTTATTTTGAGGGGATTTTTACTCATATAAATACAAAAGGAGTTAAGAAATCGCAGTAATCCATTTTGAGTGCAATCCAAGAGAATAAAATCATCAGCATACATCAACCAAATGAAGTTAAGAGAGCCCAACCTAGGCGAAGTAAAGGATGCTTTCTCTAAGCACTCACCAATGTCCGAAACATAAAGATTAAAAAGCCAGGGAGCAAGCACAGATCCCTGCCTTAGTCCAATGTACGCAGGAATATTTGTAGAAAGGTGGCCCGATTGATTCAGTCTAACTTGTATATTAGTTCCTGTGTGTAGATAAATAATAATGTTTAAAAGTCCCTCACCCATCCCCCACTGTGCACATTATTCCCATAGCAAGTCCCTATTTGCCAAATCAAAGGCGGCGACAGATGGGAACAGTATGTTTACCCCAATCAATGTATTGAAGGCATCTTATTATGAATCCATTTAAAGTAGTCCCAATATTTTTCGGAAATCCAGCCTGATGTTTTTAGAGTCATTCAGAAGATATAGCACATTTTTCTAGATCCTTAAGTATCAAAGACACGAAGATCTTACTATCAGCAGCCATTAGAGTTATCAGTCTATAATTTCTAGGGTCAGTTTTAATACCTTTTTTGAAAATTGGAGCTATATGTGATGTTTTCCACGTAGGAGGGGTCTTACATAGGATCATAATATGTTTAAAAAGAATATAAAGAGTCCGGTCCAAATTTGAGATGCCCTTTCAAACAATGTATTAGACAAACTATTAAGGCCCGGTGCTCTTGAACAGCTAGCTCTACTTATAATAGAGACATTGGGCCTCATTACAACCCTGGCGTTGGACCATGGTGCTGTTAGCACCATGGTCCATGCCGAATTCCGCCATGGTGGATGGCGGATTTACCGCCCCATTCCAAGGTTGGCGGGGCGGTAAATCCCCATTCACCATGGCCCCTTCCCCATTCCCATTTTTGGCCCATAGGGCTCAATGGGAATGGGGAAGGTGCTAATTACGTCACCGTAAATTACGGTGCTGTAATTAGCACCAAGATCCCTTAGCGGGTTGGACTTTAACGCCTGCAAAAAGCAGGCGTTAAAGTGTGAATCCGGCGTTAAGGGTTTAACGGTGCCGCAGCCTTTTACGGCGCTGTTAACCCCTTAAAACCAGGGTTGTAATGAGGCCCATTATCCTCTAGCTCGAAAATGTTATATTCAGTGGCTCACACGATTAGAGGCAGGGCCATCTTTATGGTGCACCTTTTTAGCATATAATTGCCCAAATAAATCCACCCAATGCGGTTCCAGGATGGGTTCAACTGACTTTCAGCTTGATGTTTTTCCAGGGCATTAATTGTACTCCAAAAATTAGATTCCGATTTCCCTGCAACTATTGCTTGCATGATTTCCCCATCCCTTTGGAGAAGCAAATGCCAATGTTGACATAGCCAGTTCTTGTACTTCTGTCGTTCCTTTTTAATTGCCATGATTTTATGTCTTGGATCTAACTTACTGCGCTTAATACTTTGGATCATTCTCCTCAGATTCTTCTTGCGCTCAAAGACCTGTTCATCAAAAGCACGCAAGTGTGTTTTGACTTTGCTAGACATCATAGAGGGAGCCTTAATAGTGCTTAAGTTACTTTTGATGAACAAGTGAAATGAGTCTGGGGTAAAGGTTTCTTGTTTCCATTTCAACGTTGATCTATTGAATATAGAAATAAGTCTATCATTACATTTATTTCAAATTACTATCATCCCACTTAACACAGTGATTCACACAATCTATTACTAAGGCAGTAGGTTCCTCCTTCGGGCTATTCCTCATGGCCAAGTCAAATGTGGATGTAAGCATATTTCTTAATTATTCATTGGGGATTTATAATGCGCCAATACACAATGTGTTTTGAGATGCAACACAAGAGAGTGGGGGAACAAGCAGGACAAAAATACAAACGATCCTTGTGACATTTCGATTGTGCAAGTGCAGTAAAGAGTCAAGTGTGGGTGAGAGGGGAGGGGGGAAGTTCCGGTCAGGGCGGCATGGCCTGTGAGAAAAGCAAGTGCCAGGGGAGGCCAGGTGGACAGAGCCAGGGGAAAGCAGAGAGTGCAGGGGAAGGAAGGTCCACGAGCTAAGTGCGAGGTAAGGGGCTGGAAGGGCTACAAGTTTGCAGATCCAGCTAGGCTAGTGAGGTCGGAGGGGCCCAGAAGGGCAAGAGCAGGTGGGGGGGCGGGATATAGGGAAAACCAAGTGCAGGGGTAGACTGGATTATGGGGGCCTGGCACCCTGTAAGACTCCGAAGGAACCAGGCAGCCAATCAAGAAGCAGACAGGGACATTAGCAGGGGAGGGGGAGAGAGGGAGGAAGGTCTTCAGAAGCTTCCGGAACTTAAGGAGACCTGGCTGAAGTCTGAGAGGGGCAGGGAGGCCATTCCAGATGTAGTCACCTGTGGAGGAGAGAGATCTCCCCCCTACTCTCTGCTTGGAAAAGTGTGTGATCTGCATAGAGTTAGAGCTAGATGACCGAAGAGCTCTAGCAGGGAGGTAGTTAGGGAGAGAGAGTTGGATGTAGAGGAGTCCCAGGCCCCAGAAAGCCTTGTGGCTGATGCAGAGGGTCTTGAACTTGATCCTCACAGCAACCGGGTGCCAGTGGAGAGATTTTAGGGCTGGAGACATGCGGTCCCTGTGCTTGAGGCCAAGGATAAGTCTTGCAGCCCTATTTTGGATTGAAGAGGGCGACTGGAGGAGTTAGGAAGATTAAGGAAGACTCTGTTGCAGTAGTCCAGAATGAAGAGGACCAGATCTCTGGTGACATTGAGCTTCTGGGGCAAGGTGAGGAAAGGGAGAATGCCTCTGAGGAGGTGCAGCTGAAAGTGGGCCTTCTTGACGAGGTCCGTGATGTGAGGAAAGAAGGAGAGAGAGGAGTCGAAGATGACACCAAGGTTTTTAGCCTCACAGGAGGGTGAAGGGAGGGGGTCTCAATGAGAAGGATCTCTCTCTTACTAGCATTAAGGCAGAGATCAATAGCAGTGTACCATGCCTGAATAGTAGACAGGCAGTCAGGAATGAGGCAGGAGGAGGAGGAGGCAGAGGAGGGAAGCTTGAAGGAGAGCTGTGTGTCATCCGTATAACACTGGAAGTTGGGAGAGAAGGTGGAGATCAAATGGGCTAGAGGGGCCAGGTAGATGTTGAAAAGCAAAGGCGAGAGGTTAGAGCCCTAAGTGATTCCTCAGGTGGAGAGTGAGATGGTGGAGAGAAAAGTGCCGAGTTGAACCTGGCAAGGTTGGTCCAAGAGGATGGAGGTCAACCAGTCCAGAGCCAGGTCAGTGATGCCAGTGGCATTACTACTTTCCCCGTATTGTTCTGTCACCATAAGGCGTGGGTGGGGGACATTGAACATCCCCTTTTTACCCACATATCCTTCTCATCTCTGGGCGCTGCTGCCTACAGCTCCATTATCTGAGTTTCTGGTAGGTGGATGTATTCACCCTTCAATAACATCTGTCTTACCCCTCCCCCTTGTTTTTGCTCTTCCTTCAGATCCCACCATTCCCCGAAGTGTGAGGCATGTTTTGCTTGATAATCTGCTGCTTCATTTCCCCTTGACACTGGGTCTTTCCCATGGGTGTGTGCCTGGCATTTTACCATTGCTACTTCCTCTGGGTATGTGATGACATTTATTATTTCCCTAGAAGTAGGGAATGCTGTACCAGGGTCCAAACTGCTCTTCGGAGTCCCCTTCTGAGCCATCTTGCGAGGCCAGAGCGTACTCTGGAAGTGACATAGGCACTATCCGAATATATTGTCACTCTTTTCCCTACACTGTTCTGTAGTGCCAATAGTAACGCCACTAATTCTCCTGCTTGTGCTGAATAATGTGATGGGAGACGGACCCTATACACTACTTCACTTGTCCAATCTTCTCTGCGTTTTACTACTGCAGCTCCAGTTCTCCTTACTCCAGCTGTCTGATCAATTGTCGATGACCCATCAATGTATAATACTTCTCCCCCCTCAAGTGCATCGTCCCCTACCTTTCGTGTCAGTAAAGAATTCAATATTGTGTGTGCGATCATGCGACCAATCACCTGACTGTTGAACTTCTGCTATGAATTGTGCAGGATTAACATTTTTACATCTCACTATTTTTAATTCTGGTCTGGACAGTAATATTTCATACCCTGTTGCTCTTTGGGTTGTTAAAGTGGGTTGTTAAAGTGTGTAATATTGCAAAAAGGGCATGTTCTACATAAAGCGCTGTTGCTCATCCCATGGTGATTGATGAGGCCTTTTCCACTGTGAACGCGGCAGCTGCTAAATGCTGTTCATATGGAAAATGTCCCTTCATTACTGTCACACTCACCTGCTTACTCCCTCTAATGACTATTGGTTTCTTCCCTCCGCTACTGGAACAGGGCAACCTGTCAATGCAACACACTCAGGGTTAATGTTCCACTATCTACCCTGTGAGCCCCCTACCCTCAGGTATCTGTGCGCTATGGGGCGGTTTTAGGCTCACCTTTGTTATTGATGTGGTGCGCTCTCCATCCTGCGAATCGCAGGGGCGCCGAGTTGTGATTGATTTTTTCTGCAAAACTGCCAAGAGACTTAAGTCCAGTTGCTCCACTGGGTTATAATGATGTTGATAGTTCTATGAAGGCCCAGCTGCCGTGCTGGGTTTGAGTTGCAGATCTTTACCAAGTCTGTTCTGGTCTGACGGAACACAGTTACTCCACTGGGCGTGTAGGTGAGTACTATGGTCACCCAGTTAATCCACTGGGCTTACGAAATGCTGAAAGTCACTTCTAGTCTGCCCTTAATGTTAGGGTGCTAGGCTCTGATCGTGCGCCTCGTGCAAGGTGATGTCCTTGAAATGTTTAACTGACTGTATCTTTTCCCTTTTGCATGATGTCGCCTGGATGCAGGAAGGTGCTGCAACTGAAGCAGATTGAAGAGGGCAGGAGAGGAGGCGCTGCCAAGAAAAGTCCAGGAGCAGCGGTAGGATGTCGTCGGAAAGCTGGAAGGTGCTGCAACAGAAGCGGATTGAAGAGTGCAAGAGGGGCGGCGCTGCCAAGAAGAGTCCAGGAGCAGCGGAGCCGCCAAGAAGAGTTTGAGAGGAGTGGCGCTGCCAAAAAGAGTAAGAGAGCAGAGGTGCTGCCAAGAAGAGTTCGGGACCGCGGAAGCTGGACTTCGTGGATTGCTGAGGTAAGTGTCTTCTTCTTCATTCACGACGTTCCGGGAATAACGGGGAAATCGCCAGAAGCCAGAGCGGGAAGAAGACGAGGTGAGTGTGTGTACAGATTCCACACCAAGAACGGGATAGTGTCTGGGCGTGGCTTATATAGCCTACCACGCCCAGAGATTAGACTACTCATGTTAGTTCCTCTTTCTATGACATACCGCCATGTTGGAGGGGTCGGAAGTGAACAAGCCTTAACTAAGCCCTATGAACAGTGCGGGTGAAGTGAGAGGTGTGCCCAGCCCTCAGTGCTGTTGCCTTTGATTTGCTTCACCAGGCCCTCACCCAAATAGCCCCTGATTGCTTAGACCGGGCTCCCTTATGACCTCGGGGCTTAGTAGTAGAGAGTCCTAGACTAGCACCCATGACAAATACTGGGTCTAATTGTGCACTGTAATAGGCAATTGGCCTGTGGCCTAAGCTTGTTTTCTGGGTCAGGACCAGGGCTCAAGTCGAGGGTACACGCGGGGGGACAGAGTCCCCCCACTTTATTCTGAGGGTGGACTCAGTCCCCCCAGCTAAAATGAGAAACATTGAATGTGCTTTTTGAATTTAAGCCAAACCCGATGATAAAACCGCAGTAGTCAGGTTTGTAGGCCAGACACTTCACCACTGCACATGTAACATGATGAAGAATAACAAACTAAAGGTGAAATGTCCCATTTCGGTACAGCAAGTCCCATGGAAAACATTTGTATTGGTTCCTTGAGTTTAAAACAGTCACAAAAAACACTATTAGAAGAAAATATCCTCTCTTGGTTTTGTGTGTGTGTGGATTTTATGAAAAGCAAATGCCATTCGTCCTGTGCAATTTGGGTCGTTATGCAAAACCAATTTAATGAAATGTGCATATTTTACCTTGATATGATAATTTCTGGCTACATCACATCCCATTCATTTGTTGATGAGTCCCCCCACCTAAATGTTTAGGACTTGACCCCTGGTCAGGACCACCTTCATCACTACGCCATCGGCGTGAGAGAATGGGAACAATTATTGTTTATAGTCTGGGGTTGCTAGCACTGGTGCCAAATTTATAGCCTCTTTAAGTTCATTGAAAGCATCAGTCATTTATCTCATCCAACCCAGTGGTTTTGTGTCTCTCTGTGTTTCCTTGAGAGCTGTTAAGAGTGGGCTTGTGTAGGAGCTGTAATCAAATACCCATGCTCGACAATAGTTACATAGCCCAGGAAACTGCTGCAGTTCACATATTGTTTTAGATGGGGAGTGTTTTTGATCACCTGCGCTCTTTTGGGTGCAATATGCCTCCCATCTTTAGAGATGATCTGCCCTATGTGTAGACCTTCCTTCTGACAATACTGTAGTTTTGCTTTGTCTACCTTGTACCCTTTGTCTGCTAGCACTGTGAGTACATGTACTGAATCCTCCCTACACTCTCTGTTTCACTACAGATCAGGATGTCATCTACATATTGAAGTATAGTACTGGCTGTTTGAATGTTTCCTAAATCCATCTGTATGACTCTGTTGAAGGTGGAAGGTGATTTGCAGTACCCTTGTGTTAGCCGGGTGTGTTTCCACTTCCAGGTACGATACATGAAACTGGTGAAATGTTGGGAATCTGGGTGCAATGGTATTGAAAAGAAAGCATTTTTTAGACCAATTACCATGAAGCAGGTGGCCTCCGCCGGTATCCCACACAAGATCGTGGCGGGGTTCGCTGCCACCGGATACTCGGCCCCTACAATTTCATTAAGTGGCCGGAGGTCTTGAATAAAAGGCCATGACCCCCCCGTCTGCCTTGCGCACAGGCTACACTGCAGTGTTGCATGGAGACTCTGATGGTACTTAAATTGCTCTTTCAACAAGAGCATTGATTGTTTCATAGATACCCTCATCTGCTTCCTTTGTTAGCGGATATTGTTTGGCTCTAGGTAGGATGGTGCCGAGTTTCAGCTTGATTTTTACTCCTCCTATGCTTCGTATGTAGTCCATGTCATAGGGACTGGTCCACAAGTCGTTGGGCACCTTTGCTAAGTCGTTTTCCATAAATTGGGGAGGTGCTTCCAATGACATCGCCATTCTCTGGGCCACTTCCCTGTATGTTATGCGTAGCCAAAACCTAATACTAATTTCTAGTATTGTTTCTGTCTCGCTTATGTCTTCTGTGAACAGTTCTTCACCCGTCACCTAGGTTAATCTGCATCCTTCTGCTGCTGCAATTATTGCCCTCCATGCTCATCTACTGTGTGCATTGCAATTCAATCCTGTCGCACTACAATGCCTTCAATGTCTACAGCTAATGCTGCTTCCTCTTCTTTGTCTGATGGTGTTTCTGGTTTGAAAGGGTACTCACCTGGCCTCCTGCACACCTCCCCTGCAATTCCCAGTAGCCATGCAAGGGCTATGTCCGTGACGTATTGAAACAGCTCAGGATATGCTGGTTCTCCTCTCTGCACCTTTTGACCACAGTTTGCCTGGACTAGCTGTCTCACTGTGAGCATGTGTATTCCTGGTGTCGAGCATATTATACCCTTGTCCGTGAATGAAATGGTCATATTCAATCTACTCATTATGTCTCTACCTAGTACGTTAACAGGCGCATGTTTGGAGTAGAGTAAAGGTAAGGACAAATCATGTTCCCCGACAGATAAGGAGATATTATCAGTAAATGGAACCACCTCTCGAGACCCAGAGAATCCTTGTGTGTACATGGTATCGCCTGACATCGCAAATGTCCCTTTCCTTATGCATGATCTGGTTGTCCCAGTGTCCACAGAAAAGGAGAATGTTTTGTCACCTATCGTCACCCTTATGCGCGGTTCCTCTGCAGGATTTGGTGTGACCGACAGGATGGGACACAACAAATTCATCTGTGGGCTGTCCTATTGGGGAAACAAGGATAGTCCACCTCCTGTGTAGGGGTTATTCCCTATTATGGTAACCCCTCCAATTTTTTTAACTGGTACCGTTGTTGTCGTATCAATGGGTTCTGGTGAAAGTGCTTGTGCTTGTATTAGCTTTTGTGTCAGTGCTGTTGCTTGTAGTATCATCATCTGGGGCAGTGCTGTTGTCGGGACCACGTGTTGGTGTTGTGTCTGTATTTGTTGCTGTATGGTCTGTGATGGTGCCTGTTGTAGCGTCTCAGGTATGTAGTAATTTCCCTACCCTTCCTGGTATCTTGGTTTCCCCCCCCATCCTTGATGGATTCCCCTGTGCCTACACACTCAGGAGATATGTCCTAATTGCCTGCACATCCAGCATTGTGGGGGCTCCCTTGTTTGCCAGGGAAATCCCCCTTCCCCTCCTCCCAGTCCATTTTGTAATTGCAGTGTATCACCTCAGAACCCTCCTATGTGTTGGTGTGACACAGGTCCAAACCCCGTCCCCTCTGAGGGCCTCCCCTCCCTCTGAATCCCTGTGTGTATCCCCCCTACAAATGTACCCTCCTCCCATGGGTGGTGCATACATCGGTGCTGTGTTATGGATTTGTTGCACTTGATGCTGGCGTTGTGAAGTCACTGTTTGTGTGTGTGGACCAGGGCTGGTTATTAATGCTCTTTCCAATGCACACTTGGACACTTTTTTTTGTACTGACTTCGCTTCGTGTGCCTTCTTCTCTTCCACCTTTTTCTTTTGCTTTTGTTGCCACAACCAACAATAGTGTACTATAGGGACCTGTATTTCTGGCGAGGCTTTTGCTTCCATCCCCACCAACTTCCTTACGTTTTTCTGTACTGGTTCTGGTAACCCTTGCACTAAAATATGATAGAATATTGCTATAGTTTTATCTCACGGCTCTCGAGTTTTGAGGCGCCAGAGCTGCTGAATCTCCTGAATATACTCAACAGGATTTTGCATGACGTTATTGCCCCTATGTCTGATGTCTCGAGAAATTATGTCCTCAATGCTTGCCAAAGGGCTTCCCTGCAATTCGCGAAGGGTGCCCCGTTGTGTGCTGTATTCTGAATGGTCATCCCTGGGAACCCAGCCCTTTTCCAGATGTGGTCAGCAGCATCACCCAGTACAGAGACCAGTAATCCCTTAACATCTCCTAATGCTAGCCGGTGCCCCGTCGTTAATTTCTCCATCTCATATATCCACTTCCCCGCCCCACCACTCAAGGAGGGTAATCTGCATTTTATGTTTTCCTTGTCTGTGTGTTTCTACAGCACATATTGTGGCCATGTCCCTCCTCTCTCTAGTAATGGCATTAGTGTGTATGCAGCTCTTTCTTCCGGTGTTCGCCTATATTGTCTAATCTGAATGGGTCCCCGTTTGTCTTCCAGTTCATCCCTTATGCCTACGGGCTGTATTATGCTCACATGCGGTGGGGCTGTGAGTGAGCCCACCCCTCCTTCTCAGGAGCATGAGTGCCCTGTGCCTGCGCTATTGATGCCCCATCCCTGTTTCGCCCGGGAAGGTCCCTAAGACTATAGCTGTATGGTGTGTGTGAGGTCCCTTCCCCTGCCGGGTCCTGCGCCGATCTATCATCTGATTTTCTCCATTGCTTGTATGTTTTACATTCCCAGGAAGTGCCTCCATTCATCCTCGTGAGGTAGAGTTTACTAGGCCCTCCCTATTCTCCGTCATTGTGCTCATCATCTGTACTACACTCGTCATCCATGTAGCTACAAAAGCTAGTTGAAAAATTCAATTTCTGCGTTTCTAAAGCTGGGTCATGAGGTACATTGAGATCGATCTCTGTTAATTTACATATGTCTTCCTCTTCTCTCACTCCTAGACGCGCTGCCCTGTGCCTGCTCTGTTGCCCTTCGCACTCACCTGTGTTTTCCCTTTCCCACTTTTGTTCTCCCCCTCTTCCCCTTTCCCTCGCTATTTCCACCTTACTCTGGTTACTGACCTTCTCGTGCTTCGTCATCCTTTCTACCTTTCTCCCTCGCCCATCTCTCCATTCTTAATTGCTTCAATCACTTCTCCTCGCACATACATGACTCCTGCAATAATATCTTCTTCCTCCACAGTGCCATTTCGATCTCTTTCTATTCCTCCAATAGTCTTTCTAATTCTCCTCTTTTGCTGGTTACTCCGTCTCGATGTTCCTGTATCGAATCTTCTCCTCCTTATTTGCTGTCTCGACCTCCCCGCAATGGTATCAGGTGATCTTTCTCACCCTGTCCTTGCGGTTGGGGTTCCGTTACTATACCCTGCTGCACTCCCCTGCACGTGCTGCCTTGGGATTGCTCTTCCTTGCCCTCCTTTCCCCTCATAACACCTCCGGTACACCTGTGTCCCACCTCCAGACTTTCTATTGCTTGTATGGCACCTTCCGCCTCCCCTGTTGTCGCCCCTTTTAGCTTCAGTAATATTTGTGCAGCTATCCATTCATCAGACGCTACCCCTGCAAACTCATTATTTGCGTATTGCAGCCCTTCCTCGCTGTAGTCTGTGCTGTGAGCGGTTTTTCCTGCCTCCTGTAATTGGTCTGTTTGGACGTATGGGGTGGTTTGTATGTAGGGTTTGAGTAACCATCAGCTGCTTTTAATTCTCTTAAGGGATATAGGCCCTGTTCCTCCTCTGCATCGTTGGATGCTATACTCAGCGGTGCAGGAGGTAGAACTGATAGATCCGACCCCCCTTTGTGTGTTTCCTGTAGTCTCATCATCCATGGCCTATCCTCCTGGAATATACGCCAGAACTCAAATATTGTCATACGTTTGGCTAGCTTTTTCCCTTTATATCTACTCTATGTATCATGAGTGATTGCAGCATGTCTTTGGAGAAACTGCCGTTAGGCGTCCATGGCCTTGCTAATTTCCCTTCTGTACTTTTAGACCATTGGACGCTATACTTAACGATCCTGTCCTAATATGGGGGAAGAGTTTTGCACAAATGCTGAACTGGAGTGACTGCCGCACTATACATGGTCCCCGTCCCACCATAGGGATACATTACAAACATTTACCTGACTTCTAAGTGAGGGTTTTCGATGTCCGCTGTTAAGGGAAGGAAAAGGGTTACAATACAGAATCTATCACTCGTTTACACTACAAGGCTCTGCGGCCCACTAGCGTACATGGCGGGCTTCGCGCCTAGCCCCGCCTTCAACAACCTTGTTGCTGTCCAGCGCACTGCCTCAATTCTGTGCAGACGCCTTCCGCGCATTTCAGCTCGTTCTCTGCCCTCCATTTTCAACTTTAAAAACCCCCGCTCTCCTCTTCTCCACAAGGTTCCTATAACACAACCTAAAGGGTGACGTCAGCCAATTAACATTCAAAGCGACAACCAACAAAAATGAAGAGACAATTACGCACACACAATAAATGCCTGTTTTCCCCCTCTCCCCACAATGCATCCCAAACCCCACAAAACCCCCACAGCTGTCTTGCCACCGCCCTGAAAGTAACGTAGTCTCCTTTTATCTCTTGTGTTTGCGTCAACCGACGCATCGCCTGACATTTGAAACGCCTTGCTCCAGGAAGACTTAAACAGACAAAACAGCTTCCGTGACTAAGATAGTTCCAGCTACCCGTCACAGGGATCCATCATCTGTGCCCTGAACTAAAACGTTCAACACATAGGAATACCTCCTATATACAAGTTTCACAGTCTGAGCCTACTAACTCCTCAAGCCTTGCTCTTCGCCGGAGCCTCTCACCGCAATACTCGAACACCCGCACAAGGGAATATCTACCTTGCTCCAGTCCCTACCATAAAGTACATATAGAAATAAACTATTTTGACACCAATATTCACCTTATACCTTTACCTCCCCCTACCACACATACAGAAATCCCACCCACTCACAAGTTGCCTCTTATGTGGACCACACTGACGTTCTTCCGGGTCTGTGGACGCGGCTCGGCCGCTGCTCGGCCGCTGACCCCCCGTTAACAGCTCATCTCGCCCTCCGAGCTGCATAGACTCCTCGCCGACTGCAGGAGGGATAGATCAAAGCAGCTCCATGGTGCACAGTCCGGTTATCTCGCAATTCCCGCGAGGGTCCTGCAGCTTTCTGGGTCTGACAGCTAAGGAGAGAGCACCTGGCCGGGTGGGCGCCACACCCTATCTCGGTGTGACCCCCTACCTGTTAGGAGTGGACCCCCAGGCCCGACGGAACCACTTTTGGGGCCCGCTGGAGCGAGTCCGTGGAAGGCCTAACGCCTTCCCTTAGTCCTGATCAAGAACTCCAGGTCCACACAAGAGCCAAGGGTAACTGCGGTTTATTATAAAAAAAATGCACCACAGGGATCAGATACATGGACGGGCATCCACACAGACTTTGCTGGACCCTGGCTCGCAGCCCAGTTTTGTAGTAGGGTCACATCGTAATTGGCGTCATCACTGGGAACTGTCTCAAAAATGTATCTGAAGTTGGGATAGTCTGTTGAGTGTTAAGTCCCTTATACAGACATATGGAAGGAGTCTGTAATTGGCCCAGTCTGTGTCAGGTGGTATGCTTAGCCATTCCCCTAAAATTGTCTGCAAAATAGTTACAGTAGCGGTACCCCATTATTGGTTGGCAATCCTCACCCTCCACCCCAAAGCTTCTTTGCCCTGATTGGATAAGCCTCAAGCCCCCTCAGCCTGGGATTGGTCCCGTTCTCAGGCTGCGAACACCTGTGAACAATACTTTGTATAATAATGTATGAGTGCAGTGTGACTATGTGTCAACAGTAAACGGTGTATAGCCCATAGCCATGCCATGCGCACTCTGGTTCCCAGCGCAGCGCTTCGCCGTAGCTGTAACTATTTTGTTGCAGTTGTTTGTCTGGACCGTGGAACAAATGGTTCTTCTCAGGCCGCTCTCTTGGCCGCTCCTCATCATGGTCTGATCACGTGTCTGTAGAAAGCAGTCGAGAGCCTAGGATGGCCAATTTATACTGAATTTTGTGAAGAAACTCACTGCTCCTTCGGCCGGTGTTTACTATAGTTCAGGAGCAGGAATGCTGCTTGTAACATTGTGACCTTGGCAGTGGCTTCACTGTTTTCGCTGCTGGCTTGCTGTGCAGGCCCCTGCCAGGCTTTTGGTTCCGTCCCTGGGCCGATCGTGGCCTGCTCGAGTTAGTGAGCTATAGTCTGTCTTTGGTCGTATATGAATTCTAATCCATCTATGCATTAGTGCAGTTATGGCTGTCAGGTCCTGTGAGTGCTCCTGTCATGCCATAGGTTATTTGCATGTTGGCATCGGCAAGCATGTGCACAAACTCGTCTTGCTTCTTGTGTTACTGCTGTGCTCAAGCAGGCCTAATGACAAAATAATAAACATGCAGACAGTATGTATATGTCACAGTCCTCAAACTATAGAATTGCGTATCCGTATTCTTCGTGTAGAACGCTGCGTGTATGTCAGAGGTGTGCGGGTAGCACTTGTGCTTCATGTCTAACGTGACTAAGTTGTTGTGAAGTCTCTAATGACAAGGGACATGGCTTCTCAGCGTTTTGCCAATCCGGTCCATGTAATCGTCTCCAGCTCTGTCTTGTGTCTCTTCATTCACTCTGGGCAGGATGCGCACCACGGAGGGATTATAAGGTCTGCTGGGTGAGTATCTGTCGTGGTAGCTCTCCATTGTGGGAGCAGAAGAAATAGGTGTAAGTTCATATGATCAGCAGCCATATTGTCGCAGGTACTTCTTCTTACTGGGGGGTCTCCTGGGACTAGGGGAACGTTCTGCTCCCCCCTCTTCAACGGGGTAACAAAGCATGTTATTAAAAGTGTAGTTAGTGTTTTATGTATGTGTCCTTTGCGGGGCCCATCCCGGAAATAATAAAATTCCATGATGAGTGTGAGTGGGCCAATGGGGCCCAGCCTGAAGATCAGGAATGGGCTGCGGGCGTGGCAGGGAACGTTGGTGGACACCCAGTCATGAAGGGGGCCACCCAAGACATTACAAGGAGCATGGGAGGCGTGGTGATTGTGGGTGGCTCCATGTGGTGGATGGGTCCACCCAGAAGAAAGAGCAGTGCAGGCCAGACACATCAGGGGACAGGCCTCAACCATCTGCGTCATCAGTCCCCAACCCTTCAGCAGTCAGCCTGAAACCAGCCCTACAATGTAGCACAGCGTTCCGCCAGCTTGTTCCCTAGCCCCGCTATTAATACACAATGTTCTAATCGATATAACTTATTTTATCAGTAGGCCTAAATGAGAGTCGATGCTCCCTTATGTCTTTTCAGCAGAATAACATTGAAATGTATTTTGGCATCTCATGTTGATGTTTGATCCCAGGCTCTGCGAGTACTTAATTACCTTCCAGTATCTGGTACAAAGGCAAATGCCAATGTTTTCATACTTTAGGCCCTGGCTACACGAGTGAGCTTATGATGCTAGACCCTGGACAGCTTGCACAAAGCTCGGAGGCCAACTGATTTTTCATTGTATGAACCTGCAGGTCTATGGCAATTCCACCTTAAACTATGGCAATGTGTTCTAGAAACTCACATTTCTAAACATATATGCTTTACCTTTATCAGGAGCACCACATGTTGCCAAACACTGCCACCTACTGGCCAAAATGTCACACCGTGACACTCCCGAATCCCTAATAGACTAAGATGCTGTCCTCTGTTGCAAAGGATAGAGGACCCATGAGCCAGTTTGCCTCTCGCTGCCAGTTGCCAATGGAACACATCAAGCACACAGAAATACTTTTTTGGTTCCATGTGTTAAAATCGTGGCAAAAATGGCTGTTTACACAAAAAAATCGCAGCAAAAAGGCTGTGGATTTGCTGCCACAATCAGTGGCGGCTGGTGAGTTTGAAAGTTGGTGGGGCGTAAATTTTCCAGGGCGAATTTAGTAGCGAGCGTGCGCAGCGCGTGAGCCCACCCACCCAAGGGTGGTGCGGGGGGGTTCTCCCCCCTCGAAAATTTTGGAAAATGGCCTACAAAATGTGCAATTTACTGTCCAAAAAACCCACCGAAATATGAAAAAAAGCATTCGGTTTTACATAATGGTGGTGCACTATTCTTACGTGTGCAAGTGTGATGGTGTATTTTACAGCAGCTTGTATTGAGAATAGCTGGTACTATGGTGTATGCATAAAGAAATTCATTATATAGTCAGATAAGCATGTACTTAGAATCCGTACCAGCATTCAGGCAATGGGTGCTTGCTCCGAAACACACCGAACAGCTACAGCAAGCATACACGCAAACAATATACAGCAACGCATATTACACTAAAAAACAAAACAGGGACAGCGTTGGCGATAATAGTGAAAGCTTCACACATACATTCAACAGGTGCAGCACAGGATGACCAGAGCAAACTTTCCTCTCACACGCAACGAACAGGTACAGCAAGCGTGCAAGAAGTGCACGGTGCCTTTAAACACACAGCAAGTACAATGAGGGCAGTTGACATAAGTGTTACACTAAAAAACAAAACAGGGACAGCATTCGCGATAGCAGCGAAAGCATCACACATACACCGAACCGGTACGGCGCGGGATCAGACGAGCACACCTTGCTCTCGCGCACAGGACAGATGCCGAAAGCTACCCCCACACACGGTGAACTAATTCAGCAGTGGCAGGAGCATCGAAGGATGTCCATGGTCAGGAAACAGTCAGTGACAGTGCACGCTTAACATGAGCAGACGGAACATTTACAACGCAGGCAGCTGAAGTTCAAACTTGCCTAGCATAGGCAACAGATGCAGTGCAAATAACAGCAGTGGAAACCTCGCTCACACACAGATAACATGCAATGCATGGGCAGCTGCACACAGAGCTTTCAAGGGCATCCGTGATAAATGCTCCCATTGCAGTCACCAAACCAAAGGCCCTGCTCCTGACAGCAGCAGTGCAAGATCGCAAAACAAACATGTGGGGTTTAATACATTAAATTGCATTGTAATATCGCGCTCCATGCCGTAGTCCATCCTCTAAGCACGGTAGCAATGGCAGCAGTCCAGCAAGCTGTGTGTGATGTTTTAGATACAACCTAGAGCCATTTTAAAAAGATTTCCTCTTGTCAAATTCAGAGAATTCTGACCTGTGAGGAAGTGTCCAAACCTTCTGAATTAATGCGTTTAATATCTGCAGCCTAGCCGTGTGACGTAGTTTCCCTGTGACTTGAAACCGATGCCGACACCATCGGGAACTCGCTATCAGCGGAACCTCGCTTGCTCACTGCAGCCCGAGGAAGGTGCAGAGTGACCAGGCAGCCGGCAGAAAGACACTGGGAAAGAGTGCTACTATAGCAGGACTCAGGGATCGAGACGAGGTTGGAAAGTGGTTAGAAGACAGCACCATGAGAACAGGTGTAAACTAAACAATGGGGGAGGAAACGGGGAAGATAACTGCGTGCCCAGGCAACTGCACGTCCAGTGCCAGTGCCATTTGTACAAACAGTCAGGGTCAGACTGGGCCATACAATTGTATCGGACATCAATGAAAAAGTGGCCCATATTTGCAAATGGCAAGCCATTCCTTTTGTGACAGACTGTTTGAATAGTACCCAAGGGGGAGATGTTTTGATAAAATGTCATGCAAATTGTGCATTTAAAAAAATATGTATTCAGCAACACTGGTCAAACTTATTTGGCGCATAGTGAGGTAACTCAACAAACTGGCCGACATTGGCCAAAAAAGTGGCCCACTTTGGCCCCATAAACTCGCCCACTCCAGCATTTTGTGTTTTTGGTTCGGCCATAGCCCTAATGCCCTATCAGTCAATCTGAGACTGCAAACACGACAACATAGGCTCACACTTTGTCTGCCTGCAAATAGATATGCGGTGCCACAGCCATCTGCTCTGATCCCAAAGCCAAAGGTAAATGGAGGAATCAGAGAGGAGCGCAGAGATCCAGAGGGCAAATGATAAGAACCGTATGCCTCATTGGGCCGCTAGAAGACAGAGAAGCAGGAGGTCTGTGCGAGGGCTGAATATCTCAAAGGGCAGATGCTAAATACACCATAGTCAAGTCAGTGCCTCCCTAGGTAGTTACCCAGTAGTGTGAATTGTGTCCACAGCCACATGATGTTCTGAAGGGGTCATTAGTCTATGGGTTGAACACAATATCGATCGATACACGAAAAGAGATATTATTAATAATAATAATAATAATCCACCCCAGGGCCCAACAGCATCTTCCTAGAGGAATGTCCAGCTTGTATGACAAAAACTCTATTCTTCAGTAATCAGCTCATATCAATCAGTGATCTCAACCTATAGATCACTGACTTCTCCAACACTGCCACTAGCGACATCATCACAAGTGTGTCCAATCTGTGTCTATCTCATTGGGTGCCTGGTCGGACTCGCCGTCATGGGCGTGTGAGCGTTGCTTCAACAGGGAGCGGCGCTCTGGGGAGGCAGCAGTGATCTTGGGAGTTCCTCTCCCTGTCAGGGGAGCGCCTACGGGTTAGCCCAGGCAGAAGAGATATAACCCGTGGCCTGCTGCACCACTTTCCCTATCTCTGCCCTACAACGGGCCTGGTGTTGTAATGAGAGTGAGGAATGAGTTTGGAAATAATGGTTACCCGCAACAGGTTTTTAGCATACTGCATTGTCTCGCAGCATGTTAACCCAATATAAAACAACAGGTTTTTATCTTTTCTTTGGTACACGAGGGATGAGCATTACCAGCCGGGGGTTGGGTGAAAGAGGGGTTTCCCGGAAATGTATTATAACAGGACAATAAAAAGGTATACATTGAAATCAACAGTTTACCATGATTTCTGACAAATTGCTCGCTGCCGCTTTACATTATAGTCACACGGTATCGTGCATATGATGCCATTCTTATTGTAATACACTCTTTACTGGAAGAGGTCGAAAAAGCAGCACACCAGCATGCATTTGTCGCGTTATTACCCACGCCAAGTCAAATTAACAATTAAGTTTATCTCCAATTAGTCAGTCAGAATGATGACAATCTGTTTACACAAACGCAGCCGCGGCCCGCGACCACGCATCTGCTAATTGTGCCGTTTTATATTTTCGGCATTTTTTTTCCGACAAATGCCGAAAATATAAAACGGCACAATTAGCAGATACGTGGTCGCGGGCCGCGGCTGTGTTGGGCAGCAGCAGCGCACGCCTGCCAGTGCCTGCCCTGGGCTTTGCGCCCGGTGCGCAAGGCCAAGGGCAGGCACTGGCCAAGGCAAGGCCCTTGGGGCACGGAGCGGGGTTAAAAAACAAATAGGCCCAGGCCAGGGCCAGACGGCCCTCGCCTTGGTGGTAGCGGGCGGCCCGCTACCACCAAGGCTCGCAGCTCGGCAGCAACACTGAACGACGTGTAGGCCAAGGCCTACACGTCGTTCAGTGTTGACTGGGCCTGGGCCGTGGTGGACCACATAGTTTGGGCCCGGGGAGGGGAGTGTAAGTGTGTAAGACTCACTCCCGAGTCCCCGGTCCCAAACAGAGAAGAAAAAAATGTTAAACAAACATGGGGATGGCCGGATCATGGGGTACTTACCGTGGCGCTGTGCAGCAGCACTCGTGTCGTGTGTTGTTCACTCGACGTCGGATTAGAAAGAGAAACAGACGTGTGAAGGCGGCGCAGGCGCACGTACACACCCTGCGCCGCCAGTGAGTCATCATAGATACAGTAATGTCATTGGCTGTTTGCCAGCCAATGACATTACTGTATCCATGGCAGGGGAGGGAATCTGAATTTAAGTGCGCTGTTTGCGCACATTTTATACTGGCGGGGCCACCTCTGGAGCGCCCCGCCAGACTTCCAATTAAAGGGGCTACGTAGAGTGCGTGGGGCTAGGAGCTCCACGCACTCTACTATAGAAAAACATTTACTAAATTGGGACGCGCCCCGCTGTTAAAGCCGGCCCGGCCTGTTACACGATTACCTTGCCACAGCGCCCCCGCGCTGTTGGCAAAGGAAATGCAGGCATTTTCTAAGCTAAAAGAGATTCAATCGGAGAAGTTCTCTGATTGAATCTCTTTTAGCTTCCTCTTTCTTTTCTGGGGGGGCGGCGCCCGGCCGCCCCATGATAGCAGCCGCCACTGGCCACAATCCATGTAATGGATGCAGGGGACCCCCTTGCAACTCCCGCTCCCCTTAAATGGTATAATGGGTACACCTCTACCGGGTCAAACCAAACTTTTTTGCTGCAATTTTATTACTGCACACCCTAAACATGATAAGCCGGCGCCGTATTCACAACTGATTCTGCAGACAAAATTGATTACCAAAATTGGTCGGATTGTATACTAAGCTTCGTGCTGCATACGTCAGAATAACCCTTCAAATATAGGCTACTTAATTCCGGGCAACCAATTAGAGCATGTCTGGATGCTCCAATATATCGGTGGCAATTGCGGCAAAGACGTAATTCTCGATCAATGCCGCTCCACGCCCCTGTGTATTCAAATGCAGGTAATATATTTAGGCAGAGTTATGTGATAAGCGACGTAACCTAGGGCAACAGAGCTTGATAAGATGCTTTCTTGGTACACCAGGTTCATAGCCCTGTGTAGTATATGCTGTGTACCTATTCTTATTTGAGAGTGCCTCTATGTTTTGCCTCTGTCCCAATTCAACGATTTGGCTTTGTATTTTTTAATAAACATACCAAGTTCGTTTTCTTTGGGGCTGCCTAGCTCTAGTTCTTTCAAACAGTATTTGTCAGGTCTCTGTAGGCCCAAATTTCTTTCGTTCAATTCACATGTTCCGACATTAGGGTCATCAAAGTTTCCTTTTTTCCTTCCCCATCCCGCAGCTTTACATACAATGGGCATCGTGCCATTTTCCAGGGCATATAAAGGGACGCCCGCCCCAGTTCTATTCGCAATGCTTCTACAAGGACTTACTTAAGGAGACCTAAAGTCGACCAATGCAATTTTCCATCAAGTCCCGTAAGCCAACCAGTGTGCTTTTCCGGCAATGGTTCCAAGCCGTACATGGCACACAGGATAATGTTCTTTCCACATACTTCCAGTAGTCCTTATACAGAGCCACCACACTTCCTGTTGATATAGTTTTTAATCACCTGCCATCTGCCCATAGCCTTTACGTGTAGTGTATCTTTATAGATAGTAGTAGCCGGAGAAGAGTGAATTGGCTGCCCAAGATAGATGTATGAATTTACTCTCTCAGGTTGTTTTCCTCCTATGTGCCATTTAAAGGAACGGCTACGGTGCTTAAGGTTTCCCAAGGTCCTAACCTTTGTCTTACTGTCATTTACTCTAAGGCCATTTTCTTTCGCATAGGAGTGGAGGGCATCAATCGGTCTCTGTAATTCCACCGGGGTTTGGTCTATAAGCACTGCGTCGTCCGCATAGGACTGCCGTCCCATGGGCCTCCCGGGTAATTTAGGTGGGAAACGTTGGCACCCTTCCTGATATGGATTGAGGTCTGACACGTAAAGGTTATAAAGGACAGGGGCAAGGACTGAGCCCTTTTTTAAGCCTCGTTTTGTTTTGGTGTATCTTGTAATGACTCCTTCCTGCGAGACTCTGACCGATACACTAGTGTCGGTACAGAGTGTTTTGATGCAGTTTAGTTTAGTTTATTTATTTATAGAGCACACTTAACCCTCGGGTATCTAGGCGCTTATACTTGAGTACATAGTTACAGAAAAGCAAAGAGGGGTCAATGCCCCATTTTTCCGATTGACTCCACAAGCGCTCACGAATTACAGAGTCGAATGCTGAGGAGTAATCATCAAAACACAGATACAGGTAGCTGTTTTGTTCGCGAGTTGACTCTGGCACCAGCGACTGTAAGGACCATGTGCTGTAGTAGTACCGCATCCTCATCTAAACCCTCGCTGCTGGGGCCTAGCAGCTCCTCGGTCGCCACCCACTCATTTTGTTCTTTTAATAGCAAGGTGGCAAGCCCCCTCAAAGAACATTGAATGGTGCCAGCTGTCTGGAATAAGCCCACTAACCATTATCTCGGTGAAGCGTATAAGCAATAATTTTGCCCATATAGTCAGATTTTGCTTGATAATAATATTTGCCAGGCCATCTGGCCCCTGAGCTCTGGATGGCTTAAGTCGAATAAATTATCCGTTAAATGTCTTCTTCATCAAAGACGACGTTGTTGACTGAGCGCTCCCGCCTATCCCCACTGGAATCCTGGGCATCCCTTGTGTTGCCCCAATATAGTTTATCAATATATCCGCAGCAGCTCTCCTCAGAGATAGCTATGATCTCCTTGGCGAGTAGTCCAGATATGTATGTTTGTTATACATACCAAAACATCTCTGCATCGTGAGATTTTATTAACCGGTAGATCAGTTTCCAATTTGACTAATTTTTATTTATTTTATGTGCACTTTACCACTGCTTATAATTGTTCATAATTGAGTCTAAGCAGTTCATTCTATTTCCCCCTCTCAGTCAGCGTCATAGAGCGTTTAACGCTACCAATGTCTCTGATATCAGGTAATAATGGCCCCAGACATAATGTCCCCAAAATGTCGCCGGGAAAAGCCATTGGCGACATTATATATGGTGGCATTATGTATGGGCACGGGTTGCGGGGATGTCCCCTGCTCCACTTGTAAAACAAATGAAAATGTGGGGGTTGCAGGGTGTCCCTGCATGTTCCATGTAATAATGTCTCCGCAAAAAATGGCGCCATTTTTGTCAGGAGACATTTTTACGGGGGCATTATTACATGGAACCATATCTGGATGATACCATTTCTTTGTCATGCTTATTTCAATGTTGAAAACCACTGGAAACTTCACCTCTCGACTACCATATGTGATGGATTAAACAATGTTTTCTGCTAGTGTGTTTATGTTGCATTTCTTCCCTTCAAACATTTCTCCACAAGGTGACAAATGTCTGGTTAATAGCATATTTACTCTGTTGACATTTGCTGTGGTCCACCTACTGGGATTTCCCTGGATATTGCTTGTAGCCTGCGCCATCAGTCCTCCCTGTGCCACGTTTTTGTATGGGAATAATGTGGCAGCAAGAGCCGCCTGGACATTTTGGCAATTACAAGAAACAACATACTACTTCATCCGTATACGTAACTGATGAGTAGCGAATAAAGCCCCATATTAAGTATAAGCAATGACGGACAATTTGTTGGAACCATCGGAATTAAATCAAAATTTGATAGCAAATTTGTCCATAATCCTCCCTTTGTCACTAGCTTTTTCTGATTGCTTGTCAGGTTTTCTTTGCATTCATCAATACATTCACTACGGTACTCGTCTACAGTGCTATCATCAACTGCTATGCAATGCACATCAAAATCTCCTGCAATAATTGTACTGCTCCCCCCGGCTGATACCTGCCATTCCTCTAATATCTTTGTAAGGGCGCCCAATAAATTCAATGTGCAGGATCCATCAGGAGGATCATGTAATGCGATAGCTAACGCAGTCGCCTTGCGCACAGGAAAGCCAACAATCACCATGCAAATGCAGTTGTCATCTACATAACCTGTTTTAATTAATTCTGACACATTCAATTGGCTTTTTGCTCCTATGGATAAGCCTCCTCTTGGTCCCCCCTCCTTTCCTTTTTGGGCTTTTCGTGTACTGATCGCATATCCATCTATTACTAATTTGTCTGTAATCCAGGTTTCCTGCAAGAAGAACGGGTCGGCAGAATGTATCATAGTTGCTCCTTCTTGGTGGACATCAAGAGATTGATGTCCTCTTGTGTTCCAAGAGAGGATTTGGATGGTCTTTTGTGTCAGAGGAGGTCAATACTGCCGACCCTTCAGGCTGTCTGAAATTGCTATTCATCGTTAGGTCAATACTGCAACCCTTCAGGCTGTGTGATATTGCTATTCATTGTTAGGATCTTCTCTACTTCCTCCCCATGGCTGGCTTGTGGGCACCAAGTTGACTTCAAAGTTGTTTATCTTATAGGTATAAAGGGTTATATGTGATACTGTTATGAATCGCCAGCGTCGATGGTCTGTGTGGCATCGCTGGCGCCGTGTGCGATCCATTCAACACTGTTCTACCAAGATGGCCGTGGATCCGGGAAGTTACGGTCCTGTCTTTTCACGGACTGCTGTGGGGCTGACTCCGCCCCTTCAGGAAGTCTCAGTATTTCAGAACGCCGGTTCGGTACAACAGCGCGTTGCTACTCTTTCAGTTGCCACGCTAAGTGAGTATCGGGACGTGCATAGGATTCTACTGTTCTTACAAACTTACCTGTGCCTCTGCTTTCATCTTTTTCCTGTTTCTTTCACGCTCGCAGATTCGAAGATTGCTGTACCGCCGCACTGGCAATTTCACCTTTACAAATCTCTCCCTCTGTTTACACAACCTCCTGCCTCGCGGTACGTTGCTACGTTCATTCCCTTTCATTCCCTGTGTTAACATTGTGCTAAGGATTCTAATAGTTTTTTCCTCCGATATCACAGAAGCTTCCTTGAGGCGCGTACAGGAACTACCATTCCCATAACCCCTTGCAGCAGAACAACAGATCCTTTCTTTCTACCAACCTTTAAAGGCGGATTGTTTTCAAATGATTGGTAGGCACTCCCACGTCTGAATTCACATCTCCACTTTATAATCTTTCTCTGTCTTCTCTATTAATATTCTCACTTCATTCATTAGTGTTACAACAGCTCCCAACAAAACTACTACCAGGACTCACCCCCGTGGGCTACTGCTTCAAACTACTTACACTTTAAAGGGTAATCTTTATTCCCATACGATTCAATCTAGTTTCTAGGGATTTAGGCTTAACCTCTTTCCTTTCTTTTGTAGCTACATGACCGAAGTGACAGAACTTCCATTTTCGGAGAAAGGTTTGAGGCAAGACTGAAGGCGTTCTGGGAAATATTCTCCACCATCTATTCCAGGTTTTCTTCCCCAAGAGGGTTTCCCTGGTCGCCTCACATTACCCTGGCTTTCACCGGGGTCGTGAGGGGAGATTAGGAGAATTCTCAACTCTTCAAATTCAAGTCTCAGGAACAGGTTAGTGAATCATTTGTTACTGTGACTGTGTGATCCTCAGTGATTCTATAAAAGACCTCTTAGGTCTTACAGATCTTACCGACCACAATTACAGAGTGGTATTTTTCCTTGTGGAACAAATACCAAAAAACACCAAATTCCTTTGTTTTTTTATTTGGGGGGGGGGGTCCCCCAAACCCCCTATTTTTTTACCCTTAAAACGTCACTCCAACACCATACCAACCCATTTTAACCCCTATACCTCACTACATTTTTTTAAATTTCATTAATGGTCACTGTGTTTTTCTGTGTTTTTTGTCCACACTGAAATGTACCACTCTGTTTTGTTTCAGATATTGTGACTGGATACTGTATAAAGTGGTTCGAATATTGATACACTTCTCTGCGCCGGTAACAGGTGCTGTATTTCAAAACCTAGATTATGTATCTGATTAGAAAAGGAACATATTCAGTCCACAATGACTGGAGATACGAAAGTTACAACAGCCCAATTAGTGCAGCCCTCCAAGTCCGGTAACTCAATGCTTGTCACATCATGTGTAGTGACTATTCTAAGGTTCTGGATTTGATGGAACAAGTGAAATACATGGGCACGATTTAGAAAAGGGCTCTCGAAAGTGGTATGAATTTCCTCTATCCGTATCGATTTTGTTACAGGGAAAACATTCTGTCTAGGATAGGCGGAGCTCTCTGAGGGTCAGACCCTTCTCCAGGCAGACAGTGGGAGGTAGATCTCTCCCCTCTGCAGGTGCCTCCCTCTCGAAGAGCCTCCCAGCCCCTCTCAAACTTGAGCCAGACCACCTGAAGTTCTGGAAGCAGCTCAAGACCTTCCTTTTCTCCTCTGCTTTTTCTCTCCCCCACTCCCCCCGCTGACCTGTCTCCTGCACTGACTGGTTGCTGGCTACCCTGCGAGTCTACTGGGTACCAGGTTCCTCCTTGATCAGTCTCCCCTGCACCGCCTCCGGGCCTACGGCACACTTAGGGGCTGTTACTGTTACCCACAGTCCCCTTCCTCCTTGCACTTACCCAGAGCCGCACTCTCCTGGCTGCACTTAGAGCAATGTTGCCCTGATTGCACTTCCTCCTTTCCTCCCCCTGGCACTTCCCCCCTCCCTTGCCTCCTGCGCTTTACGTCATCGCACTTGCACGTTCTGAATGACACAAGGCCAAGTAAGACCTTTGTCTTGTCTTCCCTCTGTCTTCCATTCCTTGTCGTGCCGCACCTCGAAGCATTTGTGTACAGGCGCGTTATAAATGACGTATCATATAATATCATATCCTCTACGATGACCACAATGACCTCCCTGCTAGACAGTGGACAGGCAACCACTTGTGGGCCTTGCTCTTTGTCGTGACATGCCACAGCCCTGCACATGACCTGTTCCCTGGTGGATTGTGCCCAGTGTACGCTTCCCGCCAGAAGGCTTCCGCGTAAGCCTGACATTGCACGAAGGTCCCCCTGGATTGTCAAAGCGCTTGCTCATTTCAGAAGCCTCTGTTTCTTAGACACTCCTGTATTTAGCACAGCTACACATTCGCGGTTTGTGGCCCCAGAAACCTTGTCTGGGACATTTTTAGAATTCTCCAGAACTCAAGCCAAATGTGTCAGTGTTACGGGCCTCACACCCTCTCTTTTTTCTACTTATCATGTCCTTTTTTCCTAAAAAAATAAAAGAATTAAAAAAAATGATTCTGTTTTGGAAACGATCTAGCCAGGCATGCCCCGGCGGGAATCAGAGGGATTATCATGTATTGCACCGAACTCCAAAACATCTGTTGAGGAGCACTCCCTGTACCAACTGCCATCCCCGCCAGGCTTGGAACCAAGAGCGCCTCTTCCGCCCACTCAGGTGCCACACTGGGTGCGCGAGCGCTGAGCAATAGGGCCAGCTTCAATCCATCCTGCAGACATCGACCCAGCAGCTCTAGCACGGAGCAAAGGGGGTAGCACCCTCACCAATCCAAGACACAACTTGCATCAAACACCCTTGAGGAGTGCACCAGGAACTCTGCACTTGAGCTGCAGGAGCAATTCCACTTTCCAGGTTTGCAATTTCTACCCAAAAGCTCTAACACCAAACAAATGGGGTACCTGGGCACCTACCATTTAAAACTGAACCGGGGCGCAATCTAAAGCTTGTACCTCTGGGCAGAAAGTGTAGCTCTGCTCAATGTCAGGTTTTGAAGCAAGAACTCTCAGCAAGACTGCTATGTGCGACGGTACATCAACTCTCCAAACACAGGCCAAGTGCCGTGTGCGGCAGACCAACGTTCCACAAAGAGCCCAAGAGCCATGTGTGGTCCACAAACCCTCCACAAAGAGCCTGAGGGCCACGTGTGGCCTACTAACCCTCCACAAAGAGCCTGAGGGCCACGTGTGGCCCACTAACTCTCCACAAAGAGTCCGAGGGCCATGTGCAGCACATCAACTCTTCACGAAGAGCCAGAGGGCGATTAGTGGCCCACCAACCCTCCACAACCAGCCGGAGGGTCATGTGCGGGGCACCAACTCTCCAAAAGAGCCAGAGGGCCATGTGCAGCACGCCAACTCTTCACAAAGGGCCTGAGGGCCATGTGCAGCACAACAACTCTACACAAAGAGCCAGAGGGCCATATGCGGCAAAACAACCGTCCACAAAGAGCCAGAGGACCATGTGCAACATATCAACTCTTCACAAGGGCTCAGGGGCCATGTGTGGCCCAACAACCCTGCACAAACATCCTTGGGGCCATGTGTGGCGCACCGTCTCTCCACAAAGAGCCTGAGGGCCATATGCGGCACACCAACACTCCACAAAGAGCCTGAGGGCCACCTGTGGCCCTCTAGCCCTCCACAAAGAGCCTGAGGGCCACGTGTGGCCCACTAACTCTCTACAAAGAGCCTGAGGGCCACGTGTGGCCCACTAACTCTCCACAAAGAGCCCGAGGGCAATGTGCAGTACATCAACTTTTCACAGAGAGCTAGAGGTTCATATGCAGTGCATCAACTATACACGAAGGGCCCAGGGACCATGTGTGGCCCACCAACCGTCCACAAACAGCCTGAAGGCCATGTGCGGTACACCAACCCTCCACAAACAGCCTGAAGGCCATGTCCAGTACACCAACCCTCCACAAAGAGCCAGAGGGCGATTAGTGGCCCACCAACCCCCCACAACCAGCCAGAGGGTCATGTGCGGGGCACCAACTCTCCAAAAGAGCCAGAGGGCCATGTGCGGCACGCCAACTCTTCACAAAGGGCCTGAGTGCCATGAGCAGCACAACAACTCTTCACAAAGGGCCCGAGGGCCATGTGTAGCACAACAACTCTTCACAAAGGGCCTGAGAGCCATGTGCAGCACAACAACTCTCCACAAAGAGTCTGAAGGCCATGTGCGGCACGCCAACTCTTCACAAAGGGCCTGAGGGCCATGTGCAGCACAACAACTCTCCACAAAGGGCCCGAGGGCCATGTGTAGCACAACAACTCTTCACAAAGGGCCTGAGAGCCATGTGCAGCACAACAACTCTCCACAAAGAGTCTGAAGGCCATGTGCGGCACGCCAACTCTTCACAAAGGGCCTGAGGGCCATGTGCAGCACAACAACTCTTCACAAAGGGCCCGAGGGCCATGTGTAGCACAACAACTCTTCACAAAGGGCGTGAGAGCCATGTGCAGCACAACAACTCTCCACAAAGAGTCTGAAGGCCATGTGCGGCACGCCCTTCTCCACACAGAGTCTGAAGGCCATGTGCGGCACAACAACTCTTCACAAAGGGCCCGAGGGCCATGTGTAGCACAACAACTCTTCACAAAGGGCCTGAGAGCCATGTGCAGCACAACAACTCTCCACAAAGAGTCTGAAGGCCATGTGCGGCACGCCAACTCTTCACAAAGGGCCTGAGGGCCATGTGCAGCACAACAACTCTTCACAAAGGGCCCGAGGGCCATGTGTAGCACAACAACTCTTCACAAAGGGCCTGAGAGCCATGTGCAGCACAACAACTCTCCACAAAGAGTCTGAAGGCCATGTGCGGCACGCCCTTCTCCACACAGAGTCTGAAGGCCATGTGCGGCACAACAACTCTTCACAAAGGGCCCGAGGGCCATGTGTAGCACAACAACTCTTCACAAAGGGCCTGAGAGCCATGTGCAGCACAACAACTCTCCACAAAGAGTCTGAAGGCCATGTGCGGCACGCCCTTCTCCACACAGAGTCTGAAGGCCATGTGCGGCACGCCAACTCTCCACACAGAGTCTGAAGGCCATGTGCGGCACGCCCTTCTCCACACAGAGTCTGAAGGCCATGTGCGGCACGCCAACTCTCCACACAGAGTCTGAAGGCCATGTGCGGCACGCCAACTCTCCACACAGAGTCTGAAGGCCATGTGCGGCACGCCCTTCTCCACACAGAGTCTGAAGGCCATGTGCGGCACGCCAACTCTCCACACAGAGTCTGAAGGCCATGTGCGGCACGCCCTTCTCCACACAGAGTCTGAAGGCCATGTGCGGCACGCCAACTCTCCACACAGAGTCTGAAGGCCATGTGCGGCACGCCCTTCTCCACACAGAGTCTGAAGGCCATGTGCGGCACAACAACTCTTCACAAAGGGCCCGAGGGCCATGTGTAGCACAACAACTCTTCACAAAGGGCCTGAGAGCCATGTGCAGCACAACAACTCTCCACAAAGAGTCTGAAGGCCATGTGCGGCACGCCAACTCTTCACAAAGGGCCTGAGGGCCATGTGCAGCACAACAACTCTTCACAAAGGGCCCGAGGGCCATGTGTAGCACAACAACTCTTCACAAAGGGCCTGAGAGCCATGTGCAGCACAACAACTCTCCACAAAGAGTCTGAAGGCCATGTGCGGCACGCCCTTCTCCACACAGAGTCTGAAGGCCATGTGCGGCACAACAACTCTTCACAAAGGGCCCGAGGGCCATGTGTAGCACAACAACTCTTCACAAAGGGCCTGAGAGCCATGTGCAGCACAACAACTCTCCACAAAGAGTCTGAAGGCCATGTGCGGCACGCCCTTCTCCACACAGAGTCTGAAGGCCATGTGCGGCACGCCAACTCTCCACACAGAGTCTGAAGGCCATGTGCGGCACGCCCTTCTCCACACAGAGTCTGAAGGCCATGTGCGGCACGCCAACTCTCCACACAGAGTCTGAAGGCCATGTGCGGCACGCCCTTCTCCACACAGAGTCTGAAGGCCATGTGCGGCACGCCAACTCTCCACACAGAGTCTGAAGGCCATGTGCGGCACGCCCTTCTCCACACAGAGTCTGAAGGCCATGTGCGGCACGCCAACTCTCCACACAGAGTCTGAGGGCCATGTGCGGCACATCAACACCTCCACAAAGAGCCCGAGGGCCATGTGTAGACCACCAACCCTCCCAGTTTGAGGGTCACGTGCGGAGCGCCAACCCTCTGGCCCCAATTGCTGGTGAAGGTAGGGATACAGATTGTAGATGATCCCCTGAAGTGCTTTACCTTTAGTGCATTAGAAAGATGTCTGCACGTGGACGTCCAATAGGGGTGAAACATTAGACACATCTTGCCCTTTGCAATGTAATGACACTGTACAGTAGCACTATCATCCACAACTGTAACTCTCTACGGTGCCTAATCCATTTCCCGACACAAGAGGAAGATGGACTTAGTAAAAAAACATATACAATGCATGCTGATTTACTGAAATTCCGCCCGTGGTATTTCAGTAAATTTGCATTTGTGACTGAGTGCAGGCACCATTCTTAAAACGAGGTAAAGCACTACAGATTACCACCAGCGGTAGCAGTCATTTCCACCAACTGTATTTCTATCAGGACTACTGCCAACGCTGCAACGAGGCCCTTGGTGCCTGAACTCTGTCGGGCTCTTTCTATTTCCAAGCACCCGTTCTTAGTGTTGATTTCAAAATGTACTTCGTTTGTGAAGTTAAGGGAGCTGAATTTGAAATCTGGCAAACATTTACTCGCCCCTAATGTGAAATGAGCACTGCAAACAACAGGAACAAGGAGGGTGTGAGTTGACACCATGCCACATTACTGTTGAGCATTCCTCTAGTGCCTTCACAATTTCATCAACACCGTAGGGAGGGGGTGGACATGACTATGCAAGAGCCCAATGCAATGGGATGATAGATTTCAGGGGTAGCACTACATATTGGCCCTCATTACAACACCGGCGGTAACCAATGGTGCTATTAGCACCATGGTTGCTGCCGGTATTGTAACGAGTCCGCCAATGGTAAATGGGGAAATACCGCCCCATTCCAAGGTTGGCGGGGCGGTAATTCCCCATTTACCATTGGCCCTTCCCTATTCCCATTTTTGCCCCGTAAGGCTCAATGGGACTGGGGAAGGCGGTAATTACGGTACTGCAAATTGCGGTACCGTAATTACCTCAAAAGTCCCTTTGCGGGTCCCTACTTTAACGGCTGGTCCAAACCAGCCGTTAAGGTCGGGAGCCGCAAAGGGACCTCGTAATCAGGCGTTAAGGGTTTAATGGCGCCGACACCTTTTACAGTGCCGTTAACGCCTTAACGCCATGGTCCTAATGAGGGCCATTATCCCCACCAAAAATATTGACGTATATATGGTAGTCTGGAACAGCCATAGGCGATATTTTTGGGGGGGATAATTTTCGGGGTCTTTGGGAGCAGGGGTTGCGGGGGTGTCCCCCCTCCTTTAAAAATAATGCAGGGGTTGCGGGGGGGAGGGTCTACCGCCACATTAGGGGCAGTGGAGGACAACCAGTTTCAGAACTCATGCAGATGTGTTAGGATCCAGGGTTACAAGCTTGTTCAGAGTTGGATGGGCTCAGACATTTCCTAGGCAAAGGGCCTTGTCCCGGAAAATGGCTGCATGAGTCTATCCTATGCATCTCAGTGCCCATGCAGGAGCACTTCAGCCACAAGTCATGTGTGTTCAGAGTGTCACAAGTCTCTCCCCTTCTCACCTATTTCTCTTTGCTTGCGACCTTCTTGGATGTGACTTCCTTCTTTTGCACGGTCTGGGATTTATACAGGCCCGTGTGCAGGTCTTTGGATTCCAGCGTGAGGATTGCAAGTCCTATGCCAAGTCGCGTTCAAATATCCAGGACCGGGAACCAGGAAGGAAACAGTATCGTGACTCGGAGGTACGGAACGCCGTGGAACCGAGGATGAGAGAAATCCAGGAAGATGAGCACGGAAGAAGGTAGGACAAGGAAAGGGGACGGAAAGGGAGTATCATCAGGAAAATGGGAAACGGGGCTCGGAAGGAGGCACCTGTGAACTCCGGCAACACACGTCTGACTACTCCAAGTGGTAGCGTTGAGACGTGCAGAGCCGCGGGGGCATGACTGTTTTGTAGGAAGTTGAACGTAGGGCATAAAGGCTGGTAAGCTGCGTTTCGTATTGAACGGTCATGTTGGAAGGATCACGGAATTCAGTCCTCTATGGGTCAGGGACCGCGAAGTACAGAATGGACATAATCGGCGGTTCATGACAGTATGCCTCCTCCGTAGCCCCGCACCTCTGGGTTTGCCTGGGTGGATAAGATGATATCTTCGTATCAGCCGGGGGGCATTCATGTTTCAGACGGGTTCCCAGGTGCGCTCACTGGGAGGATATCCCTTCCATTCGACCAAATACTGTAGTTGACCTCGTCGGTACCTGGAGTCACAAATCCTAGAGACCCTGTATTCAAGTTGGTTATCGACAATCACTGGAGTAGATCTTGGAGCAGTTTGAGTGGACTGTATATATGGTTTTAACAGAGAAGTGTGGAAGACTGGATGAATCCTTTTCCATGACTCTGGAAGTCAGAGTCAAAAGGCCACTGGATTAACAATTACCTTTATGGAAAAAGGTCCGTAATACCTGGGAGCCAATTTATTTGGTCGTAGGTGGCGAGGAAGGAGTTTCGAAGATAGCCAAACCTTATCTCCTATTGAATAAGAAGAACTAGGCCTTCTTTTGGTGTCGGCATATTGTTTAACATCTTTTTGGGCCTTTTCCAGGTGTTCCTTTGCTTCTTTGTGTACATTGATCAGTGTTTCAATCCAGGAATCGACCGCAGGAACTGGGGTGGGATGTGGGAGAACGGATGGTAGAACTGAAGGGTGAAATCCTTGGCTACAAAAGAAAGGGCTGGTCTTGATAGCTGAATGATCCGAATTGTTGTAAGCGAATTTGGCCACAGGTATCAAGAGTGACTAATCATCCTGGTGGCGAAGCTGCGAAGATACTGTTCCAGGGTTTGGTTTGCTCGTTTTGTAGCTCCATTGGTCTGTGGATGATAGCCCGAGGACAAGGCACGCTGGATCCCCAATATCCGACATAGTTGTTTCCAAAACTGGGATATGTACTGGGGCCCTCTGTCGGAAATGATTTTGGAAGGTAGTCCATGAAGCCGGAATATGTGTTCCAGAAAAATCCCAGCTAGTTCAGATGAGGATGGTAGTTTGGGTAGAGGTGTAAAATAAGCCATATGTGTGAACAATTCGATGGTAACCATTATGGTTGTGTATCCTCTGGAAGAAGGTAATTCCATGAAAAAATCTGTGGCAATGATTTCCCAGGGTTTGTTGGTATTGCTGGTTAGTGTAGGAGACCTGCTGGTTTTCTATTATCCTGCTTATTCTGATTACACACTGCACAGGTTTGGACATAGGTTCTTATGTCATCTTTCATCCTTGGCCACCAGAACTGTCTCTGTATAAGACGGAGGATGTTGGAGATTCCACGGTGTCCCGAATGGAGGGTATCATGGCATAGGTTTGTGATCTTATGTCTCAGCCCTGGAGTGGGAATGGCCAGCCGTGTATCCTTGAATAGGTATCCGTCTTTTATCTTGAGATTCCATCAATTGTCTCCTTTAAACTCCTTCCAAAGTTCGGAAGACTGTGTTTTGGCTTGAATATCCTCCAGGAGAGTAACGGCTTGTGCTATGAATACTGTGTTGGGAAACATCTTGGGAAAGGTCCGATCCTCAAGGGGTTCATAATAAGGACGTCTGGATAAGGCATCTGCTATGATGTTATGTGCTCCAGGAAAGTGCTGGATTTGAAATTGATATTGGGCAAAAAAAGAAGGCCCAGCGGGCCTGACGGCTGTTTCTGCACTCCAGGGATTGTAGGACTTGTAGATTCTGATAGTCCGTACAGACTTGTACTGGGTGTTTGGCTCCCAGAAGGAGATGGCGCCAGTCAGTGAAGGCTTGTCGGATGGCTAGCAACTCCTTCTCCAGGACAGATGATGAGTTCCACTGGGAGTCAAAGTACGGGAGGGATAGGCAATGGGGTGTTCCATCTTGTCATCAAGTTCTTGTTTCAGAACTGCTCCGATGGCGTAGTCGGATGCATCAGTCTCAACAAGGAAGGGACAGTCTGTGTCGGGTTGAGCCAGGATGGGGGCTTGTGTGAACTCCGACATCAACCGTTGAAACGTCGAGTCTTGACCTGAGGACCACTGAAAGGGGGTGCCTTTCTTTAATAGTGTAACAATAGGGTGTACAATATCAGAAAATGCGGGTATGAATTTCCTGTAAAAGTTAGCGAGCCCCTGGAAGGATTGAATTTGTTTCACAGTGGTAGGAACAGGCCAAGATAAGATGGAATCAACCTTGGAAGAATCCATTCCAATACCCTTGGGGCTAAGAACAAATCCAAGATAGTGAACAGTTGATACATGGAAAAGGCATTTTCAGGTTTGGCAGGAGCTTATGTTCTCGTAAACGGTGTAAAACTGCCTTAACGTGTTCTTCATGTTTCCGAGGTTCCTTGGAGTAAATCAGTATGTCGTCTAGGTATACAATGACGAAAAGGAACAACATGTCAGAAAAAACCCGATCCATGAAACGTTGGAATATTGCGGGGGCATTAGCAAGCCCAAAGGGCATAACCAGATACTCAAAGTGGCCAAAGGGTGTTCTGAAGGCTGTTTTCCACTCATCACCTTCTTTTATACGAATGAGATGGTAGGCACCCCTGAGATCTAGTTTTGTGAAGATGACTGCACCCCTCACAGATTCCAGGATGTCCGAAATAAGAGGTAATGGGTAACGGTCCTTGAGGGTGCATTGGTTAAGGCCACGGTAATCCAAATATGGTCTAAGCTCCTTGGAATCTTTCTTAGGAACGAAGAAGAGGGAGGCTCCCGCTGGGGACTTGGAGGGTCGAATAGTTCCATTCATTAAGTTGGTGTCCAGGAATTCCCAGAGGGCCCTTTTTTCAGGTTCGGATAGAATGAACATTCTTCCGAAGGGAATCACTGCTGAAGGCTCGGTGTCAATGGCACAATCCTCAGGTCTGTGAGGTGGGAGGGATTGAACAATGGCCGTCGAGAACACATCTGAGTATGCCTGGTAAGCTTGGGGAATCTGAATAATGTTGGAGACAGTTACTGGGAATTGCTGGGTTTCTTGGAAGTCTTCTGAGGGGCTTGGCAAGGTGGAAGGAGATAAACAATGGGACATGCAATGTTCTGAACCAAGAAACAAGGAGCCTGCTGCCCAATTGTTGTAGAGATTGTGTTTCTGCAGCCAGGGCATGCCTAGAACCATGGGATAGTGGGCAGATCTTATGATGTCAAATCTAATCCTCTCTTGGTGGTTGTTTATCGAAAGAAGAATCTCTTTGGTTTGGTGGGTTATGGGTCCTGAAGACAAGGGTCTCCCATCAATGGCTCCAACAGGTTGCATTGTCTCTTTTGTTTTCGCGGGGAACGTGATGGCTGACGGCCCGATCATGATCTATAAATATGCCCATGGCTCTGCAATCCACTAAAGCCAGGAATGGGTAGGATTCTTTCTTGGAAGGTGACAAGAATGCCTGTATAATCACAAGATTGTTCTGTCCTGGAGAGTTCAAGGAAGGAATTGATGAGGAGCAGATATCTTTCTCCCGAAACTGTGCTCCACTTAGGATCGGGAGCTGGCATTTCCCGAACGCCGAGGTGGCGCAATAGGCCACTCTCTTACAAGGTGTTTATCAGAGGCACAATACGTGCACAGTCTGGTATTAATCCAACGCATCCTTTCTTGTGGGGTCATGGGTCCCCGGAAGGCACATAGTTGCATGGGTTCTGGGTCCGAGGCTGGAGATGCAGCTGTTTCTTTTTTGTATGGGTGGTCAGTAGCTGCCTTTGGAGATGTTGGCTTAGACTTCCTTTTCTATGCCTTTCTTTTCTGGATCCGGAAATCGATCTGTAGGGAGAGGTCCATGAGAGCTTGGAAGGAGTTTGGGCGGGCTACCCTGGCTAATTCATCCTTTATCTCGTCATTTAGGCCTCTTCGAAAGAGGGTGAAGATGGCTTCTTGGGACCAATCGGCCTCTTTTACTAATTGTTTAAAGCGGATCACATACGTTAGCATATCCTGGGACCCTTGTTGGAATTCAAACAGTCTTTCTTGAGCACTGTAAACGAGTTCTGGTCGATCAAACATGGCTTTAAGGGCTTCCACAAACCCATCGTAATCATCCAGGAGTGCGTCGCCTGCATTGGCTAGGGGGGTTGCCCAGGTCAGGGCATTGCCCGTGAGGTGTGATATCATAAATCCCACCTTTGCTCTTGGGGTGGAAAAGTAGTAGGGCTTGAAGGTAAAATGTACCAAACAGGAATCAAGGAAGGCACAGAGGGTTTTTGAGGAGCCATCCACTACACCTCCCAACAAGACACTTTCTTCGGCTGCAGAGTCACGAGATAAGACTAACTGCTTTAATGCAGCATTCTCTGCCTTAAGGTTCTGGACTTCAATGGTTAACTCCTGCATACCTTGCATGAGGTTTTGAACCGCGGCTTCCATCTTTGTCTTTGTATCAGGTTTAAGGCATCTCAATCTGTCACAAGGCTCTCCCCTTCTCACCTGTTTCTCTTTGCTTGCAACCTTCTTGGATGTGACTTCCTTCTTTCGCATGGTCCGGGATTTATGCAGGCCCATGTGCAGGTCTACGGATTCCAGTGTGAGGATTGCAAGTCCTACGCCAAGTAGCGTTTAAATATCCAGGACCGGGAACCAGGAAGGAAACAGTTTCCTGACTCGGAGGTACAGAATGCAGTGGAACCGAGCACAGGAGAAATCCAGGAAGATGAGCACGGAAGGATGTAGGACAAGGAAAGGGGACGGAAAGGGAGTATAATCAGGAAAATGGGAAACGGGACTCGGAAGGAGGCACCGGGCGAACTCCGTCAACACACGTCTGACTACTCCAAGCGGTAGCGTTGAGACGTGCAGAGCCGCGGGGGCGTAACTGTTTTGTAGGAAGTTGAGCGTAACGCATAAAGGCTGGTAAGCTGCGTTTCGTATTCAACGGCCATGTTGGAAGGATCACGGAATTCATTCCTCTATGGGTCAGGGACCACGAAGTCCAGAATGGACGTAATCGGCGGTTCATGACACCGAGTCCCAGAGACTCGCATGAAGTTGACCGTGTTTGCCTGGGGTTTCTGCACCAGCAAATACCAGAAGAAGTATGTCAAAATCGACAGCAGCGGTGGTTGCGTTTGGTATTCGCTATCGCAGCAATGCCCACTGCCATTGGTGATCTCCGCTGTGCGCGTGGCCGTGATCACCCCGGATTTGTCGCATGCATGATCGCAATGCTCTGGAGTTTAGTTTTGACACATGTATAGAGGGCAGTGCATGCACCTCTGAAGGGGTCCACGTTATTTCGTCGAAATACATTACTTCGTGCAAATCACTTCAATTTTTTACTTCACATTTTATTTATGGGGAAGGGAGCCCCCGTGCCTCCCCTTCCCCTTCAATACCACCCATACCGAAACCCCTCCACACACCGCTTTTATGCCATAAGCCACTTGAAGTAATTCTAAGTAATTTCTGCAAAGTAAATTACCACAAAGTATTTTACTTTGTGAAAACAACAGGAGACCGATCTAAAGACATCATGGCTCTGAGGCAGCCAGGGCTAACATATTTATCCGCCATTATTAATGTGTGTTGATTACTAGAGATAGATTGGTACTGGCGAATCGCGCTTTTGCCTCTGTAATAATAGTTGTACAAAAGTATTATAAATTCACTTCAGTCTTGACAAATCTTCCTCTGTTAATGATTTATTTCCAAAGATCAGCCGACACGTGTTTCGACCTAAGTCATCTTCAAGGCCTGTATCACGAATGCTAGTTATGTGGATCCAGTGTATGGTGCGCTGGGTTAAGCAAGCTCCTTACGGTGCAGGGTTATGTCCCAAAATGACTCCCTGTCTCTTCATTGGTAACTCAAAGGTTTACTTCCATCCATTATCAGCAGGGTAGAATCCAGGGTGCTGCGCCCCGTACCAATCTATCTCTTGTCTCATTTGTCTGAGGTCTTTTATGGGTAGACCTTGTGGAATTGGTGACGCAGCTTGCCGCTTCAATGACTTTAAGTGGACATAGCGCACTCACGAGGGGTTGGACCCATACACTTTTTTTATTTAGTGTCGATAACTATGATGGATAAAGGAAGGTTATGTGCTGTTTTCCATTTTTTTTCTACCTTGCTGAGAAATTTGAGAAATGAGTTCTATAAGGGGGTGCATGATCAGAACGGCTGGAAAGAGGGATAGATTGGGATATTGGTCGTGCTCTTTTTCAAAGGCAAATTGATTGATGCATCACGATCCTCTGAAACAGATGGAACCACACATTCCAACATTATCCATTTCATTCTGGAAAGAGGAGTCCATTTATGGTTTTAATGTTGTATTCTGGGATTCGCAGTCGTGGATAGCAGCAATATAAGCCCAGGACTACAAATCCCAGAATGCAAAGTTAAAACCTGGAACGGGCTAGCATTTCCCCAATGTAATGGATAATGGCATGTATGCGTGGAACAACTGGAGGCTATATAGAATTAGGGTACCGAGGATGGTTGAAAAATGGGAAGGCCTGATGATTGCTTTCGCCACTTATTTTTTGGTCCAAAGTATGGGTGTGCTCCCATCCGATACTACCACACGAGGACCCACTAAACAGCAAAAGTAGTGGACGTTTTCGCGAAGAAAAAGGTTTTCGAAATCAGGCGTGCGTGTGTGTTTGTGTGTGCATGTGTGTGGTGTAGGACTTGCTGGACATGAAATCTAATGAACTCTCTGGAGACACGCCGCAAGTAACACCAGAGAGTCCGATCTCCGCACCCACTGCTTCGTGCCTTTGGGGTGATGTGTTTGGATTGTCACGCATGGCATGCGTAGAGATCTGAAACGGGCTGGCGCACAAGTGCCTGTTAATACACAAGGCAGCGGCTCAGGGCCTAGGGTCCTCTTTTACTTCTAACACATTCCGCTCAGTTTCATCACCATCGGGTTTATTTCGAATAAAACTCACCAAATTCTCATACTGATAATAAACACACAGCATACAATACACATTGTAATACAACAGCAAGAACACAGATATAACATATAGTACAAGCAGGCGAAGACACCTCATACTGAGTCAATAAGTATGCAGTAGACGCATCTCTTATCTCACGGCGGCAGTTAGGAAACGCTCCAGGGGCAAGCATGCCAGCTCCAGAAGAATGACATATGTCTGTCAGATTCGATCGATATGTCATCACATTCACAGATCACACGATCTGTTCCTTGTACCACGACGTTCGGCTTAATGCTAACGGTAACTGATGAACATGTAAGCTCGCTGCGAGTTTCCTAGCTCGGCTGTTATGAATAAAAGACGAATAACTATCAGAAACTAGAGTCAGGCCTTGATGTAGGAGATACGCCTTAACAGAGGCATTTAAGGAATCCGATCGGGCAAAAGTATACCACTAATTCAGTTTAATTGCATCAACCGAGTCTTGGAATGCATCAACATTATCGACACACTTCTCAAATCCTTGTTTAATAAAAACAATGTTTCACATAAAAAGCCCCCTGTATAGAATGTCATTTATCCAAAGATAATACATCTTCCAATATCATTCCATTCAAGTAAGCCTTTTCATTAGTTTAAAAGGACAACCATAGAAGTGCAGGTGCAGAATTCGGTTATATGTCATTTGATAAATGGATTATTTTTTCTATGTTTTTCTAAAGGAATACTTTTCTATGAAAAAACGAAACGAAATTGTTTATTTTTTTATTTTTCTATGAGTTTTTTATTGAAACATTTTTATTAAAAAACATCGAAAAAAAAACTGTTGATGAAAGGACGTTGTACCCAAAATTCAATCTAAGAGCTAGTGGAGTGAACTGCAATTTTTGATATGATACTGCTTCAGCTGTTGCATTCCATCCTCCAAGCAGAGCTGCTTCAGAAGTAGCTCCGAAAGACACTACTAGACCCATAGATTTTGCCTCATAAATCTTTACAGTGCCCAACCCCCAAAAGAGGAGTGAAAGCATCAAATACCGACAATCACCTGTCTCACACGAGTGGTTACATATTTAACATGTGGAAGCCATCATGTCCTTGATTTGGAAAATGCAATTCCTAAATAATTCAAACAAGGATACCCTGGCAAAGCTGAGCCGTCAACATAAGACTGTGGGTTCTTTTCAATACCATGCTGGTAATGAAGAACCTGGGGTTTAGGCATGTTAGTGGCCATATTACTCGATCACATAACACGTGTGCATCCATCGAGAAGCATTTGTAACGCCAGTAGTGTCCTCCCCGTCAATACAATGTCATCCGCATAAGCTAGACACAGTATAAGTCTACAGTCTACCCTTGGAACGTCTGAAGGTTGGTTCTGTAGATAAATCATGCAACCCTGGTGGACACTATAGGCAATTTGGGAAAGTATCAATATGTTCTCCTTTGCGCCCCTAGGTAACAAACGGCTCTGTCCCCATATATGATTGGACCAAGATACTAAGTAGTTCAGAATCGTTACCGGGACTAACCATTTCCATAGCAGATTATGATCTATTTTATCAAATTTTCACACAACAAAATCTCAGGTTATTTTACTATGGAATTTGGCTAATGACGTCAAATGTAGTCCTTGCCCTTCAACCACTCTGAACTAAACCCTTGTGTATTACTATCCCTAGATTGCGCTGGTTGTTCCGCCTATCAAGGGTGAGGGGATAGTACAGAGGACTTGCCCTATTGCTAGATTATCATACACACCATGTGATCTGACTCATATGGTTTTTCTAAAAGGCACATGACATATTTCTTGTGGCATGTGTCGTCTGCTTTTCAAATGAAATTATATACTTTATTGAGCTTCTTTGTATAGCAGACATTTCTAAAAAGATTAGGATTCAGTAAAACTCTTATCAGTTTCGTGTAGTGGTAATGGAGCAACACGAAAACTGTAAGTATATATTGTCATAGAAATCTAGACAGACTCTCTCTGCAAATATTAAATGCAACCCCAACTGTTGCACAGAAAGCGCTCTTTTCGCTGCGCTTAATCTATGTGTAGTTCGTAAAGACTACGATCTATATTCTTCGTAAAAGATTTGGAAGAACCTTTGGTTATTACCGACCTCTCGCCATCTCAAGGGTCCGTTTTTTTTGCGAGGTCGGGTAAAGCCTACCGGTTTCAGTGGTCTGATCTCAATAAACCACTTTCTTCAGGGCTATCTACATCATGTGTTGCTATGCTGTTTCTGTGTTGTTTCCAAGCAAAACAATGCGTTTTCTATACAGTGACCCACCTGCAGAGAAGATATAATGGGGTACGGGGTATGGAGAGAGATATATGACATAATTTAGTGTTACTGCCAATATCTCTCTAATGTTTTTACCACATTTATGTATGTAACAGGAGGAGGTTATGGTTGCTTACCCTGCTCATGCAAATTTTTGAGTTCAATTTCTTTTGGCTGCTATCAGAGCAGGTCAGGTCTATTCATCTGTAGGATGCCTTATTTTTCAGCATTCTGTGATACCTAGGGAGTTTCAGAAAGTCATAGTGAACTCCTAGGTTGTTTGACAAGTAAATATATATTCGTTCATTCGTAACATAATTATGTCCAGTGTTGCTTATTTTTCTTGTTGAGACTACGTGTTTGTTAGAGCATGGTTCCCAACTGTCTCACATATATGAGTGTCTACTTCCAGGATAGTTCATACAGTTACAGTGATAGTATTCTATGGACGTGTTGGTTTGCATCCCGCAGTTATTCTTAGAACCCCACGCTCAGGTCTATGCTTGTACACGGGTGTCTGGGTGCTAAGTGGCTCTAGAATGAATATTGCCTTCTTACCTTGTCTATTTCCTCTTGGGGCCCGCGGTCTGCAAATCCTATACGGAGCGGTCTGGAATTCAGACGCGACCGTTCTGCCTAGTTGTTTACCTGTTCTCTCGTTGGTTGTGTCAAGTGCGCATGCGCCGGAACGCAGCTACCAATGTAAGCTGATTTCGATACTTTCTCTGGGCGCCATCTTAAAGTTACGCTCAGAGTGTCTGATGACCATAGAACGTTTCTAAATATTGAAAGGCTGTGTAGCCGTGCATTGTTTCTGCACATCGGGCTGTGGCGTATTCTTAATCTATGAATCTTGGAAAGGTGTTCACATCTGTGATGTATCTTGCAGTGGATGTTGCACAATTTATCATTATCCTCTCAGATGTAAACGTCCATGCTATTACTTATAGTGTGAAAAATCATGTGTTAGTATATCTATATATAATAACAAGTGATGCCAAGGAGTTTTTATCTACAGGTGTTACCTGAGTGTTCTGCATGATTTATTCAGGGGGTCAGAGAGAGCCTAAATGTGTTGGAGCATGCTGGTAACTCTTTCCATTATGTTACTGGGGTCCTGTGCAGCGTGATGTCAGTGTTGATGACACCTGGCATATTCCGTTCTATTCATAGGTTTCATAGTGTTGCCAGGGTTTGCCAGCTGGTTGGTTCATTTAGCCCTAGAGTGTCTGTTTTAAGTCGAAAGATCCAGAGTTGTTCTCTTCTATAGAGTAGATTGTGGAGAAAAAATTCCCATTCGAGGCCTGTGGGGCTCAAATGGGAATAGGGATTAATTGTTTCCGGCGCCGAGAAAAGGGCAATTACCATACCCACCAAGGTCGTAATGACCCGGTAATTGCCCTTTACTGGAAGCCAGATACAAATCAATACCGGCGGCAGCCATGCCTGTACTACAGACACGGGTACCGCCATACTCGTAATGAACGGTATTTTCTTGTGATTTAGGCAAGGGGCTGTGTGCTGTCACTGTCGATTTCTGGTTTTGGAGCTAGTGAGACATGATGCTGTCTTCTAGTTAAGTGAGTTCAGAGTTGCTGCACCCATGGTTTATGTGTGCCGCCACATAGACACAGTTTGTGACTAGGGAGTCCTTTTGTGTTGTTGTATTTGTGGTATTCACAATTTGTTCGGGGTCTCCTGTCCTTTTCCCACTGAACCAGTGCAGTCACTGGTGCTCAGACGACAACCTTATTTAGTTTCTTTTCCACTAGTTTTGCCTGTCCTGGGAGGATATCTCAGCGGCAACGTGCGCGCCTTGGAAGGAAGACGACACGAAGCAACACAGGGTCGATCCCCGGGTCCACGCTTAAAAACCTCTAGGTGTTTAAGCGCGTTATAAATACGTAACTAAGACACAAAAAAACAATTACGCATCCAAAAAACAAACAATTCCTGTAACAGCGCCTCGATGCCTGTGGGCTGTGAGAGTGCTTTAAAAATGTAAAAAATGTAAATGTATGGCCCCCAGGTTTGGACACTGGTTCTGAGGCGTTTGCCACTAGGTGCCTCTTAATGGTGCTTTCTCAGATTGATTGATGTGCATTTCTGTGGGCTGCTGTTTCCATGATTGCAGCTGATAGGATTGTCTTGTGTTTTTTTCTCTGCCGCCGTGTTATTCAGCCATGGTTTGCCTTGCCACACAATCAGAGGATCGCCAGGGTATGCCATTACCACAAATCCTTGGCCTACGCCAGACGTCTTTCATTTTATGCCGGCAGGCCTGCTGTGTTTGGGGAATTGCCTTATTCCCTTGGGGTTCTTTGTTATTGTGATTTTTTGTTTTTGGGTTAATGAAATGACTTTGTGTTTATTTTCATGATTAATGTGAGCACTGTCAAGATTTATTTTTTGCTGCTATGCATTATCGCCCTATCCAGGCTACAGACAACTTAGTGCCATCACTCAGTGACACAGAAATACCTACATGCTTTACTTCCAGGCACAGGCAGGCCTTGATTGACAAGAAAAGAACTTCTGCTTAACTAAATGTGTGGGATTGGCCTCCCACCTTCCTTGCTTTACTCATTACAACATTCAGAGCCATGTTCTTATTTCAACTAAAGAAGCAATGTTGAGGGCCTTTTGGCCATTCTGGAGTTAAGTACCGAATGTAATTGCTGAGATAAGCCCAACACGGTTCCTCTAGTCCATCTTGTCTTACTTTATCTTTATATTCAGCATATACTCTATCAATCCTTGCTTGCTCCTGTCTCCCCTTGTGTACCACCTCTCCTGTTTGCCTTTAAGCTGTCACCACTGGTAAATACCGACTTCTGGGAGGTTGTTTGCACCACCCCGCTTGATCTGCAGTACATGAGGGTCTACATCCCTTTGTGTCTCCCCGCCCTTGGATTTCCAGACTTTGTAATGGGCTCGGTGCTTGTCACAACACGACTTACTCCTGCAGTAGGGACTAATGCCTTCTTCATGTTTTTCAAAATATGGGGCATTCACATGTAAATATTTAAAAGTGTGGAATTTTTTCGATGCAAGTTCAAAAGGCATTTCAGTGGCCCCCTGAGGGGTCGCTCCATGCAGATCACCTTATTGTCTTGCGCAAGGGTTTGGTACAAAGAAAGTATAAGCTGTCTGATGGTCATTGGTCAGCTTATTTCACCTGGTACAAAGTGTCTACAGACAGATTGCGTGACAGTCACACTACATCAATTAAGAACTCTCAGGCTAGCTTAGAGAAAGAGTTAGAGCAGCACAAGCATCCCTCAAAGGCTGGCCGGCCAAACAGTAAACACACTTGCAAAAACAGACCTATACCCAGGTGTTTCTGCAGACACTGTTAAATAATCCCTTTCAGAAGCACCTAGAGTGCCACCTGTAGACCTTTTAGATGAACTAGCACAATGCTCGCCTCGCCTGAGGGCCGGCACACCTCCTTTTCTACACCCACCTCTACCCACCACGCCACCTCCTCCACTCACCATGCCACCACCAACTGTCACTTTCCCCTAGCCACCCATACCACAGCAAGCTGCCAGACCAGCTACCACCCAGCACCCTCCCCTTCCTCTCACACCCCTGGCTGCACCCATGGCCACCTCATCTTCCTCTCCCACCACAACCTCATCTTCATTCCCCTGCACTGTCTCCACTTCCGCCACCATCGGCCTCTACCTACACACCACCCCGGACTCGCTCCCAGCCAAAATGGGGTCCCACCTCGATCTACATCCACTCCACTGCATACCACACAGTGCTACAGGTGCATGTCTGACTCAATCTGTTAGAAATACATAGATGACTTGCAGGCAGTGTCCAACTCCTACGCTGTTATCTCCAGGCCAGGACAACTTACCAACGAAGATATTCAATTGTCACAATCAGTAATGTCTGAACAACCCTCACTACACATTGTGGATAACTCAACATCCTTCTCTCCATCCACCCTTATGCATCTGCGCTCCTTCCCTCAGGCTAATACTGATGCGGAACATATGAGGATTCACACTCCATGGAGCTCCACTCACTTATAACATTTCTCCACATTGCCTGACAACCACCTCTGCTTTCATGGAACATTTGGACATAGTGATTGTCTCTTATCATCCTACCATTGGGGGTCTTAAACAACTCCTACGAGCTGTGCTCAAAGTAACTCTATACAAAAACAAATTATGGACATACTGCAATGGCCTGACACACTAGCAGAAGGTGAGGCTGTTACTACTAATATTACTGCTCTTACCACCCTCATCAAAGTAAATCCTCTGTCGAATCTGACTGGGCAAAGATCACATCTTGCAAACAAAACCAATGTGAAAACCCTGTCACTTCCTATCTAGACTGACTGACTGTTTTTACAATTTTATATGACTGGTATACTTCTGGAAATTTCTACCAATATGCAACGTGTTCAGTTGGGGGGGGGGCAAGCTGAACCTATTGAGAAAGCACTTCAAGCAGCTCAACATTTCTATGACAAACTAAGACGCCAGGAGCAAGATGGGGCTACTCGCCACAGGGCTTTGCAGATACAGCAGGCTCACCAAAAGACGGACTCTGAGGGCTGGGGATGCCCAGTTAGCTCACACCAGCCCTATACCCAACAGTATCCTCTGCCACATTTTCAGTAGGGCCACAAGCCACAGCAGATTTCTGCACACCCCTTTTTGCCTGCCCAGCAACCCCTGCCAGGGCAATCGTTCTGTCTATATTGTAATCAGACGGGCCATCTCATCGAGCAATGTCCTACAAAACCTTCCAGAGCACGGAAATATGGTCCCACTACTGCTCACACTGATTTCATTCCTACTAACAGTACTATGTGCTGCCCTACACCCACACCACCTGCTCCCCCTCCTCCTCCTCCTAATGGGGGCTACCAGGACATTTAGATCTCCTATGGTTCACAATGACATTGCCCGACGGACCCTGCTGTGCTGTCTGCTGCTTTGCTGCCACTGGACTACTTGACACTGGTGCCAGGTTGCTCCATGCTGCAAGCTGCTGAATTTCCAAAAGTGGATGTCTCTGAGGAAATTGTCAATGCTGTTAGCATATCTGGCACCACTATCCCACACCCAGTATCAAAGGGATTGTCTGTGTCTATTGGTCCAATTACTGAACACCATGCCTTTCTGCTAAACCCTTGCTCACCTGCTAATTTGTTAGGTATTGACCTGCTATGTAAGGTGCATTAAACCATTTGTTGTTCTCCTGATGGTATTAGGGTACACAATCTAGGCAATCTCAATGTTGGTTTCTCCTCCAGCAGCCCACTCACGAGGCGCCTCCTACATAGCCTCCTTCACTACTCACACCCGCACAAGCTACAGGGGTACAACACCTTATTGCCTCAGTGCCAGTGGCCCTCTGGGCAGCACATGCCATTAAGGTACGACACATTCTCTCTGCTTAACTGTTCGCATCACTCTCAATGCAGGGGTGCCTCTCCCACAGGTGCCCCAGTACTGAATTTCACCTCAAGCAGAGGAGGGTATCAAGAATGTCATCTCTCCCCTGTGTTGACAGATTAGTGCTCCCTCTCTTTCGCTTGTCCCTGGTCCAGATGCCTATCTTATTTCTGAGTTTCCATACTCTCTTTCGCCTCTCGTTCTCGTATTCATTTTTATCCTGTTTCCAAACGCCCCACCTGCCCCACCTTCACATTTCTCTTATTTCTGGTACTTCTCTCTATTACCAGACTCACTCATTTCTATTATTCCTCCTAAACCTATGTGTCCGGAACACCCTACAACCTGCCTGTCTCTTTCTCATCAACGATTTTGACTCGCTACATCCATCTATTCTCCGCCCCAATGATTCAGCCTTGCTCGCTTGGTCCAGGCAAACTGCCCGCTGTATTCTTGTGCTCCGGATGATCCTCTGTCTCCAGAAACTTTCCCTCACACAGTTTCTCTGGGTCTTGCTTCCTGTCTCTTACTTCTGGTCTTTCCTCTAGCTCACTTATTCCTGATTATCATGTGCTCTATCTGCAGGTCGTATCCTCCCCCTGTTTTGTGTCTTTATTCTTCTGTACTACGCCCGCTTCTCCTGCTTGTTCAGTTTTCTTATTGGCTCTGTTGAAGTTCATCTTTTTCTTACAGAATCTCTTTAGTTTGCTGCTCATTTCCTCCACCCCTCCACCCCCTTTATTCCACGCCTTGTCCATCCCACCCATCCTCTGGCTGCTGTCCTCCACATGGCTCTGTAGGCCAGAGGCCTGCGACCTGCGGCATTCCATATGTGTTGTATTATGACTTCCATGTTCCCCGCCATATTTTTCACTTGCTTCTGCCTTCTTCTCTGTCCCCATCCTCAATAATAAAGCAAAATGCCCTGAGCGGCAGGGGCATTACCGACTCAGGTAATGCCTCAGGACCTATGGTTATAAGCCCGAGTGAAGCGAGTACCCCGGCCCGCAAAAACTGCATGACCGGGGCACTAAAAGCTTTTTATTTGCCCGAAACGCTGCAGAATCTCAGGGGAAAAAAAAAGACGACAAAGAAAATGGCCACCGGGAAAGGGAAAACAGAGTCCATTTTCACTTTCCATGGCGGCCATCGGGAGCGGACGTGCTAGAAACAGAAGCATTTCCAGCGGGTCCGCACCCAAAAAAAAAATAAGGTAAGTGCGGTTGGGAGGGGGAAGGGTGGGAAAGGGGAACAAAAATTAACAAAAATAAAACTTCCTGGGTCCCCAGCGGGGGACGATGGAAGCCTCCAGCCGGGAGGCTGCCATTGTCCCCCACTGGGGACCAAGGGATAGAAGGTAAGTGGGGTGGGGAGGGCAGGGAGGAGGGAGGGAAGGGAAAGAAAAAGAAAAAAAGCTTATCTGAGTCCCCGGTGGGGGGCGAAGGCAGCCTCTCAGCCGTGGGGAGGCTCGGAGCGGGGATGGCCCCGCTTTGAGCCTCTTCATTGACTGAGGGGCTGCCACGCCCCCCACCAAGGACAAGGTGGCTGGAATCCCGGCTGAGAATCGAAGGATTCTTGGCCGGGTAAGGACCCGGCGAGAGCCAATCAGAATGCGTGCTGCATTCTGATTGACTCTCGCCGGGTACTAATAAACTGTATTGACTACCCATCTCTCTTTTCTCCGATTCTGCAGGAAGACCTTCAGGATGGCATCTTCCCGAGGGGTTCCACTATGATCCAATGCATGGATAACCTTCTGTTAGCATCACCTTCCTTTCAGGTCTCCCTCACCAACTCTGAAGTGCTCCTCACTGACCTGGCAGCAAAAGGTCACAAAGTATACAAAGCTGAATTGCAGCTCTGCCTACCTACAGAGCGCAACCTAGGAAACAACATTTGCCACAGTGCTAGGTGCCTTGTCCCCTGTCATGTGTCCTGCATCTTACATTGTCCCATGCCCACCACTGAAAGCCCTATGATCCTTGATTATGCCTGCATGGTGCACCTATGCAGAAGATATTACATGACTCAGAGCCTGAAAAGCTCACAAGGTCTCCTGATGCTTTCACAGCCTTCACCAAGATCAAGACTGCCCTCTACATTGCTACCGCCCTGACCCTTCCTGACTACTCTAAATCTTTCACCCAGTTCTGTGATGAGAAACAGGGGTATGCCTTAGGCATATTCACATAGAAGCAAAGGGACCTACAACGCCTTGTAGCCTAGTTTAGCTCACAGTTAGACCCTGTAGCCTCTGCCTTTCCCAAATATCTCAGAGCGGTGGCTGCCGCTTCCCTTCTCCTTAAAAAATCTGACAACATGGCCCTAACACAGGCTTGCATGATCACCACACAATGCACAGCCACTATATACACTGATTCACGTTACGCTTTTGGTATATCACACGACTTCTGGACCCTCTGGGACCAGAGAGGTTACCTAACTACACAAGATTTTCCCATTCTCAATGCACCCTAGGTTGAAGCCCCGCTTATTGCAACTCTGCTACATACCGAGTTGGCCATTATGAAGTGCAGGGCCCACACTTGACTTTCTGACAGCACCCTCCATGGCCCTCAGGCTCATATTGACGTGCCGCTGTTTCTCCTAGGATTATGGGACCCCTTAGCATCAGGATTTGAGGACCCCCTAGCATTTCTTTACATCCTGGCCTTCCAGTTCCATAAACTCTGACAGAGGTCTCTCCGCCCACGAGAAACCTATGATAAGGCCAGTTACTGCGCCACCTTCCCCAAATCTCTGATTTACAACTGAATGCTGATATTTTTGTATCATATTCATATCATAAAAGAGCGAACGCTGGAGGTATAGGCTTTCCCTATCAAGCACCCAAACTTTGGAATGCCCTCCCCACCGTACTCCGTGCTGAAACCCCCCTCTTCACATTCCGCACAAGTCCTCAAAACAACATTATTTAATTGACAAAGCCATGACCGCGACAAATGTAACTAAGTATGCACTGTAATCATAAATGTAACCAAGTATGCACCCCTTCTATACTGTACCTACAACTTCTTACTACTATGTGTAAACTGCTCCCTTGTTCCATGTAACCAGCAACTATGCCTCGCTATGCTATTGCAACACACTCTTTGTAACAGCGCCACAATGCCTGTGGGCTGCTGCGTGCTTTAAAAATCCTAATAAATAAATGAATAAATAAATAAATAAATATTGCAAAAGACTAATGCTCATTGTCTGTTCTCACTTCCAGCAAATATAGGAGGCTCTGCTGCGACTGCCTGAAGCACCATTCCACTGCCTCCTGCCGGTGGACTGGGTGGTCCTGAAATTGCATCAGCAAAAATAATCCCTGCATCCTAGCTGGAGTGCCTGACAAACCACGCTGCAGTCCATGCCAGCCAGTGTGTGAAAGCAGCACCTCCACTCGACAGCGATAAACAGCAAGAAGTCCAGGACAAAGACAACGGGTTGTCCAACATCACCAAAGACACAGCAAAGCCTAAATCTGCAGGGGTACAGGAGACAGAGACCCCTCTTCAGCGGACCACTGGCTTCGCAGCAGCTAAAACAATGGTGACTCCGCCTCCAGCACTCCTCGACAACGAAGTTCCACTACCTGTCCCAAGGTACAATTTGCAAAGTGTGGCCACCATCTCACCCGACATCAGCAGGTGAACTATCGCTCTCAAATCTTTGCTACCCTTGTCTCATATGGGTGGCCCATCGCTCTCAAATGTTTTTTTATCACCAAGCAGCAATAATAACACTGTGCAGCTGCTGTATAGGTGCATAAGTGGTCCATCCAAAGGGTTTTTTGGAGGCCAGCTGGGTGTGCCCAGCGCTGCAGCTGATTTAATCCAGCTCTACGTATCTGTCATCATCATCCTGGAAGAGATCCTGAACATTTGCATCATCGTCTCTCCTGTCTACCGGGTCCTGTCACGACTGACACTCTTTGTAACTTTCAGGCATTAGGCCCCAATCTGCGTAGGGTTGGACTGCTAAAGCTAGGAATAGTGCTGCTTTTACCTTATTAAATGTGAAGTGTTTGCACCATGTTGTGGTTCATTACCATAGTGTGTGTTCTGCCTCACCCTACATCCACCAGCCTACACCCAGACACCAACACCTTTCTAAATTTTCACTTGGGCCTATTCAGACCTAATGACTGCCTCTGATTGCTATGTATGCTCCCACACTCCTGTGTATGCCAGTGGGGGACTCCCTTAATCCTGTCCCGTTCAATATTGCTGAATGGTGTTATAACTTCCTAATGAACGACTCTTCTTGCCCCAAGATGACCCATCCCCTTTCCTGTGGATTCGTCTACCCCAGCTATGCCAATAAATTACCTCCCAAGAGACCCACTGAATGTGTTCCAAATGCGCTGATCTCTTACACCGCTTGCCAACACTGTTGGGTTCACTGAGCTCTTCCATTCTACACGAGAGTGGATGCATGGCGAGCTGCCAGGTTCCTCAGAGTTCAGAGCTATGCAATTGCTGCTAATATAATTGATTGAAAACCGTACAATTTAAGTTCCGACAAGTGGGAGAACAGAACACAGTCAAGCCTGGAAGATGACCTTGTGGTCGAAACACCTGTCAGCTATTTTCACTTTCATTAAAATATTCCCTTCATCTAAACTTAACGTGTATGCGCAGTGTGGTTGTGAATCCGATGTACTTATATTCTACATAGTATTTCAATTATTGTTGTTATAACTGCCGTATTTACAAGGATAGGTTTTTTTATTTGCTGTTGTCTGTCATGCTGTGCTAGACAGGTGTCTCACAGAGACCAGATTGATGTCGCTTGAAATACAAATGTTTCAAAATGACAGACATTTTCGAATGTGAAACACTGATTGGGTTGAATTTTTGAATTACGAACTGTTAGGTCCACAATCTCTATCTGTACGAACAACATTGTTCCAGTAGCAATCCCTGTGCCTCTCCACCCTATCCTTATGTCATCCATATACCTGGGACAGACGTAAACAAGATACAAGTCAACTACAAGTCAATCCGCTGCAAACCGGGCAAGCCTGGTTTGCAGCGGATTGATACAGGGGTAGTTGACTTGTATCTTATTTATGTCTGTCTTACTCTCCCTACACAAGTTCAACCCCCCCTTTGACAAAAAAAAATGGGAAATACCCATATGATTCCACCCATATACCTGGGTATCTTTCATTGAGATTATACTCCAGTTTTGCTCCCTGTGGTCTATGCCCTGTTCAGGGACGATCAAACAGCGGGTTTATGTGGCAGGATTGCAATGCTATGTTCTGCAGGATTGCTATGTTATGCAGGATTATCATTAGGCTATGGTATGCCACATTATGCCCCCCCCCATATAGTTAGGCCTCAGACCCTACATGCCATCTTCCTCTGTGTCCCTCTGCACGCAGCACCCAGGACTCCAACAGCCCACATCCCTCCTGTGATTACGTCAGACCCTCTCTTCCGCTTACTCTCCACAAGTATAGCAGTAGTTCAACGTATGGGAGATAACAGAAGGGGTTCTGCGAATGCCGTTTATCAATAATAAAACACAATGTCCCTGTAGGACTGCATCACAAGGTCACAAGTAGGATATTGACAGCTCTTGCCAAATGTCTGCAATGTCGTGCCAAGTAACACCCTCATTATGAAAGTACAGAAACATTTTACCGTTTACCTATGATATGCTATATAAACCGGCACTCTAGGGTGGGGGCCCTAGAGAGAGAGAGCTCTGTGTGCCTAACTGCCTGAACACTTGCATGCTGTGTTCCCTGCTGATCCCTCTGTATGGCATGTATTTGCAATGCAATACAGCTAGCTTGGTTTACCATGAGCCTGTGTGTCCTCTCCTTATTTACTGCAAGCTGAGGCCGGCCAAGGGGGGAGGGGCTCTTGGGAAGGTGCCCGGTCTTGGCCACCACATATTCAAAGGTTTCCTTTTAGCAATTCTACATTCCTTGTTGTGCCAAGCAGGCCTCGCTCTATCTGGCAGTGGATTACATTATGTTGTAAGAACATTCTTAACAATCGTATAAAGGGCATCAAAAGATTTTACTGCAAGAACTCCATCTTTATCACACGAAAGGCAATCCGACAAATAGCCAGATCCATCTTTAGCTATCCGCCTGGTTAAATGAGCTGTATTACGAATAGACCGTCTCCTATTATTGACTATTGTGTTCAGGGGGATGGTAATTGGTGATATAAGGTTTAAGAAAAATCTAGAGGACAATTGCCACTATCTACTCGCTCAATAATGGGCAAGTCCACAAAATGCAAAGCACCCAACCCCCCGCCCCAGTTGCAATTTCTTGCTAAAAACAATCCATCAGAGCGGTCGCTGCATGAATCCATGTTCCTTTTCCCAGTCTTATCAGACACTGGCGGAAGATACATTACGGTCACCCATCAACGATAAATGTGGTCTGCCTTGCCGATTCATAGAATGGGAGTTTCTAGACATGGCAAGAATACCCCAGGCCGCCAGCTCTTTAGAATCTAAAGTATTACACTCATGAACTACCCCAATGCGTGCAGTAAAATCACCTCCAATGAATACACAGTGATCAAATAGAGGATAAAAAATATTCGCTTTAGTTACAGATTCATATTTAACATTTAAATCGTCCATGCAGGATGTTAAGGAGTGTGCACCCCCATTAGTATTGTATACATTAAATATAAGCCCATGCTTGTGTGTCTGAGAAGTCCATTTTCAAATGTGTATATTATTAGATGAAAAAGAAAGATGTTCATATTCAATGGCCAAAGATGCTCTAACGGGACTACCAAATGTCCTTTTTGGCCCATCATTTTTTGGGTGGAAGTGTGGGAGTAAATAAGGTGTCCAAACCCAGAATATGTGGGAATGTTATAGCCATGTGTCTTGCAGTAAAACAATATCAGAACCTTAAACAAATTCATGTCAATACAGGTCACTCTGTTTCAAATTGATCCCTGCAATATTCCAGGATAATACCAACCCTGTCTGATGTTGCACTAGCATGTCATTGTCTGATAATTTGTAGATGTGTTACGTAAACAATTTCCACCAAACAGCCTCCCCCCCTCCCACAGAGCTCTCTAATCAACTGAGTAAACTTAGACCCTATCTGGACAGTGGAAATATCATTTATTGAAGTGTTGTCATGCTAAAATGAGTCAAGTACCAAAGGACCATCCTCCAAGCAAAGTCTCCTTTTTGTGTTCAATAATGAAGACCCCCTTTACACTCGGACCTCAGATGACAAGAGCTGCCATTTAAAGATAACAAGATCCAGATCCCGTGTTGATCCAGACATGGAGTTGGCCTCCTTGTTGGCTATTTCTGTACAGAGATTTACCGTGTTAAAAACAGGAGACGCGTTTAGTGACTCGATGAATACTTAAGCGGCAACGCTCTAAATTCAATAAACAAGAAGCCTTCTACTACACATTAGTCCAGGTTAACTTAATACAGTCCATACTATTTTCACCCTTGAGAGAAAGTCTTTCCGCCCTGATAAAATCACTGTGAATAAAAGTTTAATTAATATATATTTGCTTATTCTTACATTACATAATATTCATTTTCTCGTCCACCATTTTGAATCGGGAAAAAGATTGAAAATGTAAGCTAGAAAACATGTGAAGGCGGCTGCCTTTTCAGATTTCTTTTAAAAAGAAGTGGCCCCCGCAGCAGGTTCAACATCCTCTTCCAACCCCCATACCCATCCGAGCACTTCCACATCACATGGTTGAGGAGGAACCTACATGGAGGCAGCAATCATAAGACAATTTTTGTTTGCAGATCATAAAAATATGTGAAACCTTTTTAAGTTTTGACTAAAAGTTGTCACTTCAACTAATGGAGCAAACGCCATTTGGAAGGATAGCGTAGATGGCAATTTTTTTATTTTTTTATTTTTTAGTAAAGTGCTTATTAGTTTACTAAGAAACATTTTGCACAAAGGTTTTCCATAAACATTACAAATTCACATATTAACAAATAAAAAGAAACACAAAGCATACTCCAGGACAAAAACATCGATACATTAGTCTCTGTTAAAAAGGAAAACTAAATAATGTGCATCGTTAAGAGCTGCAACTTCAGTGTAAAGTGCTAATGTGTTGTTCCTAGCCAAGTTCTACGTCTAACCTTTAAAATCACTAAGTTAAGAACATTTAAAGACCGGAGTAATTTCAGCATCATACAGAATTCATACTCTGAAACCATCCATTGCCAGAAAGCCTGCGTATTAAGCCAACCAGTGTCATCGAGACATTTGTCAGAATACTGAGGTCTACACTGCTGCAAACCTGGCATTTCAAATAGATATGCAATAGGTTTTCCAATACTCCCTGTTCTTTGTAATGTTCACAACTAGATTTTGAGAGTTCACCCCTTCTTCTGGTGGGATTTATTTCACCCGTCGGTAACAGGTTTAGCCTTAATCTCAAAAACTGCATGCACCAGTCCAAGTCGGGAACGGATGTCAGATATTTGGCAAATGTTTATGGATGTATACCTACCTATCTTAGTGATGCATCATTATTCCTCACTTTTGTATGTTTCTGGCATTGTGATTTGCTGAAGGGTGAGCATTCGGTTTGTTCCTTAGTTGCAATTGGTTGCCTCTACTGTCAATTTAATAAAAGAGTCCAAGATGGCCAAAGCTTGACCGAATCGTTTTTGTCTACTTTTTTGTAATATGTGCTTGTATTGTGTTCATTTGCTTATTGATTGTTATTTGCAATGGCGTGACCGTCCTTTCTGGCCTTTAATAATGGCATGAACTCTGTTGAGCATTTCACACCACACTTGTTATATGAATGTCAAAACCAGAGGCGTTGCAGGGGGGGGGGGCTGAGGGGGCTATAGCCCTAGGACTTTTGGTTGTAGCACCGGATAGAAGCTCAGGGGTTACAACCAAAAATGCTAGCTAGCCCCCAGTCTCGACAGTCCCAAAATTAGCATATCCCCTGATCTTTTCCAGACCTAGCAACACCCATGGCCAAAACCTATTGGCTTAATCCATGCTTGATAATGCTAGTGTGAAATCTTTACAAGTAGTCTAGTCTGTAACCAGGACCCAGGCAAAGGCAGACTGGTCTATTGATATTGATATTTTATTTCTATCGCGCTCGTACACAAGTGTTTCAGAGCGCGACAAGGCAAGGGAGGGGAACAGGGGAGAACAAAACCACGATCTCACTAGGCCCAGTGACATTGAGAACACTCAATTGTATCAGTGTCTATGCGGAAGTATGTCTATTTTCTGACAGACCAATGCCTCCGAAAGACCTGTTAGGCTAGGCCCAAGGACGTGTGAACTCGTGGCAAATCCGTCATTTGCCACGAGTTCACACGAAGCAAATGACCTTTCCATGTAGTGAACCACTCTCGAGAACATTCTAGTTGATTCTGACTGAACAGACTAACAGGGCCGAAGGGTTCTTGACTTCAATTGATAGTTTTATTGAAACAATAGAATGTTCCCATGGCTCTATGCTGGGCTTGTATATTCCCAATGTCCAAAAACTCATATGCCGCAATTGGATCTAGTAAAAAACTTGAATTTCCACCAGGTTGACTCTTACCCAGCACTACGTGCCTTTCATAGGCGCAGCCCTGTCAGGAAATCTGCCAGCTTCTGTATAGGCCAGTCCGCCAAGCCATGTTAACATACCGTAGGGGATCAAATTAGAATTTGTTTCAGCGTGTTTTCGTATGTTTGTGTATCTGAGGTGGTGCAGCTGACAGTGTTTTGCGGTTTTGGGCGGTTTGTATTTCTCTGTGCCAGTAGGTGGATGTTGGTGTGGGTGTGTGCACGTGTCAGCACTTAGCCCTCTGGCGTGCCACAGAATTAAATAAACCATTATTAGATTAACATTTTTACCACTCAGGAATGTCAGGAGAAGCCACAGACAATCGCTCCACACACCCAGCCATGCAGGGGAAGATACGCATACAGAAACAAGCGCGTGCGCACTCACGAACACACAGAAACACACACTCACATACTCAGTAAGGGCCTTTCACCTTTTTCAAACGAAAGGGACCTCGAGCCTCAGGGGAGTCCCCTTGTTGACAGTCAGCAGTCTTGTAAAACAGCAATATTTTCATTTCTCTATTTTCGTTCTGGGGCTTAAAACGTGCGCTTGCAAGCTGTGTTCTCTCTTCCCACAGGATATACAGAAGTGTTATCACCTCATTGCCTTCTAACTTTCCTTCGCATAAGTCAGTTGCTGACAAAGAAGAATTTAGAGCTCTTCAGGGGCATTTAGAGTTTAAGCTCCCTGCTGACTGGCCATCTCTTGCTTGTCACTTCCACAGGTGCCTCAGACTATTTTTGCTCTACGGAGGGGGCCCACAACTATCATGTTGTAAAGGCTGCCACACATCTTCAGCTGGGCCTGTACACACGCACATAGAAACACACAAGCACACAAGCACAGAAATACACAAACACACACACATACCGAGACACAAATACACACATGCAGACAGACACACAACATGTCCTATGACTACATGCAGTATTCAATGACTGCATGTTTTAATAGAGTACTACACAAATAGAAAACACTTTAACCATCAGCAATCGCCAGGAATTAGAGCCAACACACACAAGGTGCTAATCCCATAGAGACGCCACTATGAATAAAGGACCACAAGCTAAGGCAGAGTTGAGGACCTCAAAAATGGATCACAACTATTCAACAGTTGTAGCCCACCCTACTGTAAATGCTCTGAATAGTAAGCTAATGGTTGGAGCCCGATTGCCAATAGATAGTGAACCTGCTGCCACCACACTAGCTGGCCGGATTTCCCATTGCCAATCAGAAAATAGTGAACAGATGCCAGTTGTAATAAATCTCTCACTTCCTGGTTAGGCCACTATGGCCAATAATAAGACTCCACGGATTTATGCCTTTACTTCTCCTGCATTCACTTCGCCATATATTCACTTTGGAATATTTATCTCTTCATACCTTTACTTATTTTGTCTTTCACTTCTATCATTTACTTCGTCATTACAGGGGGAGACCTCTCTTACCCTCTTCTTTTCTAACCCATATTCTTCACTCTCACACGTCCCTGACCGCAACCGTAACCTTATAGCTAACCTTACCATATCCATTGCACCTGACAATGTGAAGATACAGACGAAGTCAAGGTGTCATGTCCCCCATTACAGCTGCTCCTCCCTCCTCACACTTACCTGCAAAGGCAGTCACGGCACACACTTCAAGGCGGCAGCATCCTACCCAACGAGTGAGAACACCAGCATGCAATCGGGGTGTTTTCCGTCCTTCATTTCGTTGGTAGTTGCCATGGAGACTTTCACACAACTGGCAACGTCCCCGGTCTTCACGATCATCCTTGCGACACATAGAGAGACTTCCACAGCAACCTCGATCATCCTGCATCACGTGATCAAGATCACGTGACAATCCTCATGCTGCACGCTTCCGTGATCCACAACACGTGACTGCCTCAAACGAGTTCAAAAGCATCCGAAAACACGGAAGCAGTGCTTCACAGCTGATCTCGTGAGGATATTTGGCGTTTCTTGTTTTTCCATCCAAATCACGTTTACTACGACCTCGGACTGTTCAACGGACTTGATTTTTGCCTTCTCCTTGGATTTTGGAACTGTTTCCTGTACGACCTCGGATTGCCTTACGGACTCGATCTTTGTCTACTCCTCGGAATTCGGAACTTCTGTCCCTTACGACCTCGGACTGCTCTACGGACCTGATTTTTGCCTATCCCCTGGATTGCTTCTGATCAATCTCTCTGGAACTTTGGATCTTTGAATTCTGTTTCTTGGAACTTGTGCTTTCAGGTCTTTGCCATCTGACCCAGGTGTTATCCTCCTACTAGCCGTGCGGAACGCCTGGTCTTCCAGCCCTCGACCTCCTGCGACCCACTACATTCAAGGCACTGTTGTCATACACTGGGGTAAGCCCTATTCCAATTAGTGTTTACATTGCAGTTCTTTACTACTGCACCTGTTTAAATAATCACCCATTGCCTTACAGTGGTCTGGGGTTCTTCCGGTGTTCCTGGTTCCTGATTGACGGCTCACAACATCTGTGGCCTCAAAGATTGCACAGGCAGTTTATTTCTCCTGCCTGTGCGGAACTTGGGGACGGAGGTACGATAATCTGCACGACCATCAAGATCAGAACACAAGGTAAGAAGAAGTAAACACATGAAGAAGTAAATGTCTGACAAACTGAATGCTGAAGTGGTAAGTGTTGAAGAAGTATTTCTTGCGAAGTAAAGGGGGATACCGACTCCACAGCACTGTCATGTCTAAAGGTACACTCATTATTTTATCTCTGCTTAGTTGTAGAGTTTGAGCAATTCCAATGCGAAAGCAGAAAGCAATGCTTTCCAGGTGTGGCAAGTCTGTCTCTCTGTAATTTTGAAGGAAAGCATTGTGAAGGGAGACTACAGGCCCCACAGGCATGCTATCCCTCTAACCTCACTGCCAGTCTACATATAGCATCCTGTGACGAATCTGGGCTATTCGTCCCTTCTCCCCGGGGGGGGACTACCCCCTTTGAGGCTAGGTAGGTGAGCCCACTAAGCCAAACCCTTCCTAGGAGTCTGGCAAAGTGGGGCCCCACTGGGAGGGACTCCCCTCAAGGGTACAAACACTCCAATTCCTATAAAGAACTCCCTATCAAGAATACACTGTCGGTATATTTTGGAATGAAAAGACTGATCTAACTTCTATTTTGAATCCAAGAAATAGTGACATTTCTTCAACCTCTTTGGCTTCAAATAATGCTGGATTCTCCTTGAACTCAACAGTCAAAGAGGAATGACATGCATCTTTCAAATACGGCAGCGGAAATAAAGAGACAAGGAACATTCAATGGAGGAGAAAGAATCCTATGCAGAGACAAGCCTCTGACGAGAGAACGTCCCGTTGGGGCGGAGCGGAACTGCTCTGTGCAGCCAGCGGTAGCGTGGAAGAAGAGTGGGAGCAAGGAAGGACACCGAAAGGCTGGTACTGTGAGTGACCAGCTGGTCATGAGCAAGGCAGGGACAGATCACCATCTCTCCTGGTGGCGTGACCACGCTACAGCTGTGGTGGGTCTGGGCCCCAAAGAACTACACCGAAATCAGGGTTATATGGAGGAACTTATCCTCCACTCCAAATACAAAGAAGGAGACTTCTGAGATGTGCAGAGTCCAGAGAGCAGGCGGCGCTGACATATTGGAGAAGCCGGATAGGCGAACAAACTAAAATCACCATGCTGAGACACTATCCCACTGGAGCAGACCCAACGGTAAAAGAGGTACCCGGGTTGGCCTGGGCAGAGGGAGGGGGGTGGAAGGAAGAGATCAGGAAGCCAGAATGGGTTACGTGAACCCTAGAAACCTGAGCCTGAACATTGGTCACACCAAAGAGGCCATCCTAGCTGGGGAATCAGAGGAGTGAGGGGAACCCTATTGAAACAAGTGACATTGTACATTATCCGAGAAGAAGTAAACCTAGAGGGTTCAAACAAGTAGAACAAAAGGCGAGCGGAAGGAAGAGAGCAGGAATCCAGAACGGGTTATGGGAACCCTAGAAACCTGAATCCTGAATATTGGCAATGGCCAAAGAGATCATCCAAGCTAGAGAATCAGAGGGGTCAGGAGAACCCTATTGAAACAAGTGACATTGTACATTATCGGAGTCAAAAGGAAACTTGGAGGTTTCAAACAAGCAAAACAAAAACCAAGAGGGGAACAACCAAACGTGTGGAAAAGGGATGAAGGAAATATCCCTCCATTAAAAGGATACCGACTTGAAACTTCTCCTAAAGAAGTTAAAGGGGGAGTTGAGGAGCCTTGTTTGGTGAACTGATCTGCCCTGCCAGCCCACCTGTCAATAGAGAGGTTGGAGCTGGGCCCATGGGGTTGCTTCTCGAAGCAAGGTCTGCGCTCAATAAATAAAATAATAATAATAATAATAATAATAATAATAATATTGATGTGTGGAACTAACAGTTCAGACCCCTGACCTACACTTGGCACCACCCACTACAGAAGGACCCCAGAGAATGACCTCACTTGTTGGTCCCACCCCTGGGGCAGCCTCCCTGAGGCCACAACTTCACTCATCTGCCTCACGCCAGAGTACAGACAATCCTGTTTCCCTTCTCTGTCCTTATCTACTTAACTCTATATACACTCCCCTAAGTGTACTATACTCAAATACTATTATACCCTCTACATACCTATAACTGTAAATATGCACGTGCACTTAAATATACATATAAATATGCACGAAATATAACAACAATACCATATAGAGTTTTTTTTACATAGGGGGACTGCTGCACTCTGCCAACCTTTACCAGTACCTGTGGTGCTGTCAAATTGTTGTTTGGGGCTGTCCCGGATGAAATGGTGGGCTGCTCCACAGTCTGATCTTCTGGGTTGGCACTGTACACCATGTGGGGCCACCCAATCGCTCAATGTGTCCCTGCGCACATACACTGTCTTTCGAGGGCCCTCGTGCCCGTGTGTTGTTCCGCCATGATTACCACTGTGGTTCTGCGGCCTGTTGTTATCTTCTGGGCACTCCTGTTCCCTGGGGAGCTGCCTATGATCACCGCTGCTGCCCTCTAAATGTTCTTGGATGACCCCATGCCATAGGGAGTTGCCCGTGATCACCACTGCGGCTCCGGCACCACATTGCTTTAGGAAGTGTTCCCATTACCAAGGGGATGCTGCTGTTCTCAACCGCCATGCTCCCAGATCCTACCAATGGCCTTGTGGCCAGGTCCCCTCTGTCGCATTGGAGTGACGCAGGTGGTGGCCTGCATACTCAACAGGGCTCTGGCCAGCCTGCCGGAGCTTACATCTTCCACCGGGCCACGATGACAGAGCGGCCTGAGACTTGTTTCAGGCCCTAGGTGCCGCCGCTCAAGGGCGTGGTCCCCATTGAGCTGCCTCTCTCGCTTCCCCTTTTTTCCTCACTTTTTCTTGATCCAACTTTTTTCTTGGAATTCTTTCTCCCTTGCCAGCCCATTCTTGGGCACGAGAGATGTGTCTCTTCATTTCTGTTCTTCAACATTCCATTTGGCCCGTGGCAGGCCGGATGGATCAGTCCAGGCGAGTCTAAGTAAATCACATACACACAGTATATAAAAACTAAATTAAGTACTTTTTAATACAACCTGGTGTCTGCGTTAGTTAGGGGACAGGTGTACAGGTCTGGATGGCCAGGCGCTATTCGGGCCAAAAGCTACAGAAAGATAAAACGTGGCTTGGGTTTAAATATGCTGCAACCAGCCCGTTATTCATGGTAGAGACTCCATTTAATGGTGAGAGCAACTGCGTACAGCTTCTGGTAAAATAGTTACCACTTAAACAGAGACCCAGGGCCTTTTAAAGGTTTCTGGGCAAATCCGCCTTGACTGGATACCCTTCCTGGTCTGCATGCGTGCAGGCATGCACACATTCAGGCATGATGTGTTCCTGACGTACTTCCGTTCGTCAAAGGTCCCCAGGAGACGAGATGCCCAGTGACGGTTCTGATCCAGATTGGCAATTGGTTTCAAAACCTAGAGGCGAGAGTTACAAATGAAAAGTCTCCAGATCGAGATTTGTCTAATGAGTGGGTAGCACGTAGAAGTCTGGATACGAGTGGAGGACCCCAGATCAGGTGTAGTTTGGCATTTAGGCTGTGGGAAAGAAGGTCCAATTTTGAAGCAAATACAGCGAGAAACGCATTAGAACTTGGATTGTATGGGCTTGTAACTGGCAACTAGTGTAGGGAGGATAGCACCAGGGAGGAGATGTCACTGTTGAGGAGTGTGAGACAGGCCCCAGTGTTCTGAAGTCTCCATAGGAGTCGGGCACGGAAGCCAACACGGGGAGGATAGATCAGGGTCAACGCGTTTGTCTGGGAAGCAAGACAACGCATAGCAACACAGGTTCGAAAATGGGCTCAAGTCCCCGTTATTAAGTGCCTTACAAAAGAACAATTATAATTATAAAGCAAAGATTGTTACCATAATCTAGCCTGCATGACATAAGGGTGTTCATCACTGTGACTTTGTGGGGAAACAGGTGGACACTTGAGAGTACAGAGAAGAAAGATGGAAGTACTAACCACTGAGTTTATTTGGTCACAGGTAGAGTTGGACTCTAGGCAGAAACCAAGATCTTTCACAGTTGGCAAAGGGTGATTGGCTTGTATTTGTGTGTTCTGGTTTCTAAACCTAATATTGCTAACGGAGGGCAAGCTGCATGTCTATTGAGACTAAGCCCACAACCAAGAGCTTAATTAATCAAATAAAAAAATTATTTTCTGTTTGACATGCACTTACTTTGCCCTATCTCAAATAATAAACTGAAAGATTTTTTTGAGCCTAGTAAGGTCTTTTAGTTAACAGTCAAAAACATATAATGCAGATGATCGTATATAATGAATCCAATACATTTGCAAATTGGTTTGTTAGTATACCTAGAGCCTGATTCATGGAAATATTTCTGTGGAAAATAGGGTACTTAAGCGCCAAACTGCATGTGTAATCCCGTTGGTCGATTCATGGAATCAAATGCGTGGGATATTCCTTGGACTTGCGTGGATTTTGCGCAGGCGCGGCACGTCTCTGCGAGCGGCCGAGTGCCTTGCTTGAGACTCCACCCCGAGCGTGGGCGAGGCCTGCGCAGAGGACGCAGTAGGGGGTGGACAAGTAATCCTGCCAACCCTCGTTAGAATACCTTTGGCTCCCTTCCTGCTACACCCTTGTACATGACAATGTGTTACTAAAACTGTATATTGTATCTTATTTGTATCTTGACTATGTGACATCACCTCATTCTGTATTGTATAATTTGTATTATGTAAATGTACTTATCTGTAACCAAGCTGCAAGTTGTTTTATGCAATGCGCCCTGATACCCTCGGGTCTGGTGCGCAATACAAGTAATAAAACAAACAAAACAAACAAGCTCGGAAAATGAGGAAAAACAAGGAAAAAACTGGGCGTTACAAGGGATGGGCCGCAGGCAGTCAATAGCATGCCCACAAATGCGCACAGCAAAGCGTATTCATGGATGTGACTGCGCAACCTCTCGCTTGTGAAATGCTCATGCAAATCCCTCAATCTCTCCACCACCTGAAGGCAGGCGTAAGGCCATTTGCGCATAGGATTCGCAGCACGAAGGTGAGTTTGCATGTCGGATTTAGGGGTGTGTGCACACAGACGGGGTTCTGATCAGACTTAGGGGTGCGGGTATGCTGTGTAATGGGGTGCTGGGACGGTTTACAGGGGTTCGCACGCAGATTTTCAGAGTTTTACTTGTCGGGGTGCCGGCAACAGTTATGGGGGACCCTACACAGGGTCCCTGAGATGCAGGCCTGCTAGCGGGGGACCCCACCCACTGGTTGAAGGGTGAGTTTATTCGCGCCAGGGTGAGCGCGCAAATGTAGCTGTTTTGGCTGTTTATGCTTTGCGTGGGGGTCGTGTCAGGGGCGTTCCAGGCGCAACTTGCTAATACCGTAACTTTCTTGCAGTAAATTCCATGAATAAGTGGGGCACGCATTTATTATTCTGCGTGCAGGCTCATGCAGTGTCGTTCTCGGCGTATGGCAAATGCAGGAGAAATGCACACTATTCCATGAATCGGGCCCTAAGTGTGTACATTATAAGCACATGCTGTCAGATGACAGATACATCTAAGTTAAGCCTAATTATAAACACATGCTGTCAGATGACCGTTACTTCTGCGTTATGCCGAATGTATGGCCACCCGTTTCGCCCATACTCAGGCTTTCTCAAGGCTTTAGTATCCAATGTCATTCAGATAACATCTCTAATGAAAGTTTAGTGTCCAGTGTCATTCAGATAACAGCTTTAATGACAATTTCGGTTATTCATAATCACAATAATTTTTGTTTCAGATTTATTATACTGTGCTCTCAAGGCTTTCAAGAGAGTCCTTAAAAGAGAGAGAGAAATGAGAAATGGAGAGAGAAAGAAAACAATACAATAGCTACAAATGCATTCAGAATGTCATCATCTTTAATCCACTTTCATCTGAGGTACTATTATGTTAGTGATATTGGGTGCGGGTGTGCATGCAACCACTAGCCCAGCGTCATCCATGAGGTGTCATGATTATGTTCCCTGAGATTGTGCTTGTTCTAAAGCGTGATTGTAGAGTCTATCCAGTGAATCCCATGACCAGTCTGTGGTTGGCTATGTGTAAATACAAGCTTCCTTGAGCCAAAACCCTGCAGAAGACAGTAAAAGTATACTGTTTTGAATCAGGCACTATGTGAGTCTACTTGTTATCATTACAAGCCGACTGCAGACATTAATTGTGAAAGCTGTACGAGCGATCCCTCGCATAATAAATCTACTCCAGTTTAGGATGAATACTATTATTAATGAGTGATACAAAAGGTGCCATGGTGACGGCACAAAACAACTCGATACTCCATTTCTCATTTCTCTACCTCTTTTATGGACTCTCTTGAAAGCCTTGAGAGCACAGTATTAGAATTAATTTGAAACAGAAATGATTGTGATTATGAATAACTGAAATTGTCATTAGAGCTGTTATCTGAATGCGACTGGACACTAAACTATCATTAGAGATGTTGGCCCTCATTACAACCCTGGCGTAGGGCCATGGTGCTATTAGCACCATGGTCCATGCCGGATTCCGCCATGGTGGATGGCGGATTTACCGCCCCATTCCAAGGTTGGCGGGGCGGTAAATCCCCATTCACCATTGCCCCTTCCCCATTTTTGCCCCATAGGGCTCAATGGGGATGGGGAAGGCGCTAATTACGGCACCGTAAATTACGGTGCCGTAATTAGCACCAAGGTCGCTTAGCGCCTTGGACTTTAACGCCTGCAAAAAGTAGGCGTTAAAGTGTGAATCTGGCGTTAAGGGTTTTACGGCGCCGCAGCCTTTTACGGCGCCGTTAACCCCTTAACGCCAGGGTTGTAATGAGGCCCGTTATCTGAATGACATTGGATACTAAAGCCTTGAGAAAGCCCGAGTATGGGCGAAACGGGTGGCCATACAGTTGGCATAACTTAGGTGTAGCTGTCATCTGACAGCATGTGTTTATAATTTACACACTAAGTATACTAAGACTCCACTTTGCAAATGTATTGGATTGATTATATACAATCATCTTCATTATATATTTTGACTGCCAGCTGAAAGACCTTACTAGGCTCAAATGAAAGTTTCAGTTTATTATTTGACATAGGGCAAGCGCATGTCAAACAGACAAAGGTTTTTTCATTCAATATAAAGGTTGGTTAGTGATAAGGACATTGGTGTTGTCCCCATTGAGTTACAACCAGTTGACACGCATCAGGCAGTGAATGGTTGTCATGCCTGGCTTGCCCCCAGACGTTTCAGGAGATTTGTCGTGTCTGGCCAGGTTTAGGGGTCATGGGCATATGAGTAGAAAATATAACCAAATGATTGCTTCAGCAGTGCTGGGGATGTAAGTATACTGTATATTGATGAGGGGCAGATTCCTGTGGGGAATGGGAGGAATCTGAGGGCATCCTCCCATCTGCTCCCCTTGGATCTTCCTCTCAGGTGGCCAGGAACCCAGTGACCTGTGGGGTGGATATGCGAAGGAGGATCACCTGGGTTGAGGGACCTCGGGGAGTGGGGAGAGGATGTGTTTAGGTGTGACATGGTATCCCCCTTTCCCACATGAGAATGAGTTCTACCATCCCCCTGCTGTTGTGAGGTATTGTACGTCTTTTCCCCTTCCACACACACCCACTGTCCCACAATCATACGACTGGGGCGAGGAAGAGGCAACTAGGAGTGATGCACACTTCTAAGCAATTTCGCCACTCTGGTAGAGACGAGGAAGATGCCTATGGAGGGTCAGGCATGTCCAGTTAATTGCTATAATTATGGTCGGGAAAAAAGTACTCACACCTGCAAATTATTGAAAGGCCACAGGTGCTTAAAAGGAGGGCCAAGCAACACATAAGGGAGAACCTTCCTGGAGAGAAGGTGGCAGTTGTGAGGCGAGGAGCAGGCTCGAGCAGGACTGGCAGAGAGGATGCTGTGTGTTTCCCGGAGGAGAGAGCGGTGCTATGACCCAGGCAGGCCGTGAGAAGACCAGGGCCCCAGCAAATACTTGAGCTGCGTGGAACACAGAAACCTCCTAACCGCTGCCGGACGCTCTGAGAAGGGTTGCTGACAGCAATAGCTGCTCGCTGGAGCTCTCGACCTGTACCCGGGAGTGAAGAGAGTGACGGAGAACCGAAGGAACATGCCCAGAGGAGCAGACAAGCCCCAGTGAGTGCGAGACAGGGAACACACGTAACGGTTCACTCCAGGGGCAGGAATTGGACATCTAATGTTTGCAAACGAATGGAAACTTATGAGAATGGGGTTAGGAACCTGAATGAAAGAACAATTAATCATGAAAAAGTTGTCAAGTATTTTGGGAAATACAACGGCATATATTGAATACCAAACTAAAAAGAAGATATGTAAATCATGTCAAATGACTGACAGCACAAGTGAAAAGCGAATGATGTGCTATTGTGAAAGTAGTGAAACCTGCTAATAAGAATTGATGAACAAAGTGAAAGCCTGTAATGAATATTGTAAAAGTAGTGAAAGTAGTGGAACCTGCCAAGAAGAATTGAGGAATAAAAGTGAAAGCTTGAAAAGAATATATATGAGCTAAGTAAAAGGCAAGTGTGAGAGGCAAGTTGCTGAACTTGAGTAGACAATGTGAAAGACAAGTGTGAAAGACAAGTTGCTGAACTTGAGTAGACAATGTGAAAGACAAGTGTGAAAGACAAGTTGCTGAACTTGAGTAGACAATGTGAAAGACAAGTGTGAAAGACAAGTTGCTGAACTTGAGTAGACAATGTGAAAGACAAGTGTGAAAGACACGTTGCTGAACTTGAGTAGACAATGTGAAAGACAAGTGTGAAAGACAAGTTGCTGAACTTGAGTAGACAAGGTGAAAGACAAGTGTGAAAGACAAGTTGCTGAACTTGAGTAGACAATGTGAAAGACAAGTGTGAAAGACAAGTTGCTGACTTGAATGGACAAGGTGAAAGCAAGGTGATGGAAGAGGATATACACCACAGAATAAAGTGAATACAAGTTGTGTCAAAGCCAAACGACTGCCAAATAGAAACCACTGCACATGTCAAGTGCTGACACTGGTACAAGGTGGAAAAACGATGCTGGACAAGCAAAACTAAGAGCATCACGAAGTGCCAAGGTTATTGGTTGCATGACCTGTGATGGGTGGACCGTGTGGTCCAACAACTGCGCCTAGATCAAGTAGCCCGACTTAGGAAGGAGCCAAGAGAGGCCAAAGACAAAGGCTGTATGGTATAAGTGCCGAAGTGGAGGAAAGCATCCGTGCAAACTGTTATGTAGTCTGAAGGAGTATAAGGTGTACCTGGAAACATTGTTGAAAGTCAAGAGACTGGAACTGTGTTGAACTTGGAGAAGGGAATCCTGAGATATCCTGAAACTGTGTTATACTTGGGGAAGGGGACCCCAAGCCTTTTTGTGGAACTATTTGAACTTGGAAAAAGGGAAGTTGAAACAAGACACAGCTGGAAGTAGCTCAGAACTTTATTTTGAACACTTTCTTTTGGTGCTGACATCCCTACACATTGTATATCTTACATTTTCAGAGCAAGTATGTTATGGACACAGAACAACTTTTAAGTTGAATTTACTAACACAGACTGTCCTTAGTTTGTTTAGGTGGGGAAATCCCACCTTAGTCTAGGGCAAGTTATGCCTTAGTCCATCCTGACATATCAAAGAAAGTCCTTGTGTTAAGAAAGTTAATCTGTTGTCTGTGTCTTGCTTCATGATGCCTTCACAGGACCCATGTGAGCGGGCTTGAGGACTTGATTAGAAAGAGGTAATATAAACTATCTGGTTTCTGTTTGAGAGAAAAGTGGTCTGTCTGAGGGAAAGAAGGGAACAAACCACTGGGTGCGATATCTGAGGTTTGGGAGAGGAGTATCTGGTGGCCGACTTTGTCAAAAGTAGCAGATTAATTGGTGAAAATCAGGGTGTCTATGGTTAGGTGATTAAGGATACATTTTTGGAAGAGACAGCAAGATTATTCATGTGATATAGAAAGATTTTGCCATTGTAAATCTTACTTTATAATTTTTACTGTCCCGCAGCTATGAATCAAACTATAAAGACTTTAACTGATTACTTAAAACATTTATGCTCAGTAAATAATTGTGCATGGAATACATTTGCTGCTCTATTTAATAGGACCTATCATCAGCAGAATAATGTATGTATTATCATCATTATTATTATGGTATTTATTGAATGTGGACTTAGCTTCAGGAAGCAATGGCGCGCTTTACAAGCATTGGGGAAGAACAAGGTTAAGGAGCATAGACACAAGGGAGCAGGGATCCAACAGGGAAGGAAGGGCAGTAGTCAGCAATGGATCCACAAGTGACCATTGGTGGAAACAGTGGGGATCAAGGCACCCAGTCTCGGGTAAGGTGGGGAGTGGACTGTGAATGCACCTAGGCGTTAGGGAGGAGCCATTCCTTGAAGAGGAGGGTCTTGAGCTCCTTCCTGAACTGTAGAAGCGAGGGGCTGAGTCGGATGTTGATGGGGAGGAGGTCCAGAGTCTTGGAGAACAGACAGAGAAGGCCTGTCATTAGTGTACATCTGTTCTATATCTATGTGTGGGATAAGGTACCCCCTACTGTACTTTATAAGGTTATTGCAAGTCACTGAGGAGTTCCATAACCAAACAGAGGAACAAGGCCGAAACCGAGTTCCTGTATAAGGTCACAGTAGGGAAAATGTTATCCTTATAACACATGGCCATACACTGTCATCAACTTAAAGGCCTGGCCTCTTGCTTAATGTAATGCAAGAGCTCTTCCAGCGGCTGATAAATATAATGAATGTACAATCTGTCTGGGTTAGAAATATCATATGCAACTCCTAATGTGTTCCAGAAAAATAATGTAAGCCGTTTAATCATATGCATCTAAACATTTATTTTGTGAATTAAAACAAACAATAACATGCAAATTCTTGCTCCCACGTGTTAAACCCCAGATGTGCACAAACTAAACATGCTGTCATAAACAGTTCTGATCAGTTAATGACTGCAAAGTGACACAGAAAGCTATTTTTATACAGGAATTTGTAAGGCTTGCTGTGACAGCCTGAATTCTGATCTGCGCTGGCTCAAGCAGCAGGCATTGTGACATAACAATTGCTGCGTAATAACTGATTACAGAGCAGCCGTGATGTCATTTTCTTATTACAGGTCAGAAATGATGGGGAAAACGAGCATGTAATCAAATTATGTATTGGATTTTAAATTGGTATTGCAGGCTGCCATATAAAATATATTCATTCCATTGAAGAAAAAAAACATTTGTAGTTTCAAAATACACCCAATGTGCTATGGGTCATGGTGCCATTTTAAAAGAGATGACTGACAAACTGACTGCTGAACTGATTACATTAGTAGACAAAATACAGAAATGGGTTCCCCTAGGGAGATTTAAAAAAAAGATTCGAGGAAATCATGAAAGAAAGGAATTCCAAGAGTTTACCACTCGAGAAAGAATTTGACACATGAAAATAGACTTAGATAACTTCTCACACGAACAAGCCTTCAAATATGTTCAAGTGGATTATGATCCTAGTGTGTACAATGACCGGTTAGTGAAGAAAGTACAGTTGAGGATGGTTGACATAAGGAATACTATCCAGCAAATAGAGGTCAATCTAGGAGTAGAGAAAGGTAGACTCATACGAGGCACATACCAAAGAAATTGAGGAGGAAGAAGCAGAGGTTCAACCCAATCCAACTGTTTAGGGAGAGACCAAGGACGAACAGATTGGGAGTATGAACCTCAACAAACCAAGAGCAGAACAGCTTATTGAACAATTTGTTCACAGGTTCCCGACTGAAGGCAAAATCTCAATGTAAGAGAAGGACTTCAGTTGTGTGCCCGCTGCCAAATATGCCAGTTTCAGGACAAGAACTAAATGACAGCAGCTCTTTCGGGAAAATACATTTAAAACAGTACTTTATGAATAACACGTTTACTGTCCTGAAAATCTTAGTGGCTTTCGTAGGCCCTCAACCTTTTGTCCTCCCTCCTAGAGTCACACGTCAGAAGCAGTGGTGTTTGAGAACACAGTAATGCAAGAATTAGTCGTACTGGAGAATAATATGAAGATGCATGGCTTTCAAAACATCTCTAAACGGGAAGGGCAGGCAATTCAGTTTTTAAAGTCTAATAAAGAAATCATCCTCATGAAGGCAGACAAAGGCGGCGCCATGGTTATGCTAAATAGGGAAGCATACATTAAAGAATGAAACCGACAACTGAGTGATGTGTCATTTTATGAAGAAATACTGAGTAACCCAATTGAGAGGTTGAAGAAATTGATCACCATGAAAGTTGAAAAGGCATATCACAGGCAATGGATCACTAAACAAGAGGCAGATTTTTTAGTAACACTTAGTCCTCATATACCAATATTTGATATACTCCCCAAGATCCAGAACTTTTGTCAATCCCCCTGAATGAGCTATAGTGTCGGTGACGGGTTCTATTTTGGAACCATTGACTACATTTGCTGACTTCTTTTTGAAGAATTTCATATTAGAAATGTCATATATTCTGGATACTACAGAAATAATTAGAATGATCGGGGGCCATCAATTTGATGGACAGGTTGAATTACTAGTGGGACTTGACATAGTGTCGCTATACACCAAAATTCTGCAAGAAGCAACCTTGAATATGGTTGAAGAATTGTTGTATACCAAGCAGCAGGGATCTCCGACTCCAAATTTCTTTATATTATGGTGTATTGAAATGTCATTAACCGAAAACTATTTTGTGTTCAACAATAGATTCTTCCATCTGATCCATGGCACGGCAAAGTGTTCCGCAGTTGCCCCTACAATAGCCAACTTATATGTAGAGGGACTTGAGAAAAGTAAAATTCTGTCTGATGACAATCCATTCACAGAGCATATAAGACTGTGGGAATGTTACATTGATTATGTTCTTTTGATCTGGAACGGAGATGTACATATCTTTGAATTATTCTTTGAATGGGTCAATAATCAAAATCTGTTCCTAAAATTCACTTCTACTCATGACAAATCTGGAATTAACTTTTTAGATATAACCTTTTTTGTTGACTCTTTGGAAAAGGCACTGAAGGTTAAACCATTCCATAAGAGAACTGATAGAATTCGCTATTGTTGTTCTCAAGTTTCCACCCTAGACACACTAGAGTGAATCTTCCATTTGGACAATTTCTACACCCAAAGCGGAATAGCACAACACAAGAAGGGTTTCATTATGATGACAAAGATTTTAGCTCCAATTTGTTGAACAGGGGATTCCCCAAACAAATTGTTAAATGTTCACACAAAAGAGCTTCTAATGATAATCGAGAAGCGTTTTGAGAGTACAGGAGGAAAACTATGAACAATGAAGATATCATGTTCCTGAATTCATTCAATCCTTTATCGAACCAGATGAATAGAATCATCGACAAAAATTGTCATATCTTATCTGGAGGCAAATGTCTGATTAATCAACCAGGATGTGCCTACAGAAGAGTCAAAAACCGAAAGGATGTTATAATCAGAAATGATGTCTATGAACCACCAGTTAACTTCACAGAACAATGGGGGATGACCATGACCAACAGGACACACCCCACGTGGACAATGCCGCTGTTGCCCATCGACTAGAAGAATGCAGGAAATTGACATTGGGTTAACAAGATCATGGCAACAGTAACAATCACTAATTGCAATACAACAAGGGTTGTTTGCGCTATATAGTGTCCTTGTCAAAAACTATATACAGGGGGGCTGCCCCAGTAAATTATTGAAGGTGTGGGGTAAATGGACCGGAGCTGCATAACCGGGGCAATTATGGTTACCAGACTGAGACACAGGTGCTGCTGTTCCAGACCCTACCTTCCTTGTCAGTGCTCCCTGCTTCTTCCTATCATGGACTGGGAATGCCCACAACAACTGTACTTAATTGCGACCTAGCCTTGCTTGTTTGTTTGCATTTCACTTAGTTCTTGCTCCTTGTTTTAGTCTGAACCACTGAACATTATTCAGCTGTAATATATGTTTGGAGTGATGGGTATGCCCGTCCCTTGCCTGTTGTAAAGCAATAAAAAGAATCTTTAAAAAAAAAACAATATATAGCGAAGACTGAACGTAAAATAAAAACTTGCATTTGCGTACATAAAATGTGTATAAGAAATCAAATCTTAACAGCTCTCCTAGTGGGACATTGTGTAGGAGCCAAACATAAATGTGAGGAAATAAGATACACAGTACAAGTGAAAATTGCGTCTAACAACAATAAATGTTATGATAAAAAAAACTGTCTGAGCAAAAACTATGTCAATTTTTTTTAACTAAACGTTATGATAACGGTTTAAATGAGTGCATTGAATGGCACAATATAATGGCACAGCTATTCTAGAGGTACACACACTATTTTGTGTAATTAGCTATAATTCATGACTTTGAAAGGTTGGAATCTGCTCTATAATGCTTCTCCACAAGGCTGTCTTCGAGTATGATGGAGGTTAATAGTGAATCAGAATATGATTGACTGGGTAACAGTGCGAATTGTAGTCAAAATTGGTATATGACTCTTCATGTCATGGCCACACATTGTGAATGATTAGCACCCTTCGTTTTGGATGCTCAGAGTATTTTCGGCATCTAATGCAAGGTTATCCACACATAAATTGGTTTGAGTTGAACATGTAAATCACATTAAAATGGCCGCCGGGTTTTGACAAAGCCTATGAGTACATGTGCAGTGTTGCACTGATTCACGTGATAACCAACCACGTGATCCAGCATCCGCGAATGAATGCAGCTTTGAACTCCGGGACTGGTGTTGGAGAAGAAAGCTGCACGTGTACTTGATTAAGCAACGTTACAAGAAAACGAGTAACTGTGAGTGCATGAACTGTGTGAACAGAGTGCTAGTTAATTGATATGCGATTGAACTATAGAAGATATCATGCTAACCGTAATGCAACTATTGTTGCAGATGCGCATGATTGGAACACTTATGCCACACTTGGTTGAGTACTGCAAACAGTGTTACAGAGCATGTGTTAAGATTTAGAGTTTAGATGAAACTGTGTAAACACCTTGACTCTCCCAGTACCCCTCCAACACCACACAACAAAAAGGAAACTTCCTACCTGGTCTTCAATTAGTGGAATGAGGCTATCAGGAGTTCACCTGTTACACCTTCCCTCCGCCTCTAACTCGGCAAAGGAAGGATGTGGCAGGGAAACCCTTAGTGAAGGGAAAAAACCCTGTGTCGCTTGAGAGCGTTGAGTGGATCGGAATTCAAGCCCTCTGCTGCCGCTTCGCAATGGAAATGTTAGTCGTGCAGCTATTTCCGAAGTTTCTTCAATAGTTCGCCGATTGCTAAGCCGACTCTCGGAGGAGGGTTTGTAGAGGTTTGGAACCGGCGGGAACTTTGGAAGAGGAAGAAAACAAGGTCAGTGCTCTATTTTATGTAGAAAAGACGGGTTGTCTGAGTGTGTAAGAGTTTTGACTCAACCTACCCCGTCTGAGTATGCAGGTGGATGTGAAAGGTGATTTCCGGAATGAATGATGGGAGATGTAGTTTGGAGATTCCTATTCAATATACATGAAGGGAAAGTAAAGAAAGGTAAGTATAGCACGGGGCTTCTTGATTGAAGAAATATGAATCGAATGGAGAACCTACGGGCAGTGAGCGGTTCAGAAGGCGACTTCACCAGTAATGAGTCTTTGAATGTTATGAAGTGACAGCGCTTGATAACAGTCAGCCTGTGAAAGAGGAAAGATGAAAAGACAAGCAGGTTTCAATAAAGGGAGGAGGTGGAAGGTAGGAACCAATGTGGAAGTGAAATTCCAGTATTTCTCCTAAGCGAAGACTTACGGAGCGTGACCACTAAGAACAGTAGCAACGCGCTGAGTCTTCCATTCCGGTGGTTTAAGTACCGTGATCGACTCACAAGGCGGAGTTTCCTCAATGGCTGGAATGGGTTCTAGACCGTCCACTCCATTACGCGACGCCATCTTGGGGGTGACGGTGTGAATGGATGGCATGAAGCGCCATCGGCGTAGAAAGGACCACCGTTGAGAACGGTTCGTAACAGTATGCCCCCTGCCAAAGGAGGCGGCACCCGGTCTACCCGGGTGCCGGCGATAGAAGGCCCGAATCAAACGCGGAGCATGCACCGCAGAGGCGGGCTCCCAGGATCTCTCAGCCGGTGAATAGCCCTTCCAATCGACCAGAAATTGTAGAGACCCCCTGTGAAAACGTGCATCACATATATCCGATACCTCATATTCTGGACCGGAACTTCGAAGTATCGGAGGGGGTGTACCGGCAGGGACAAGATGAAAACGATTACGAACATCTGGTTTCAGTTGGGAGACATGGAAAGTAGGGTGAATCCTGCTCCATGACTTGGGTAGCTCCAATTTGAATGCCGCTAGTCCCTTCCGCTCCAACACTTTAAAGGGTCCAAAGTATTTAGGGGACAGTTTAGAAGGGATGAGTCTTCGAGGCAAAAACTTTCCGGCCAACCATACACGATCCCCTATGGCAAGAGGAGGATCCTTGGATCTGTGTTTGTCCGTCTGTGCCTTGCTTCTATCCTGTGCAACCTTTAAGGCTTCCAATGCCCTTTGGTGTCCTTGACGAACAGAGTCCGAAAGCTTCCCCAAGCTTGGGAAGATTGAGGAAGAAGGGGAGACTGACGGAAATACGGAAGGGTGAAAGCCATAAGTACAGTAAAAAGGACTGACTTTGGTGGCCGAATGCACAGCATTATTATATGCAAATTCTGCAAGAGGTAACAAGTCTTTCCAATTGTCTTGTGCCGCCGAAATATAGCATCTGAGGTATCCCTCTAGCGTCTGATTCAGGCGTTCCGTTTGTCCGTTAGTTTGCGGGTGGAAGCCCGAGCTCAGAGCACGTGAGATTCCCAAAGTTTTACACAAATGTTTCCAGAACTTGGAGGTGAACTGGGGACCCCGATCAGAGATAATCGTTTTGGGAAGACCATGTAAAGAGAAGATGCGATCCAAAAAGACCTGGGCCATTCGTAGGGCAGAAGGTACAAATGGAAGGGGGATGAAATGTGCCATTTTAGTTAGTGAATCCACAGTGACCATAATGGTGGAACAATGATCCGATTCGGGAAGGTCCACGATAAAGTCTGTGGATATGATTTGCCAGGGTCTATTGGGTAGTGGCATTTGCACTAATTTCCCCACAGGAGGTCTGCGAGGAATTTTAGTCTGTAGACAAATCGCACAAGAAGCTATATATTCCCGTACATCCTCCTTAACCGTGGCCCACCAAAAATGTCTGAGGATCAGTTCTATGGTATTGGAGATTCCTCTGTGCCCAGCGATCCGTGAATCGTGGCATAGTCGTAGTACCTCCAATTGAAGGGTTTCATTTGGGATGAATAGTCTATCTCCTTTAAACAGGAGACCGTTATCAACAGACAACTCGTGCTGAGTGATAACGTCTGGATTGACCGTCAACATCCTCTGGGTCTGATCATGGATCTTCTGCATAAAAAGATGTATGACTGGAATGAACTTAGCCATGGGGAATAAGGGCTCTGGTTTAAAGCTTTTATGATCCTTGCCCTCCCGTCGAGATAGAGCATCTGCCTTCAAATTACTTCTCCCGGGAATGAAGGTGAAAGTAATTCGGAACGGTGAGAAGAAATGAGCCCATCGAGCTTGGCGGCTATTGCATGTTTGAGCATACTGTAAGGTTCGTAAATTTTGGTGATCTGTCCTTACTTCGATCGAGTGTTTCGCTCCCAAAAGCAGATGTCGCCACTCCTCAAAAGCTCTTTTTATAGCCAGGAGCTCCTTCTCCAAGACTGTATAGTTGAGTTCTGCTTGAGTGAGGGCTTTTGACAAATAGGCGACGGGTCTTTCCAGATTCTGTGCATCCGGTTGTAATAGTACTGCTCCTAGTGCCGAATGGGAAGCATCTGATTCTACTATAAATGGTCTTTTTTGATCAGGAACAGCTAGAATGGGTGCTCTAATGAATATAGATTTCAAAGCGTTAAAAGAGGTCTGGGTTTCGGGAGTCCAAACAAATGGGACCCCTTTCTTGAGCAGATGTGTCAGTGATTGAGAAAGAGAAGAGAAGTGTGGAATAAACCGTCTATAGAAGTTGGCGAATCCCAAAAACCTCTGTATATCCTTGATGGACTTGGGGGATGGCCAGTCTCTAATGGCAGAGATCTTTGTCGGGTCCATAGAGATTCCTTGCGGTGAAAGGACATACCCCAAGTAAGTGACAGAAGACTGATGGAATTCACACTTTTCTAATTTACAAAATAGATGGTTATCTTGTAGACGGGAAAGGACCCTTTTGACATGTTGAACGTGTGTAGCTTCATCGGGAGAAAAGACCAGGATATCGTCCAGATATACGATGACATAATGTAGTAATATATCTGCGAACAAGTGGTCCATGAACCTTTGAAACACCGCGGGAGCGTTGGTAAGGCCAAAGGGCATGACTTGGTACTGATAGTGACCAAAAGGGGTGCGAAAGGCTGTCTTCCACTCATCCCCAGATTTTATGCGTATTAAGTGGTAGGCTCCCCTGAGGTCTAGTTTAGTGTAAATCTGTGCACCCCTGACCGCCTCCAATATGTCCGGGATTAAGGGCATAGGGTACCGGTCTGGGACTGTAATCTTGTTCAACCCCCGATAATCTATGCATGGGCGAAGTTCGGTAGAGCCTTTTTTTGGAATAAAAAACAAAGAAGCTGCTGCCGGGGAATTTGACTCGGTAATCAACCCATTCTGTACATGTGTGTGGAGGTACTCCTTCAATACTTCCTTTTCTTTGGCAGAAAGTATATACATTCTCCCAAAGGGGAGAGGACTGTCAGGGATTAAATCGATAGCGCAATCATCTCTGCGGTGTGGTGGAAGAGAGGAGTACTCTGTCTGTGTAAAGACTTCCTGAAATTGTTGGTAAACAGGGGGAAGAATCTTCACCTGATGGACCCCTTGGTGGGACATGTATGGGTTTAAGGACGGGTTGTTTGATCCTAAACAGTGTTGAACACAGTGTTCTGAGCCTAGGAACAAAGTACCGGCAGTCCAATTTATGTAAGGATTGTGTTTCCTCAACCAAGGCAATCCGAGGATTAACGGGTAATGGGCTGTCTTGATAATGTCTAATACCAGAGATTCCTGGTGATTAGAAACGCCCAACTTTAACGGGCCAGTATGATTAGTAATGGGTCCAGAGGTTAAGGGGCTACCATCCACGCTTTCCACTGGGATGGCTATGGGTTTTGCTTCTCTCGGAATACCATGTCGTGCTGCCCATATGTCGTCAATAAAATTCCCTGCAGCTCCGCTGTCTATGAGAGCAGACACTCTTTGAAGCTGTATGTTGTTCCAGGATAGGGTAACTTCTAACACAATCATGGCGCTGTCGGGGACAGGATCGGGATCCGAGTGAATGGTCATTAGGGAACCAGTAACTGTCAATGAGCCCTGAACCGTGGTTCCCCTCACGGTCGGGCGCTGGCGTTTCCCGACTTTCTTTTGGGAGTAAGAGGACACTCTTTTACAGTATGTGTACTAGCCCCACAATACATGCACAAATTTAACGATTTTCTTCTGTACCTTTCTTCTGGAGAAAGAGGACCTCTAGTGTAACCTAATTGCATCGGTTCTTCTGACACTGAAGTCTTGGGTAGAGGGACTGTTCCTTCAGAAAAGGCTTTTTGTGAACGAACCTTGCGTCGCTCTCGGTGTCTTTCCTGGAGGCGATAGTCTATTTGCATCGTTAAGGCAATAAATTCTGTTAAGTTGTGGGGACGGGGAATACGTGATACTTCATCCTTTAGGTCTTCAGATAACCCTCGTCGATATATGGTTACGAGAGCGTCGTCCGCCCAGGAAGTGTCGGCGGACATCTGCTTAAACCTAGTAATGTATGTCAAGAGGTCCTGACTTCCCTGTTTAAGGTCCAACAGACTCTCTTGTGAGGCTATTGTGATTTCTTGCCTGCTAAACATGCTTTTGACACTGTTGCAAAAGGCGGGATACGAGTCCAGAATCGGGTTATTATTGGTAACAAGGGGGGTCGCCCATGCTAGTGCTGCGCCCGTCATATGGGCGATCATATGGCCTACCTTGTCGCGATCCGTGGGAAAAAAGGCCGTCTTAAAGGCAAACTGAACTGTGCAAGCCTCTAGGTATTCCTTAACTGCATGTGGATTTCCATCGAATTTACCGAAAGGAAGAGGACCCGGAGGCACCTCTGAGCTATGGGCAGACCGACCCACCTGTTGTCGTAATATTTGGTTTTCCTGTCTAAGCTGCTGGACCTCCCCTGAAAGGGTTTGTACAGCCGACATCAACTGTTGGACCTGTTGCTCCATATTGCTCTGTGGTGAGGTAGAGTACTCTAAGAGAGCCAAAACGCTACCCAGTCACCCTATCGGGCGTTGCTATCTGTTAAGATTTAGAGTTTAGATGAAACTGTGTAAACACCTTGACTCTCCCAGTACCCCTCCAACACCACACAACAAAAAGGAAACTTCCTACCTGGTCTTCAATTAGTGGAATGAGGCTATCAGGAGTTCACCTGTTACACCTTCCCTCCGCCTCTAACTCGGCAATGGAAGGATGTGGCAGGGAAACCCTTAGTGAAGGGAAAAAACCCTGTGTCGCTTGAGAGCGTTGAGTGGATCGGAATTCAAGCCCTCTGCTGCCGCTTCGCGATGGAAATGTTAGTCGTGCAGCTATTTCCGAAGTTTCTTCAATAGTTCGCCGATTGCTAAGCCGACTCTCGGAGGAGGGTTTGTAGAGGTTTGGAACCGGCGGGAACTTTGGAAGAGGAAGAAAACAAGGTCAGTGCTCTATTTTATGTAGAAAAGACGGGTTGTCTGAGTGTGTAAGAGTTTTGACTCAACCTACCCCGTCTGAGTATGCAGGTGGATGTGAAAGGTGATTTCCGGAATGAATGATGGGAGATGTAGTTTGGAGATTCCTATTCAATATACATGAAGGGAAAGTAAAGAAAGGTAAGTATAGCACGGGGCTTCTTGATTGAAGAAATATGAATCGAATGGAGAACCTACGGGCAGTGAGCGGTTCAGAAGGCGACTTCACCAGTAATGAGTCTTTGAATGTTATGAAGTGACAGCGCTTGATAACAGTCAGCCTGTGAAAGAGGAAAGATGAAAAGACAAGCAGGTTTCAATAAAGGGAGGAGGTGGAAGGTAGGAACCAATGTGGAAGTGAAATTCCAGTATTTCTCCTAAGCGAAGACTTACGGAGCGTGACCACTAAGAACAGTAGCAACGCGCTGAGTCTTCCATTCCGGTGGTTTAAGTACCGTGATCGACTCACAAGGCGGAGTTTCCTCAATGGCTGGAATGGGTTCTAGACCGTCCACTCCATTACGCGACGCCATCTTGGGGGTGACGGTGTGAATGGATGGCATGAAGCGCCATCGGCGTAGAAAGGACCACCGTTGAGAACGGTTCGTAACAGCATGGACATAGCTTTGAGGTTCTTTTTATCAGTCCACACTATCCCGTTCAGAATAATACTGGCAGCTGGGTGGCTGCAGCCCACCAATAGCACCAATGTGTTTACCTAATTAAGAAGGGTTGGCAAAATGTAACACATAGATGTATTTCTTCATAGGGTTGGACGTGTGAGAAATCAATCTGCATATCTGATGCTGCAACACCACGCGTAATGGTGGTAAGCATTTGCAAAGACTTTTTTTTAAAATAAGAATTAAGGTACAATTATGTGGATGAACATCATCTCATTTCTGCTGTTTATTTGTTTATGGTACAGGACTTGCTGAGAATACAATGATGATGCACACAACTTGATTTTTATGAACATGAGAATGTATCTTTATTGGAAGAAATTGGAAAGAAGTACAGAGAGCATGGAGTCTGTTCACTTGTTCTATGTGTCTGAGTCAACTTTGATGTGCCGGCTAGTATTGAAGAGGCATTGTTGTAAATCCCCTGAAGAAGTTCTGAAAGTGTGTTGAGTGATCAGTAAAGAACGAAACATGTTGGGTCAAGTAGCAACCGCATGATTGTGGTTGTCGTGAATGAGGGCACTACAAGGCCTTAATGTCAATATCAGGTTCATTGTCTGAATATAATGCTACTATAAATAACAGTGGGACATGCTGTTGAACTACATTAATTTGGACTCTATGGTACGTGATTCTCAAGTTGGTAATAATGCTACTGTGTAGCTGATGAATTTTGATTATTTTTTGGGAGTAAAATAATGTCATTACAATTGTTATGCACAAGTCACTTTAATGTTTTTAATAATGTGTGTTTCTATAAAAATATTAAAGTGTGAATAAAATAATTTTATTATATTGAATATACAGAGTGCACATTTATGTGCATATGATAAAAATTGACATCTAATGACATCAAGCCATAAGATATCATATATGACTCCACAGTGACTATCACATGGAATACTCACCTGTCATAGACTTTGTTGACAGAGGGTCTATGTAGTTTGTATGTATGTTCTACCAGGGGTGACCCTCTCTTGTAAACCCCATAGTATAGCGTGCCGTTTTAAAAGCAATATTGTTTCGTGGTGCTCATGACTTTTGCCAAATGCTGGATGTACATGCTCCATTTTACTACTGTGGTACACTTCAAATGCAAATGGTCCTGTCGCAGCAACAAATACTGTAATGTCCATTATCCACTGTCCCTGGTTTATGTTCTCATTGTAACCGCTTCACCCGTGCCATTCATTAGAACAATGCCCTTATATAGCCAACGATGCCTCTGCTGTCTGTCATGGTCTACTTTGTAAATCATTTATGTTTGAAATTACATACTGTTCTTCAGGGACGTCATTTAGGGGTCTCCAGGGGTTGCAACTGTGACCCCTGAGGCCTCCCTTGCTACCCCTGTGGTCTCCCTTGCTACCCCTGGGGTAAAAAAAGAAAAAAACACTTTTTTTAAATGCAAACTCCTTTGGCCAGCGCCATGTGGCTCTTTTGTTCTGGAGTGGCTGGATTTCTTGTTCAGGCCTCTTAAAAAAATGAGATTCCACAAGTCTAACACTTTGAGCAGTGACCATAAATAAGAAAGAATAGGAATTACAAATAATTTGTCTTTCTGGAATTCTGTACAATAATTGTTAGACTCATTCACTGATTTACTCTGTTCTTAAAGACCTCAACTCAGCCTTTCATCCTTCTGAGGTCAATAAATGAGTACCAACACAGGTTGGGTAATATTATATGAACATTTGTTCTATATAAAGCGCTTAAGAGTAAGTGCAATATAATAAGACATCATTATCATTTGACCATGGATGTCTGCTTGCATGCACAGTAATTTGGTAATATGGGCCTACACACACTGATCTGAACGATATATATGGTGATCCATTTTTGTATGGAATGTATATCACATCATAGTGATATCGTAACCATATTTTTTGTGGTGTAGTTAGGAACAATGCTATGAGATGCCACTTCCTGTTTTGTTAAGTGGTGAAACGTTGTGTTCCATCACTTCACGTGATATCACTTAGGGGTGGGATGAAATTACATCACTTCCTGTGATGTCATCAGAGGTCAAGGGTCATGTGATGTCACTTCCAGTACCCCTGGCATTTTGGTGGAATGACGTCCCTACTGTTCTTAAATAAATACAAATGCAAAATACAACAAATGCACTTAAAGGCAGTGTACATAGGGTACCCTTAATGCAACACTGCTGCTAAACAGCACTACTTACCTTGACAAATCTAAAAACTGATTTCTGCCCACCCCCAAAATGTCAATGTGGATGCTCCCTTGGATAGACAGGAGACAAAGGGAGGTGGTTAACGAGGAGTATTGAGATGGGGGAAAAGAGAGAGACAGGGATGGGAGGGGTGGGGAGCAAGATAGGGAGAAGAGGGCGTGCGGGGTGGACAGGGAGCCAGATGGAGGCGAATGAAGGCGACTGGGAAAGAAAGAGAAAAAGTGGGAAGGGAGCGAGGCATGGGAAATGAGAGAGACATGTTGGAAAGGGCACGAGAGAGGGGAGAGGTGCTAGAGACAGCACGGAGAGCCGAAGAGAAGGGAGCGAGATACGGAGAAGAGGGGGAAAATGAGACAGGAGCAGGGGATGGGGAAGGAGAGGACTCAAAGGAGCCTCTTCTAACCCCGCTCCCACCACCCTCGCGTCACCACCCAGGTGTGTACACTCCGGGATTATTGAGTGTCAGGGCCTCCACTGCACGTGTCACCCACCCGTCCACAGTGAGGTCATCGACCCAGCACAAAGGGGCCGCGTGGCATGCGTGACGCCGGCGTAAAGCCGCCCTAACTCCCTGTCAGACTCTGAACGCCTGTCATCCGGCTTCAAGTGGAAACGGACACTCCAGGAAGCAGCTGGATTAGGGGAGCACAGGCCAGGTGTTCATCACAATGCGCCCTGTGTGCCTGCACCGGGTGCAGGAGAGGGGCGAGGAGCTCAGAAAGGCGCCTACAATAAAGACGGGCCTAAGTGAGCCACCAAGAAGCGGAAGGCGCTCCTGAAGCAGGAAACAGGTCTATCCTAGTGGCAGCCTGAAGTGGCTGCAAAAAAAGATACCTTTATACCTCACTACCCAACTGTAATAATTGGTTACATTTGTTTTGTGGTCCCACAAAGCATGCTGCTCGAGACAGCGCATAGCAGAATTCCAATGGCCCCTGCAGCAATTAAAGGCCTGCAAGATTTTCATATTCTTACTGGAGACATGTATGTTAGTGTGTTTATTCAGTGGACAGGAGAGATATCCATGATCGGGGCGGCACCTCTTATCATTATGGCAAAGGTTTTTATATGCATTTTATGAAATCTGCTGACAATATTTGTTGCAACAAATTACAAATCATACTTTGTTGTTTTTTCGTCAATTACTTACACATTCTACATGTGAAAACTTTGAAAATAGCATCAGCATGAATTCAAAACCAAGTACTGAAGCGGAAGACACTGCAACCATGTATTATGAGGCATAAACCCCCCCCTGCAGTCGGCAAAAAAGGATGTTACAAGTCACCTCGCAATTCCATGCTCAGACTTCAGCCACATTCCTCCCTTTGCCCACACACTCCTTGGTGACTTGCAATATACCCTTATAACAGACCTTGGGAGTACCTTATCCCATTCTGTATAGGCACTTATGGAGGAGCAGGAAGGTCTCGAAGAGCCTAATCATTGGTAAACCCAGTAGGTCTGGCTTCCCAGACTGAAACATGTGCTTGTGTGGCGAGTGAGGATGTGTTGAGTGTGCGGTTACCAGGGGACTCCATGTCATCGGTTAGACCATGCCCCAGTTCCAGACTTTCATTTCTCTCTCAGTTGCATTCTAGCTATTGTAGTCTTGGGTCAGTTTAGTTGAATAAAGTGGACTAAAATAAAATAGGTAAAAGCAAAGCCCAGGAGTGGAACACAATGTTCCCACTGACATGGAGTCATCTAGTAATCTTGCAATGTATTTATGTAACATGGAGAGTGTGACGATAGCTCTGGCAAGAGTTGGTATTCTTAGCTAGAAGGGAAAGGGGAGACTCTGCGCCCAGACTGGTCTGCCTTGCCCCCTTTTGTAGCAGGAAGAATGTATACTGGTGGCAAGTGAGAGAAGCTACCAGCATCCCCCAGCAAAGCTTTATTTCAATTAACATTACCGGCACTTTAAGTGCCATGGGTATTTCCCCCCAGTGCCAGGGCCTTTTTTGGTGATTTCGGTATGTGGCCATTCAATGGCTTGTAACTTTTTTGTTACATGAGACATCTCAGCCAAATGTGGCCCCTTTTTCCCCACATGTAGGCAGTCGGAACGCCACCTAGGAATCCTAGGTTGCTGTAGGGGGGATGAGAGAAAATAACCAAAAAGGGCGAAAATGTGTTTTTTCAAAAAATGCCAATAAATTGATGTACAAATAAGCCTGTGTTTTTTTCTTTGTAAGAGCTTGGAACAAATGGTTTGCTGTGCTGAATTCCCCAATTCCCTGGCTTTCAAGAACAGATTGAGTGGAAACGAAATAAAATTATTTTGATGTGGTTATCAACCGTTTTGTGAGAGGTAGGCGATTTTGGACATTTTTGCCAATTGGACATGCATGGACAAAATGGAAGAAAAGGGTAGGAAAGCCGAATTGGAGGACAGAATGGCATACATTTCTGAAAAGTAGACAAAATTGCAAGTTTAGGAAGGGGTGATTTGCACAGGTGGGCAACAACTAGGATGGGAAAAATGCCATAGTTTGGGGAAAAAGCGGGAAAATGACTGAACAAAAAGGTATGTAGTGGACATGGTTGGCTTGGTATGGCAATGGCTTCTATGAATTTTGTGAAAAACAATGCTAGGCTACATTCCCCTGAGTCTTGCAGTTAGGAAAGCACACACAAGCAATACCACAAGCCAAACACTCAGCCATGGTACACAGGAGTTTTATGCTTAAGGCCTGACCAGACGTATTTAGCATCTGTAAATCAGGAAAACCAATGTGGTGAGGAACGGCAAGCATACATTTTTTGAAAGAGCACAGGCAGACCTTTTCAAGTGTAGGTGACTTGTACAGGTGTCATGCCGCGAGGCAGGTGGAGCCTGTGTAGCCGCTGGCGGCGCAGATACTAGCACTTTAAACGCCCCGCTCACTCGTCACGTACTCCTGAAGCTCCGTTCTAGTGTTGCGCGCTGACGCGACTCGTAGGCTTAAAAGCCTTCCGCTTCCGGTTCGCAGACGTGTTGCAACGCTTCCGGTTTCCTTGATGCCCGAGAGTGCTCTACGCTCTGTGCTACTCGCAGCTTTCTAGCTCGTGTATTTTCTCCGTTAGGTCCCCGATCCCTATTTCGTGTTCCGTTCCTACTCTCCTACTAGCCTGTTCCTTTTTTTCCACTGAGCTCGTTGTTCCCCCTGTTTTCTTTTCTGTTCCTCTCATTTCCCCTTACTCTCCCTCCAGTCTTCTAGCCCACCCCCCGTCCCATCTTACTTAACTCCGATTTCCTTACCACTGCTCTGTTCTGCCTTCTGTTTCCGTCTCCTCCTTTGCCTCCTCTCATCTTTCTGTTGGATTCGCTGTGTACCAGACCTCGGCCTGTTATTTTCGGATTGTCTACTTTTCTGCTTGGATACCTTCTACAGTTGCTTTCTGTGTACCAGTTCCTGGCCCGCTTTTGGACTGCCGACTACTCCTGATTCTTTTTCCTAGGATTGGGTTTCCACCTAGTGATCATCCTTTCTCTTTGGACTGCCTTCCTCCGGAGCTCCTCCAGTATTTCTTTGCCGACCATCTCATCTGACTGACCCCATCTCAAGACGACATCTCAGGGGTCGCTCAGGGTTTTTTTTGTGCCTTAGGGCTTTTTCCCCTTGTTGGCGTTCCCGGAGGGGGGCACCGGGCACCCTTTCTTGGGTAGCACGGTGGCTTCCTTCCGTGGCCGTCCCTATCTTCACAAAAAAACAGAGCGACCTAGAAGAAGAGGAGAGAAGGGTACGGAAAGGAAAGAAGAAGGTGAGGAGCTAGGGGAGGGTGGAGAATCTGAAACAACGTACTCTGACGAGGATTTCTCAGACCCCAGTGACAACAGGTTACAAAAGTGTATGTTGCCTAAAGCAGCGACTAAATGTAGGTCACATTTGGGAAATGAAAGGGTTGTGTGACAAAGGGCACCAGCAAACGGGTCAAAACGTTATGAAAACCACACAAACACAACATGTCATACCTTCCCGCGTTCCCACAGGTTTCCCGATGAAAACGGTACCTCACATGTGTGGGTGCACTTACCTGGGCGCCAAGGGGAAAGCCGAAAACACCCCTAACCCCAAGTCTTTTCCGACAGCTGAATTTCACGATCTTTCCAGACGGGCACACCATACAGATATGGGCCTCAGGTGTCCAGCCACCAAGGAAAACAGGCAACCCAATGCATTTCCGAAAAGAGGACACCCTTGGGAATCCACAGAGGTCTGACTTGCGCAAATCGGCCCAGAATTTATTACCCAGAAACCCTGGCAAAGTCCGAAATGTGGCCAAAAAAAACAATTTTCCGCACATTTCACACGGCTGACCCACAAAAACATGCTGCCAACAACACATGGCCTATCATCCTGCGTTCCCACAGGTGTCATGATGAAAACGGTACCTCACATGTGTGGGTACACCTACCTTGGTGCCGTGTGTGGAAGATAGCGCCTGTAGGGCAGGGTAGCCAAGTGAGCCAGGATGCACTTGCTATCAGTGCCCACATACGATTGCAGGCACATAAAGTTTGAATGCAGACAAAGTTGCTATGCAATTGCTGGCAAATGATGGTCAAAACATTGCGAGAGACACGGTTGCATTGTGAGCACATGTCCACGTGGTACAAGTGTGTAGATATGCTAATGTGGAGATACACTTGCTCTGGTGCAAGTGATTTGGTAGAAGTGCGACTGCTGAAATGGATGCCAACTCACTGCAGACAAGAAAGGGATACGAATGGCCAGTGATCCGTTGGGTGCCTTGTCGTGGCATCACTGCTCACAAGGACGATCCTTCTTGTGCTACATAAGGAGGTTTGTCCTTTTGCTAAATCCCACCTTGCCTGTCCAACTGCATTGTGACTAGTATGTATGAGAAGTGTGAGGAAAGGTGCATGTGAAATGGCTTACTGACAGTACTTTACTGTTTCCTGAGCCCACTAAAGAGAAGTTACTGTACAAATGATGTACCCATTATCACTCAGGTACGACACCTGCGCATGAGAGGTCTGCCTCTCATTGGGACACCTGTGGGAACACAGGACCGTAGGCCATGTGTTGTTGGCAGTGTGTTTCGGTGGGTGGCCAGAGCAACATGTCTGAGAATTGTCGTTATTTCCAGCCAATTTCAGAGACATTTCCCTCTGTCCACACCAACTTCGAGTATGCCCATAGCAACTCTGTGCAAACATTCATATGTTCAGCCGTACCCACACAAAACACACATGGCAATCATTTCTGCAGTGCTGGGAAAGTGCATTCACAGAAATTACATCTGCACGTTCTACGTAGATTTACCTCATTCACACACCAATTGTATCCAATTAATTCTTACAGAAGACATGTCACTTACATCACACATAACATTACTTGCAGTAAAACAATAAATAGGGCAGGATGTTACGAGGTACGCAAGACACCGCTGCCATACAGTTGGTGTCCAAGTACCACTTTCATGACACTTAGACCTCAAGGGACGGAGCCAAAGTGGCATGTATTATTTTCAAAAGACACCCCTTGAGTGGAGGGAACCTGAATGGTGTTCCGGTCTTTCCCAACGCACCCCTCGAGTAGAGGGAGCGGGACTGGCATTTCTTTGCATGCCAAACCTTAGGGGGAAGGAGCCGGATTCGGGTTCCTTTCCAATGTACGCCGGAAGCAGAGGGGGCTTCTATGACGTTTTTTTCTACGGCAATCCCGAACAGGAGCAAGCTGCACTAGCGTGCCTTGCCAAGACACCCAAAGGTGGAGTGACCCAGAGTGCTCTTCCCTTCTTCTCCATGGCCCACCTCAAGTGGAGGGGGTGGAGTGGAATTCCTTTCCAATGTGAGCCTGAAATGGAAGGAGCCTAAATTGCGTTACTTTGCAAGGCACACCTCGCGCAGAGGGAGCTAGACTGACGTTTCCTTCTGAGGCAGACCTGAAGTGAAAGGTACCGGGGTGTTGTGCTTTCCCAGGCAGGCCTCAAGTGGAGGGAGCAGGTCTAGCACTGCTTGCCAAAGTACGCCAAAAGGGAGTGAACCAGAGCCGTGTCCCCATCTTTTCCAAGGCACACCTCAAGTGGCGGGAGCTGGAGTGGCATTACTTTCCAAGATGCGCCTGATTTGGAAGGAACATCCATTGCGTTACTTTGCAAGTCACACCTCGCGCAGAGGGAGCTAGACTGACTTTTCCTTATGAGGCAGGCCTGAAGTGAAAGGTACCGGGGTGATGTCCCTTTCCCAGGCAGACCTCAAGAGGAGGGAGTATGACTAGCATTGCCTGCCAAAGCACACCAAAGGGGAATGATCCGCAATGGAGTTCCTTTCTTGTGCATGGCACGACTCGAGTGGAGGGATCCACAATGATTACTATTTCGCAGGCACGCCTCCAATGGAAGGAGCCTGATTCGCATTCCTTTGCAAGTCACACCTTGAGCTGAGGGATCTAGACTAATGTTTATTTCGTAGCCAGGCCTCAAGTGGAGGAAGCAGGACTAGCAATGCTCGTGAAGGCATGCTAAATCAAGTGAAGTGAGTTGACATCCTGTTGCATTTTCATTGAAGGTACAACTCCAGTGCAGGGAGAAGGAGTGCCATTCCTTTATAAGACATGCACAAATTCAGAGGCTAAGGGTCACTTTCAAGGAATAATGGGGATTTTTGGAAATCAGTCGATCTCCCAATATTTTTCCTTTGTATGATACAAAAGGAAACAAGGCTGAAAGCAGAGGGCAGGCTGGGAAGGGCATTGGGGACAGTACACACGAGTATCCTTCCTCTTTCCTTGTTTTGTACACATCTTACATTTTCGGTAAGGTTGTGTCTTCGTGGCAGTGTAAGGAACAGAATCAGCAAAGTGTCGCTCTTGCAATCTGGCCACATCTTCTATCTCTGGAAAGGAGGGAATTTGGACATGAACCATAGCCAGAGATTGAACAATTGCTCATTCAAAGTTCATAAAGGAGAGATTGTTTTGTGGAGTAGCTGCACGGTACACCACATAAGTATTGTACATTGCCATGTGCACAATGTGTGTGGCTAACTTTTTGTACCAGAAACGTGACTTGCGTTCAGCACGCTATGGCTCAAGCACTTGATCGTTTTTGTCTACTCCACCCATGTACTTCTTGTACTCCAGAATGCAGTTGGGCTTCCACACTTGCCGAGTCTGCCCGCGCAGAGTGACTGCTGAAGTACTTTCATTCCTTTTGTCACAGAATTTCACTGCCAACAGTCATCCCGCCGCAATGCCATACATTCTCCCTTGGCCAAATTCTTACACACAAGTTTTCTGGGGAAGGCTTTGCGGTTACTGCGGATTGTACCACATGCCAATGTGCCCACATTGAACAATTCCTTGAACAGTGAAATTCCTGTGTAGAAATTGTCCACATACAAATGGTGACCCTTGTGGAGCCATGGTGTGAGAAGATCCCAAACTATCTTCTCACTTGTCCCTAAATGGGCTAGGCAGCCCGGAGGGTTTAGGGTAGAGTCTTTACCAATGTAGACTCATGCTGCAGACATGCCCAGTGGTACTTTCATACAACATGTACATTTTGATCCCATATTGTGCTCTCTTGCTTGGAATGTATTTCCTGAACAGTAGCCAACCTTTATACAACACCAATGATTCATCGATGGATATGTTCTGGCTAGGAACATACATCTCTGCAAATCGGTGAGTGAAGTGGTCCAGAAAAGGCTGGCGTTTGAAGAGCCTAACAAAGTTTGGGTCAGTTCTGGGTAATGCTGCCGAGTTCTCATTGAAGTGCAACAAACAGCACAGTGCTTGAAAGCGATTTCTGCTCAATGTAGCTGCAAAAAACAGGCAATAAAGTGGAGCTACAGTAGACCAGTACATTGAAACATCTGTTGTGGGAACCCATGCTTGTACTATGGACTGGGGTTTTGGAGTGGGACCCTTTGACCTCAAGAACTGTGCACCATATAAATTGGGTTGCTGAACCACATATGCAATGAACCCATCATCAACAAAAAGGTTGAAAAAATCAATAGGCTGAAACCCATCTGTATTCACTGTGCACCCTGATATACCAGTGAAAGGGGGCACAACAGGCTGAGCCATTGCTGGAGGCACCCACTGCGACTCTTCAGCCATGTCAGGAGCTGCCACATTGCGTGGATGTCCTGCATGTCCCCTCCCCCTTACAGGTGCCCTGCGTGTGGGAAGTGTGCGAAAAGATGGATGCACTCTTTCTTCATCTTCATCATCAGATGATGACGATGATGAGTTGGAGCAGGAACTTTCATCAATGGATAACTCACTTCCCCAATCACTTCCCTCCTGACCCTCAGAAGCACTATCTGTTTCAGATTGCATGTCCACCTCTGTGCTTGCTCTGAGCCAGACTCCATCACTGCAGCTAATGCCTCCACACCAGGCATTGATCGATGAGAAGCCATGAGTACTGTCGCTATGGATCCCTTCACTGCCCAAAGACCAACTGAATACTGAAACAATAAGTATGTGTGCTTCTCAAAGTATGGAACGTAGCAGAGTAAGTGGTATTCAGTGCCACAAACCTACTCCACACAAGTACACCAAAAGGTCCAGATTTTGCTCACAAACTGTAGCAGCCCTCTGCAATATGACGTACTCCCTTCCAATAAACGGAGTACTACTTTGCAAACACTCATGTGAAATGCTAAGGACCAGCTGACTGCTTTCCAACAAGTGGGTAGAAAACTACAACACACCTGCACCTAAAAGAAAGACAGCAAAAAAGCTAAGGACAATGTCCTCTTTCGCTATACATTACACAAATACAAATGTGGGGACAAGGATTGCAGCCACACTACCAATTTAGAAACAGCCAACATGCTTTGCATCATGCCCTCCTCCATGGGATGCTGATGGATGGGAAATGGAGGTGAGAAGCAACCATGCAACGTATTAGTGATTGGGTGAGTTGAAAAGCCAGAGGCAATCAAGACAAAGACAGAGAAGATAAGAAAAGTACACAGCAGGCCCTTCGAGGCAATTGCTGGCACCTGCTCATTCACATAGGGGTCTCTGTTGGAAGGGGAAAGATCACAAGGACGAAATTAATGCAAGGGCAAGCAAATTGATTTAGGATGATGCAAGTGGTGATGGGTAGCTAAGAAATTAGCAGCACGCACATACTGAATGCATTGACATGCCATGAACACAAACAATTTCTAGGAAGTGGGAGTCTCACTGCCAACATACTTACTACCATTTTTATTCGCATTTCACATAATCCAGTCCTTCCATCAGTTACTGGGCTCCCCCCATAAAATAGCGTCTGGGCAAATTGCATTATGTCTTCTATGAACAGTTCCATGCCTGTTTTTGAAAGGTGCACCGCATCTCTGTGAAACATCACTTCACCTTTTATGAAGCCATGGTGAATGGTCCGAATTCTGTCGTTGCCTTTTGTCAGTCTAGCGAACTCGCCATTCAGTTTCCACACCGAGCAGTTGATGGCCCTTGCATTCCCTGGAGTTCTCCAATCCCTCCTGGGAATCATCTGGGACCAGGCCACCACAGTGTTTGGAAACCTCGGTGCAATCCATTCCAGGTCCGGCCTGAGCTGCTCCTGTACCCCCTTCTGTCCCACAGACGCCAAATCATTTCCTCCCAGGTGCACCACTATAAGGTCGGGGGGGGGGGCTCTCCTTTTGCCTGGGCATCGATGATGGCTCCTCTGAGCTGGTGAAAGCGCTTTCCCCCCGACCCCAAACCAATGCACTGGGAGGGCATCCCTTTGAGACCCAGATGTGGTTGGCCCTCGGAAAAATCATGCAGCCCTTTGGATGAAAGAGTATCCAATTATCTACACAACCCTCATTCTCAATAGGAAATGGAAACAAGTAAACCCCCATGAATATGGCCAGACCTAGAGTTTACCAAATAGCACAACGATTGCGTCAACACATGGTTCTTGTAACAATCCCAGAAACACACTTCACCCATTCGGACATGCACCTCTCACGTGAGATTACAGTAGGCCGATACATAATTGACTCATGCTTTTCAGGTGAAAGAGGTGAAGAAGACAGTATTTCACCTTGTGCCAATAACACAGTTGTGCTGGCGCAATTGTAATCAGTGAAGGTTCTGCTCCTCTGAGCCACTGACTGCACTGCACGGTGGCAAGGTGACTTTCACATGCTACACCGTTATACTTTGGCATGGTGACTAGTCTGACAGAGGATATGAACTCCACAGCAAGTGTGCTTTGTACGCTCTCTGAATATAGGTACCCTGACAGAATGTGCGCCATTGATCACAAATGGATGCAACTTTGGACACTTTGATTGTGAGAGCTTTGTCCACAGCTCCAAGACCACTGGTGAACTTGGGGGCACTCGACTACCGAGGCAGAGAGGCGGCCAAGGTCACACACATCAACCACCACCACCCTACATTGCTGCCTGGCCAACACTACAGCTTCCCCTCCAGGAAGGGATGGGGTCGCTGCCGGGGCACCCTGCACCCACTGCTGAATTTGGGGGACAAAATATCTGCCTGGGAGATGGACGCCCAAAGCCACTGACATCACCACCTCCCCTACCCCTGACTGTCCTGCCCCTCTAGCTACCTTGCGTTACAGCTTTTCCCCCTGCAAAAGGATGGGGACCCTGGCGGGGCTCACTGGGACCACTGCTGGAATTGGACCACAGAAATGGTGACCGTTGCAGTAAAAGGAATGAGCTCTGTACCAAGTGTGTGTCATGATCTCTGCTTCCAAAAGGTCAGGGTTTTCCCAACTCCCTTGGAAGCAGATCCATAACCCAGGTTCCGAGTGCCAACCAGTCCCAATTGGGACCTTTTGGACCCAGTCCTGGCGCCAGTGGCACCAGGCTCATAAATATGCCCAGTCCCAGCGCTGGAAGCGCTGGGCTCATAATGCTTGGGTGGACTTACCTGCAGCAGACCATGCTCCTTAGTTGCCTGCCAGTTGAGTCTCTGATCCTCTTCTGTTTGGAACTACTTTTCCTGTTGGGTGGAGCAGGAGCCACTCCCTAGATTCAGAACACTGGAACTCTTCTGGAAAGCAGGAACTCTTTTCTTACCTAGGCGTGGCTGTGGAAGGAGACACCTAAGCACTACAGGAGGCTATTTAAACCACACCCGATGGATGAATCTTGCTTTGCATTATTCTGCATCCTCAGCAGCAGAACGCTCATCGTGTCTTCTGCATCTGATCCTGGGCCTAAGGAAAAAGGCTTACTATTCTGAATCCAGTCTTCAGCAACACCTATAAAGACAAGAAAGAACAGGTTAGCATTACGGTCTTCAGTGACAGCTCTTCACTTACCTGGTCCATCGGCTGTCACCAACGCCTCGCGCTGCATTCCGGCATCTGAAAGACAAAAGCTTACCTACTCTTCGTGCGCTCCGGAAGTCTTCACACTGCATTCCGGCATCTGAAAGACAAAAGCTTACCAACTCTTCGCACGCTCCGGAGGCCTTCGGCGCTGCATCCCGCATCTGAAAGACAAAACAAGGTGCGTTTAAAGACATTGGGGAACTTTAATACTCACGTGCCATTACTCCTTTCCACATCTAACCCAGTGGGTATTCCGGCACCCTGCAGCCGCCCCGAACTTGTACCTGCAAAATAAAAAGACAGTTAGAGCGCATCGTGAAGCAGGCAACAAGCGCTTACTTACGTGCTTCCAGGCGCTTCTATTCATCACACGGGCTCCATCTTCAACTCACTTCAGCCCGCCATCCGCCATCGCCGGAACCCTGCAAAACAAGAGACATCATTACTAAAGACTTTAAAGACATTAGAATTACTCGAAACTTACCGTTCGTGCAGTAAACGACGGACAGCAGTCCTCTGAAGTCAAGAGACCTGCTCCCCTTATCCAGTGAAGAAACTGGTTACAGCACCCTGCCTCGAGGCAGATGGAGAGCACGGCGTTCACTTACCTAAGGTGAGAGCGTTAACCTTTGGGGTTCTACAGGAGAAGAGAAAGGGAAGAAGAGAGAGACATTCAATAACCCAGTTCATTAGTCCCACATTTTCTATCTGCAGACATCTTACCCTTCGAGCCAGACATACAGTGCACAGAGGTCCAGCCCAAAGAGCCAGCCGTGTGTTACACATCACCTTTGAAGATACGGTATACGCCCAGTCAAGACCGGCGCCTCTACGGGAATCAGGTGAGCGTTACAGAACGCAAAGCCTACCACAAAACTCCCGTCCAGGCGCTATGGAAACCTCGGATACCGACCAGCTAGCCCAGTTACTTGGGGAACTAAGGGCAGAAGTGCATGCAGCCCGTCAGGAAACAAATGCTCTAAGAAGGGAACTGATTATTTCCAAGGAGCGAACAGATGATCTCGCTAGACAATTGCTACAGTCACAAGCCGGACAGACCCCGTTACCCGCATCTGGGGGAAATCTTCCTTCTACATCCTCTATGAATCCAGTGCAGATCAACCTACCTGGGAATGTACCTCTGGCTCCGCCCGAACGATTTTCTGGTGACCCAAAGAGGTTTGCAGTATTTATCAATCAGTGCCGGTTGCATTTCTTATGCCGGCCAGCAGCCTTTCCAACTGATCAAGCTAAAGTAGCTTTCATGCTTTCGTACCTTAGTGGCAATGCGGCAGACTGGTCGATCCCTCTAGTAAATCAAGATGATCCGGTCCTCCATGATTTTCAAGCTTTTCAGCTCAGTATGGAAAAACTGTTCGCAAGACATTCACAGGGGCAGGCCTTGGACAATGAGCTTCTTTCGTTGCGACAAGGTAATCAAGACCTTTTGGCTTATATTGCGTCTTTCAACAGACTGATAGTGGAAACTCACTGGCCTGAGGACAAAAGGATTACGCTGTTTTATAGAGGTCTACGCGGAGAGCTCAAAGATGTGTTAGTGTCACGCTCCGCCGCGGCTGGCGTGCATGGAGCCGATGGCGTTGGAGCGGCCATTAGCTGTTCCGCCACGTCTCCATGCAACGCTCAGTGGCGGTCTAGTCTTCCGGCCGGCCGCCGGGGGAGATCGCTTTTTAGCCGCTCCTACCCGGAAGTCTGCGCGTTGCAAACTACTCGCGTCAGGCTTTCGGGTTGGAGCGCTCGTAAGTTTTTCTCCTTTTGTGTGCTGCACTGCGCCTTTTCTCGGTGCCGGCTTTTCTTCCCATCTGCTAGCGCCCTTCCTCTTGTCTTTCTGTGTTTCTATCGCCCTGGGACTGGCAGGCTCTCGCCAGGTTTAGCAGGGAGCTTAGTACATATTTTCCCTTCCCTTTTCCTCCAGCTTTCCCTATCTCTCTTGCTACAGTATTTTCACGGTCTGTCTAAGGTTCTCCAGTCCACTTTTTACTGCATGCTACTTACCTGCCGGCTTCTCATACAAAGACTTACCTTCTGCTATTTTCGAATTGAAGACCATCACAGTCCATCACCCAGGGGTTTTTTATGCCTACGGCTTTTTCCCCTCTGGTCTGAACCGGAGGAGGGGCCCCCCCAGACCTTCTATTTGGAAGTCAGGGTGGCTTCCCTTTGGGGCAGATCCCTTTCACAAAAAAAAAGGAAAGAAGAAAGAAGAGCTGTGGAAGAAGCGGTTCGGAGGAACCTTACATTCAGAACTCACAGGTGAGGAGGAAGGGGATTGGAGTGACTCGGAAGGGGTGAAGGGAACTCCTGAATCTGACAGTTTGCAACGCCAAAAGATTCCAATGGCTACCCCGGAGCAGTTACAAGAGTTGGTAGCCGCGGTTCAGGCTATGAATATAGAACTACAGAACGTCAAGTCTGAGAATGCCACCCTGAAGCAATTGTTCACTAACCGAGAAGCACGGGAGTTTGATTTGCCTCCCATGGCCTTGTCCTCCGGCAAGTTTGATGGAGCCCCTAAACGCTTGAAGGAATTTTTGGAAGCATGTTCTGTCCATTTTGCCTTTCGTCCACAGACCTATTCCACAGACCACATAAAAGTGGGATTTATGGTGTCTAATATGACAAGCAATGCCCTGGCTTGGGCTACACCTCTCGTCACATCCAACAACCCAGTTCTTCGGAATTATGATGCCTTCCTGTCTGTGCTGAAACAGACATTTGAACAGCCCGACATAACACTTGTAGCGGCTGAAGAGCTACTCGAAGTGCAGCAGGGATCCAGGGATCTGCTTTCCTACATTTCCTCTTTCAAACGGTTGGCTACAGAAGCAGGGTGGCCGGAACAGGTCCAGTATACCCTCTTTCGTCGAGGTCTTAGGGAGGAACTCAAGGACGAGCTGGCTCGCATAGCTCGACCCACAACCTTATCAGATCTCATGTCGATGGTTCTGCAGATAGAATATAGACTCTCTGAACGAAAGGCTGAAAGGAGGAAGCAAAAGACCCCAGTCACCCATCCCGCTGGAGCCTCCTCTCTACCTACCATCCCATCCTTGTGCCATAAGGAAGAACCAATGCAGATCGGAACAGCTCGGCCTCCTTTGACACCAGAGGAAAGAAGACGACGGAGAGAATCTGGTCTATGCATGTACTGCGGATCTAATGCCCATCTACGTAGAAACTGCCCAGCTGTACCACCTAGGCGGGCGGGAAACGATCGACCTCGGACCTAAAGGGGACTAGCATCCGAGGTCTAAACCTTAGTCCCTATGTTTCTGTTACCGTTTCGCCCCAAGTCCCAGCAATGGATGCGCGTCTTATGGTAGTAGCTATCCAATTGAAGACAAGACACGTAGAACTTACCACCATGGCTCTGCTTGATTGTGGGGCCGCGGGGGTGTTCATCGACACAGTATGGGCCAACCAGCAAGGTCTCATTCTCTTGCAACGTGAAGATGCTCAGAAGGTGGAAGGGGTGGATGGTACCCCACTCTCCTCCGGACCTATTACTCAGTCCACTGAGTTCCTAACTGCGACCATCCTTCAGCATTCTGAACTGATACAATTCGATCTCATCAGAGTGGCTCATTTCCCGATTATTCTCAGGATTCCATGGTTTAGGAAACATAATCCAACTATAGACTGGAACCGCAACACTATGGCTTTCGAATCAGATTTTTGTAGACAGAAATGTCTCGTTCAGCCGCAGGTTGATACAGTGCAGATCATTACTTCTGAAGATAAGAACATTTGTGCTGTGTGTCGGATCCCTCCAGAATTGTCGGAATACCAAGAAGTGTTCAAGGAAACTCCGGTCCTGAACCTGCCTCCTCACCGGCCGGAAGACTGCGCAATAGAGATAGCCCCAGATGCTCTAGTACCCTTTGGGCGCATGTTTTCGTTATCCGTGACAGAGAAGAAGGCCCTTCGTACCTATCTGGACACTCATTTGACTAATGGGCTCATTCAACCTTCACGGTCTCCTGCTGGAGCCTCGTTATTTTTTATACCCAAACGGGATTCTCTGGAACTAAGACCGTGTATAGACTATCGTGGCCTTAATAAGGTCACCATCCGGGATCGCTACCCTATGCCGCTTATTTCAGACATCCTTGAGGCCGTACAAGACGCCTCTGTCTTCTCCAAATTGGATTTACGGAGCGCCTACCATCTCCTCCGTATCAGAGAAGGGGATGAATGGAAGACGGCGTTTAGAACTCCTTTTGGTCTGTTTGAGTATAGGGTTATGCCCTTTGGACTTGTTAATGCACCAGCCGTTTTCCAGCGCTTCATGGACCGTCTATTCTCGGATTTGCTCTTTCTGAATACCATAGTTTACCTTGATGACATCCTAGTGTTCTCATCCTCTCAACAAGAACACACCCAGCACTTGAGAACAGTACTTAACCGTCTTCGATCTCAACACTTAAAGGTCAAAACAGAGAAATGTCTCTTTAAAGTCTTATCTGTGCCATATTTGGGGTATATCCTTTCCTCCGAAGGCATCACGATGGATCCCAGGAAGGTGTCGGCCATCCTGGACTGGCCAGCTCCTACTTCCCTTAAGGAGGTTCAGCGCTTCCTGGGGTTGGCAAACTTTTATAGGAAGTTCATAGGTCAGTTCTCCCAAATAGTTCTACCCATCACCGCCCTTCTCAAGAAGGAGTCACAACCTTTTCTCTGGACAGAACAAGCGGACCAAGCCTTTTTAACGCTTAAAGAGAGGTTCTGTTCTGCTCCGATCTTGAGTCAGCCAGATCAAACCAAGCCTTTCATTGTAGAAGCAGACGCATCGGCGAGAGCCCTAGGAGCGGTTCTTCTACAGACTAGAGATGGGAAGGAACATCCAGTGGCTTACCTCTCAAAAACCCTCACTATCAGTCAGAAGAATTATTCGGTGATTGAAAAGGAATTACTGGCATTGAAGGCTGCCTGCGAGGAATGGAGACACTTACTACAAGGAAGTCTGCATCTTTTCACCCTACGTACGGATCATAAAAACCTATGGATCCTCAGGAATATGGAATGTGTGAACTCTCGACAAGCACGCTGGGCTCATTTTTTCAGTCAATACGATTTCATCATTACCTACATTCCTGGAACCTTGAACGGTTTGGCAGATGCTTTATCTGGGCGCAACGTCCCCGAAGTACTACCAGAACCCACACCTGAGTATATGTTTCCTAGGAACCGTCTTGTGGGCCTGGTCTCTGCCTTTCTCCAAGACGTCAGAATGGTCACTACGTCCGAATCAGAGACTCAGATACCTCGGAACCAACAACACCAGGTCCGATGGTCTGATGGTTTATTGCTGGTGGATCAGAAGTTGTTCATCCCCACCAAGACCCTACAATCTGGGATCCTACGTTGGGGCCACGACCATGTGACAGCAGGTCATAGAGGGATAAGGGGTACCTTAGATCTTATTTCACGTTCTTTTTTCTGGCCCACTCTTACCCAAGATGTCAAGAGACATTGTAGAACTTGTTTGACCTGTGCCAAGAATAAGAATCCAACTCATAAACCTTATGGCCTCCTCGAACAACCGGAGACCCCTGTACAACCGTGGTCCCATATTTCTACAGATTTTATTGTAGATCTACCTCCGTCTCAGGGCTGTACCTGTCTGATGGTTACTATAGTTTCTTTTACCAAAATGGCTCATTTCTCCCCTCTAACCGGAGTGCCATCTGCTTCAGTCATGGCGGAAGTTTTTCTTAGGGACATTTTCAAGTTACATGGGTTGCCTGAGAAGATTACCAGTGATCGAGGAAGTCAATATACCTCCCGATTTTGGGCGGCGCTATGTCAGCGTTTGGGAATCGAACGTGCCCTTTCCTCTGGGTTTCACCCGCAGACTAATGGACAGACTGAGAGGCTTAATGCCTCACTTGAACAATATCTTAGGTGTTATGTTAATAGCGTACAAGATAATTGGGTATCCCTCCTACCTACTGCGGAATTTGCATATAATAATTCCTTGCACTCAGCTACAGGTCTTAGTCCTTTTTTTTGCACCTATGGAATACACCCACGGGGATTGCTTCCCTCTTTCAAATCCTTCTCCAATATACCTACGCTTGAATCCCATTTAGCTGAGATAGCCACCGTTCACAAGTTGGCTCAGCAAAGTCTACGCCAATCCCGCAGTAGGTATAAGGAGCAGTCGGATCGATCTCGCCTTCCTTGTCCCGAGTGGAAGGTAGGTGACAGGGTATGGCTGTCCACCAAATATTTACCTCGATGGGTTCACCCGAACAAACTTACTCCACGATTTCTGGGCCCCTTTAAGATTGTCAAGCAGATAAATCCGGTGGCCTTTAGACTACAACTCCCCAGAAGTATGCACCGGATTCATCCTGTATTTCACTCCTCCTTACTCCGACCGGTTGATTCTGATACTCCTTACAAACGGAAACTAACCATACCTGTAGCCCAACAGCCTTTCCCCGAGGAATACGAAGTTTCGAGTATTCTGGATTCCAGGTATCGACGAGGGCGGCTGGAGTATTTGGTGGCCTGGAAGGGGTTTCCCCATTCTGAGGACTCTTGGGAGCCTGAGTCTTATGTACATGCACCCAGGCTGACTCGACGGTTTCACCGACTCCATCCGGGTAAACCGGGGGGTGTGGGCCGTGGAGGGGGGCATACTGTCACGCTCCGCCGCGGCTGTCGTACATGGAGCCGATGGCGTTGGAGCGGCCATTAGCTATTCCGCCACGTCTCCATGCAACGCTCAGTGGTGGTCTAGTCTTCCGGCCGGCCGCCGGGGGAGATCGCTTTTTAGCCGCTCCTACCCGGAAGTCTGCGCGTTGCAACCTACTCGCGTCAGGCTTTCGGGTTGGAGCGCTCGTAAGTTTTTCTCCTTTTGTGTGCTGCACTGCGCCTTTTCTCGGTGCCGGCTTTTCTTCCCATCTGCTAGCGCCCTTCCTCTTGTCTTTCTGTGTTTCTATCGCCCTGGGACTCGCAGGCTCTCGCCAGGTTTAGCAGGGAGCTTAGTACATATTTTCCCTTCCCTTTTCCTCCAGCTTTCCCTATCTCTCTTGCTACAGTATTTTCACGGTCTGTCTAAGGTTCTCCAGTCCACTTTTTACTGCATGCTACTTACCTGCCGGCTTCTCATACAAAGACTTACCTTCTGCTATTTTCGAATTGAAGACCATCACAGTCCATCACCCAGGGGTTTTTTATGCCTACGGCTTTTTCCCCTCTGGTCTGAACCGGAGGAGGGGCCCCCCCAGACCTTCTATTTGGAAGTCAGGGTGGCTTCCCTTTGGGGCAGATCCCTTTCACAAAAAAAAAGGAAAGAAGAAAGAAGAGCTGTGGAAGAAGCGGTTCGGAGGAACCTTACATTCAGAACTCACAGGTGAGGAGGAAGGGGATTGGAGTGACTCGGAAGGGGTGAAGGGAACTCCTGAATCTGACAGTTAGCCCAAGTAGTGAATCCCCCACAAGATTGTTCGGACTATATAGACTTAGTCGTTCAAATAGATCACAGACTGCAGAACAGGAAGGCCGATCGTTCCAAGTTTGATGCTCGAGTATTTTCCAAACCGCCAACTCCTTCCAAAGGAGTAGACTCCGGGGAACCCATGCAAATAGGGGGTCTGAAAGGTCCTCTAACACAAAAGGAGCGGGAAAGGAGAAAACAGTTGCAATTATGCCTCTATTGCGGAAACTCAGGGCACTTTCTTCGAGACTGTCCGGTGAAACCTGCCAAGAAGGCAGTAGGAGCTGCAGTTACCAAAGTTACAAACTCTGAGCAGGGAAACGACCTCGCCCGACAAGAATAGAGGTCCTCTTGCCGAGCGTGAAAACCAGTTCCGTGACCTCGCATTTCGTGATACCTATGGTCCTCATTAGCCCTGATAATCCGGATCGATTACATGCAATTGAAGCTTACGTCGACAGCGGTGCCATCGGCAATTATGTGGATCATGAAATGGTTTGAGGATGAATCTAACTCTTTGTCCCAAGGCTGTAAAGGACGTCATTACTACGGTGGATGGTACGGAGATAGCCTCCGGGCCAGTAACGCATACCACTCAAGAAGTGACGCTAGTAAGTCAAGATGGACACCATGAGAAGATCGTGTTCGATGTGATCAAGGCCCCTCAGTTTCAGATTATTCTAGGAATACCTTGGTTAGAGAAACACAATCCTCTGATCGATTGGCGAGCAAGAACGGTCCAGTTTCCAGAATGTGTCTCTACTTGTCACCCTCCACCTGGTGTTGCACTGGCAGCAATTTCTTCAGAGACTCCCCAGTTACCTCCCGAATACCTAGAATACCAAGATGTTTTCCGGAAGGATCAGGCTAACTCTCTACCTCCTCATAGGTCTTATGACTGCCAGATCGACCTGATACCTGGATCTACTCCTCCTTGTAGTAGAATTTATGCCCTCACCGAGCCTGAGAACCTTCACCTTCGACAATACCTGGATCAATACCTGGCAAATGGGTTTATTCGTCCTTCCAAGTCCCCTGCTTCTTCAGCTTTGTTCTTCGTTCCAAAAAAGGAAGGAGACCTTAGAACTTGTATAGATTATCGCTCCCTGTACCAGATCACCGTTAAGAATAGATATCCGTTACCTTTGATCCCTGAACTCCTGGACCAAGTCAGAAAAGCATGCATATATACAAAGCTGGATCTTAGAGGAGCTTACCACTTGGTACGAGTAAAAGAGGGCGATGAATGGAAGACGGCCTTCCGCACCAAGTATGGGCTATTTGAATATCAGGTCATGCCCTTCGGACTTTGTAATGCCCCGGCCGCCTTTCAATATTTTATGAACGATGTCCTCAGAGAGCTCATAGATGTGTGTGTTGTTGTTTACATTGACGACATCCTCGTTTATTCTTCATCGGAATCTGAACATCGGAAACACGTGAAAATGGTCCTCGAAAGATTGCGTCAACACAAACTTTTCGCTAAGTTGGAAAAATGTGTTTTCAACGTGACTGAAGTTGAATTCTTGGGATTCATATTATCACCTGGCGGAGTGCGTATGGATTCGAAGAAGGTCGATGCAGTTCTCAAATGGCCATCACCATCCTCCGTAAAAGGTGTGCAAAGCATGTTAGGCTTCGCTAACTTTTACCGCAGGTTTATCCCCGAATTCTCTCGAATAGTCCAGCCCATCACTGCCTTGTTAAAGAAAAACAAACGTTTTGAATGGTCTACCGAGGCGGAACAAGCTTTCCAGGATTTGAAGACTGCACCAATCTTAAAACACCCTCGCCCCGAACTCCCCTACATTGTGGAAACTGATGCTTCAAGCCTTGCCATGGGGGCAGTTCTATCACAAAAGGACCCGGTAACCAATCAGTTGCATCCCGTGGCATTTTGGTCCCGCAAATTCTCGCCTCCTGAAATCAATTACACGATTACTGACAAGGAACTTCTGGCTATCAAGTCTGCCTTTAAGGCTTGGCGGCATTATCTGCTGGGGGCCCAACACACCGTTACTGTGATTACGGATCACCGAAACCTGCAATATTTGAAAACCGCAAAAGCCCAATCCTCTAGACAACTCCGTTGGGCATTATTCTTTGCCGAGTTTGACTTCATAATTACCTATCGACCTGGTACAAAAAACGGTAAAGCTGATGCCCTTTCTCGGATGGGAGTGGAAGAACACTTGATCAACCCTAAACCTGTACCAATCATTCCCGAACAAAGAATTCTGGGTGTAATCGCCACAGAATCCATAGAGGAAGTTAAGGATAAAGCCAGGCAACTTGTAACTCCAGCAGACATACAGAATTGGCATCTGCAGGGAAAGGACTTTGCAGTAAAGGACAACTTATTGTATTTCCAAGAACGATTATACCTACCCAGCACAGATTTACAGAAAAAAGTAATCTCTTGTTATCACGATTCTTTAATGGAAGGACATCCCGGTATGGCCAAGACCTCAGAAAAGATCAAGCGCTACTTCTGGTGGCCGTCTTGGAAAAAAGATATCAGAGACTTTATAATGTCTTGTGGAGTATGCGCCCAAAACAAGAGTCAAAAGGAAAGACCAGCAGGCCTCTTACGCCCTATTGACATCCCACCTCGCCCTTGGCATACGCTTTCTATGGACTTCATCACCGATCTACCTCCATGCTCCGGATACAATACGATTCTAGTAATCGTGGACTTATTCTCCAAGATGGCGCATTTCATTCCGCTCAAAGGCTTGCCAACAGCAGCAACTCTGGCCCGATAATTTCTCAAAAACATCGTCCGACTGCACGGTTTTCCTTCGGTTCTAATTTCGGATCGAGGTAGTCAATTTATTTCTCATTTTTGGCGAAGTTGCTGTCGGTCGGCTCAAATTGATGTGAGACTATCGACCAGTCACCACCCTCAGACCGACGGACAAACCGAGAGGACCAATCAAACTCTCGAACAGTATTTACGCTGCATGCTGCAACAAACTGAAAAAACTTGGAAAGACATCCTTTGGATAGCCGAATATGCCTACAATAACTCTGTCCATTCGGGAACTGGGAAAACCCCGTTTTTTCTTTTGTACGGCAGTCACCCTCGAACCTCGGAGTTGGATCCCCTCCAAGATCTTGAAACACCAGCAGTAGACTACCTGCATTCTACAATCACCGAAGCCTTTAAGGAAGCTGTTTCTCACCTTCAAAGGGCTAAAGAACAATACAAGAAAGGAGCAGATCAACATCGGAAGGAAGCCCCTCAATATCAAGTAGGGGATCAAGTCTGGTTATCCACCAAATATCTACCTCTAAAAGGGCCACGCACATTCAACCCAAGATACCTTGGTCCCTATTCCATCACTACCATAGTAAACCCAGTAGCGGTCAAGTTGGACTTGCCCCCGCACATGAAGATACATCCGGTCTTCCACGTCTCTCTATTAAAACCCGTGCAACCTCAAACCCGACTAACCAAATCTCCAAAACCTATCCTAGTTGATGGAGAACTCGAGTTTGAAGTCAAAAGCATTCTGGACTCCAAGATCTCCAAATCTAAACTATTCTACCTAATTGACTGGAAAGGCTACGGCCCCCAAGAGAGATCCTGGGAACCTGCTGAATATGTCCACGCTCCTCGCCTAATCAAAAGATTTCACCGAACATTTCCTGACAAGCCAAAACCCCGGAGAAGCCCGGTTTGGGAGGGGCCTTGAGGGGGGTACTGTCATGATCTCTGCTTACAAAAGGTCAGGGTTTTCCCAACTCCCTTGGAAGCAGATCCATAACCCAGGTTCCGAGTGCCAACCAGTCCCAATTGGGACCTTTTGGACCCAGTCCTGGCGCCAGTGGCACCAGGCTCATAAATATGCCCAGTCCCAGCGCTGGAAGCGCTGGGCTCATAATGCTTGGGTGGACTTACCTGCAGCAGACCATGCTGCTTACTTGCCTGCCAGTTGAGTCTCTGATCCTCTTCTGTTTGGAACTACTTTTCCTGTTGGGTGGGGCAGGAGCCACTCCCTAGATTCAGAACACTGGAACTCTTCTGGAAAGCAGGAACTCTTTTCTTACCTAAGCGTGGCTGTGGAAGGAGACACCTAAGCACTACAGGAGGCTATTTAAACCACACCCGATGGATGAATCTTGCTTTGCGTTATTCTGCATCCTCAGCAGCAGAACGCTCATCGTGTCTTCTGCATCTGATCCTGGGCCTAAGGAAAAAGGCTTACCATTCTGAATCCAGTCTTCAGCAACACCTATAAAGACAAGAAAGAACAGGTTAGCATTACGGTCTTCAGTGACAGCTCTTCACTTACCTGGTCCATCGGCTGTCACCAACGCCTCACGCTGCATTCCGGCATCTGAAAGACAAAGGCTTACCTACTCTTTGTGCGCTCCGGAAGTCTTCACACTGCATTCCGGCATCTGAAAGACAAAAGCTTACCAACTCTTCGCACGCTCCGGAGGCCTTCGGCGCTGCATCCCGCATCTGAAAGACAAAACAAGGTGCGTTTAAAGACATTGGGGAACTTTAATACTCACGTGCCATTACTCCTTTCCACATCTAACCCAGTGGGTATTCCGGCACCCTGCAGCCGCCCCGAACTTGTACCTGCAAAATAAAAAGACAGTTAGAGCGCATCGTGAAGCAGGCAACAAGCGCTTACTTACGTGCTTCCAGGCGCTTCTATTCATTACACGGGCTCCATCTTCAACTCACTTCAGCCCGCCATCCGCCATCGCCGGAACCCTGCAAAACAAGAGACATCATTACTAAAGACTTTAAAGACATTAGAATTACTCGAAACTTACCGTTCGTGCAGTAAACGACGGACAGCAGTCCTCTGAAGTCAAGAGACCTGCTCCCCTTATCCAGTGAAGAAACTGGTTACAGCACCCTGCCTCGAGGCAGATGGAGAGCACGGCGTTCACTTACCTAAGGTGAGAGCGTTAACCTTTGGGGTTCTACAGGAGAAGAGAAAGGGAAGAAGAGAGAGACATTCAATAACCCAGTTCATTAGTCCCACATTTTCTATCTGCAGACATCTTACCCTTCGAGCCAGACATACAGTGCACAGAGGTCCAGCCCAAAGAGCCAGCCGTGTGTTACACATCACCTTTGAAGATACGGTATACGCCCAGTCAAGACCGGCGCCTCTACGGGAATCAGGTGAGCGTTACAGTGTGCATAGCATGCTCAGAAAAAATGACCATCTGCATTACTACCGGCAACGTTTTTGAATGTTTGCTGCTACTTATGTCAGCCAAACTTTTCCTTCTGCAAAGCAGCCATCGTCCTCAATGCAAGGCACACCCATCACTGCCCCCAGAACCTCCCCACTACCCTTTCCCACCCATACCACTGACACTGCAGCCACAGTTCCTCCCACCACAGTAACCCTCCACCCCCACATTACCAAGTAATATATGTAGTACTTACATAAGTCAGCAAAAGCTTTTCAGTAGCCGCAACTGCAAAGGAAACATAAAAGAATTACATTCAGTGCTTTGCCTACCAATAACACATCCAAACTGTCTGGCAGCTATCGACAAACTTTTCAGTTCCTTCCACCGGATACAAGACACATCTCAGTTATCTACCACCATGGAAGGCTGGACTGCACAATGATAGGCAATGGGAATAAGAACAATGGGCGTATGGCAACCCCCAGCACAAAAGTAAAACCTTGTACAGATGGCTAAGTGGCAAACTGCCCTCCCAGGGGAACAGCACTGTTCAGCTGGACTGGGGGGCATTTTGTGCGCTACCCCGGCAAGTGTGTCCCTGGCCACCCCAATACCTCCCCAGAGAACCCTCCCCTTCACAACACCAACATTACAGGCCCAGTTCCCACCCACCCCAATAGCAATGTGCCCTCCAGGTACTATACAATGTTGAAATAACCAAAATTCCATACGTACATACCAAGGGAAAAGTTTGAAATGCTCAAGACATGTAAAGGGAAAAACAAAACATAAATTATCTGTGTCAGCCCACCCAAATACCAAACCACCCATAGTGCCCCCAACCCCTATTGCATTGGCCAGTATGTTTTGGCCACCGTGTGCCAAGATTGGCACACTAATGTGCCCATTTGCGCCAAGGGAAGTTTGGTAAACAAAGAAAAAAATTGAAAATGGCAGGCTGCACTTTAGGGCGGGCTGAGGGGCACCCTACACCGCCGGGGAATTTTGTAATGTGACGGGGGTGCACCTCTCCACCCCCACCCCAATTTGAGGGGCGGCACATCTCATGTAGCCCTCTCTGGGGGCAGATAAGGGGGGGCTGTCCTGCACTCTTCCCTGGGCTCAGGTGTCCCTTCCTAGGAGCAGACATCTGCCCCCAGGGAGGGCTGCATGATATGGCCCCCACTCCATTGTGGGTGGTGGGGAGATGGGTTACCACCCCTTCCCATTAGAAAATTCCCCGTCGGTTTAGGGTGCTCCACAGCCCCCCCTAAAATGCTGTCTCCCATTTTCACTTTTTTCCTTTGGTGACCCAACTCCCCTTGGCGCAGATGGGCCCAATAGTGTGCCAATCTGCCTCCAGGGTGCCCAAAACCTACTGCCCCACCAATTGTGGGGCCTGTCCCACATTTTGTTGTGGCCCTCTCCCCCTCACCCCAAATGGGTGGCGGGGGCACCTCACGCAGGCCTCCCTGGGCCTCTTTCAAACGGCTGTGTGAGGTACACCCACCCTCCATTTGGGGTGGGGGGAGATGGCCACCAAAAACTGTGGGACGGGCCCCCCAGTGGGTGGGGCAGTAATGTTTGGGCACCCTGGGGCCTGATTGGCACACCAATGTGCCCCTCTGTGCCAAGGCAAGTTTGGTAAGCAAAGAAAACATTTCAAAATGGCAGGCTGGCCTTTAGGGAGGGGGGTGAAGGGCACCCTAAACTGCCAGGTAATTTTCTAATGTAATGGGGGGCGCGCCTCTCCCCCCAACACCAAATGCAGGAGGGGAGCATCTCATTCAGCCCTACCTGGGGACAGATAAGTGGGGGGGTTCCCATGCAGCCCTCCCTGGGGTTACATGCCCCTTCCTAACAGCAGATAACTGCCCCCAGGGAGGGCTGCATGACATGACCCCAAGTCCATTTTGGGTGGCAGGGACAACCCATTTCCATAAAAAAAATCCCTGGTGGTCCAGTGGGGGGAGGCACCCCCTCCAACACCAGCCATGATATTTTTTTTCTTTTTTTTTCTTTGCCCCCCACCCCTGGGGGCAGATGGTCACCCATCTGCCCCCAGGGGTCTCCATACATGTGGCCCCACTTTCAAAAGACTTCCCTGGTGTCTAGTGGCATTGTTGCCCACAGATCGAGCGCCCTGCGCCCAAACCGGGAGCAGCAATGCTTACACAAATGGTGTCGTCGGAAAGGGGAAAATCTCTCCTTTCCAACAACACCATCAAAAAAAAAAATCCCTGGTGCCTAGGGTCCCCAAACCCCTCCCTCCTTCCCATAACTTTTTTTGGCATGCTGTTTCTTTTCTTTTCTTGCCCCCCACCCCTGGGGGCAGATGGTCACCCATCGGCCCCCAGGGTTCTTCATACATGTGGCCCCATGCTTTCGGGCCTCGGGGGAGGGGGCTGCTTACCTAGTATGCAGCCCCACGCCCTCCACTTTCAATAGACATCCCTGGTATCTAGTGGCATTGCTGCCCACGGATCAAGTACCCTGCGCCCGATCCGGGAGCAGCAATGCTTACAAAAATGGTGTCGTTGGAAAGGGGAGAACCTCCCCTTTCCAACAACACCATCACAAAAAATCCCTGGTGTCTAGGGTCCCAAACCCCTTCCCCCCTTCCCATAGCTTTTTTTCTGGCGGTTTTATTGTTATTTTTTGCCCCCCCACCTCTGGGGGCAGATGGTCACTGATCCACCCCCAGGGGTCTCCATACCTGTGGCCCCATGCTTTGGGGCCTCAGGGGGTAAGGGGGCCGCTTACCTAGTAAGCAGCCCCCCATACTGAAAAGACACCCCTGGTGTCTAATGGCATTGCTGTCCACGGATCGAGCAATCTGCGCCCGATCCGTGAGCAGCAGTGCTTACACAAAGGGTGTCGTTGGAAAGGGGAGAATCTCCCCTTTCCAACAACACCTGCCTCGATCTCCAGCTTGAAATGCAGCCGGAGATCGAGGCAGAAGGAGAAGGGCACTCACCTTCTCTCTTCACCGCGGCAGCCGAAAATGGCTGCCGCAGTGAATTTACTTTCAGTTTCACGCAGGCGTGCATTACGGACACCGACGTGAAACTGAAGGTAATCCAGCCCCGTGGCACCTCCCCCTCACATAGCCTGGGTGTTGGATTACAGTTTTGCAGGGATCGCTCAAAACAGAGTGTCAAAAAGGACGAGCTATCTCGTCTTTGGCACTACCGAGGTAATGTCAAGGACGAGATATCTCGTCCTTGGCACATAAGGGGTTAATACCTCAGTAATGTCTGTTAGAATGGATTTCTAAATTCTGCTCTGCTGAACAGAAGTTTAGAAGGCCACCCTTGTTAGTGAAACACGGAACACTTCTGGGAAGGCAGCCAGACCAATTCAAGGTAGCTTGGAGAGCAGTCAAGGCTAAGTCACAGGAGGAGTGGCGGTGATCTGAGGTCTTTGATGAGCACACAGACACCAAGAATTACACTTAGACATTAGTATACGAAAATATACCAGTTATTAGACCTGATAATAAACACTAGCCAATAATGAAATGCACAGTAAAAACACCACTGTAACAACACACTTTGTAAAATATATACAGTCACTTTGGTCAATGCTGTAAAGTGCTAAACACCTGTAAGGGAAAAGGGCAGGCAAACTTTATAACATCGAGAATCTTCTTCAGAGATGGATAACCCTAACTTTATAAGTCCAGCCCTACGATAAATAGAACCTTGTGCTCAGCGTTCGATGTGTGTTTAAAATCGCTCGGTCGTGCATAAATTCACAAAGTACTGTATCTAAGAAGCTGGCAAAGTCATAGATAGGATTCTGAAGAGTGGAAAACAGCTCCCAAAAGTCAGGAGAGGACCTGCTGCGATGAACAAGGCTATTCCAAACTTTCGGAGGACTTCAGGAAGCAGGGGCTACCCAAGCCAAAGGGAGGACCACAAAGGCTTGGCAGGTCTGGAGGGGGTCACCAGAGGTACAGTTTCCCGCCCTTGATTCGGCTTCAATAGTGCACAGGCACTGCGGATGCAGATGCGGGTTTGGTTTACAACTGGAGCTATATCTCTTGTATTGGTTCAAGAACAAAGGAGCACCAATGCAGCTGCTCTCAGGGCACAAGAAGGAATGCAGAAAAATACCTTCAGTGACCATCACTGTCGCTCAGGGACGCAGGGGCACCCAACTCTCACGGTCTGACGCACTCTTCTCTCTCGCGGCTCAAAGCAGCTGGGCGGACGAAATTCAGTGAAAAGGTGCTTTGTAGTGCAAGCCAGGATTCCCCATGGTTTTGAGGCAAAACACGATGCAATGACGCTCCTGCATGAGGGCCAACGTTTCAGCTGTACAGTCCACTGGATGACCCAGGAACACATCTGAACAAACGCTTTTACAGGGTAACCAAGAGGCGTCGAGAGTGATTGTTCCCACCACTCCCTGGGTTTGAAGCACCTTTGCAGGTCTTCAGATATCGAGCGCAAAGCAGGGCTCTACCAGACCAACAGCGGACTGAGGGTGCCAACCTTCTTCTGCTTGCTTCCGGATAGTCCTTGGATCTGCTTGGCTCTTCTGGATACTTCGCTCCATCTACATGTCGATTCAGGCCTGGTGCTGATCTGCGGGCCTATATTCAGGACCCCTCCTCATATCCACAAGTCCAGTGAGTGCTCGCACCAAGCCGGTCAATGAGGAGATCTGCCCCACTCATGCATGCCAGCAGTGGTGAATCAGGGACCCCTGCAGCTCTCATGCTCTGGTGCACACCAGACATCCTGGCACCAGTAGTATGGATTGGGACCAGACTGTCCCAGCCCACTTCCTGGGTACCCACACACGTGACCTGCAGTAGCCCACGATAGAAGCCACTTTTGCGGGCTACTGCATGGCCAAATAAGGAATTCCTGGATCACAAAGACCAGGGGGAAGACCTACAGACAAAATGGCCAAAGGAGTAGATAAAAGACCTTGTGGCATGGCCATGACGGACACTAGCCATAGTTATGAGCCAAACGTGGTAAGCGCAGTATGGCTCAGTAAAAAGTTAGAAAATACCACGAAAAAGCTTCTGCTGCCACCAGTCCACTCCTAGGCATATTGTCCAGTCACCTAAAAATCCTTAGTGACTGACTAGGGTAAGAAAACACAAGGACTCCATTGCGCGGTACAGTAATGTACTTTGTACAATGATAAAAAGGTTACCAAAAGTGGCAGCAAAGTCAAAAGAGTAAGAGAAACAAAGTTTCCCAGTACTGATAGGCTGAAGGACTAGTCAGTTTCTCCATAACGATGAGAACAATCCCAGTGGGGTGCAGCTGAGGGCTGGGTTCCACTGGCAACAGTCAGGTCAGGATGCTGCAATAAAAGCAAAAAATGTGGGGGGTCCACAAATATAGAGGTAAATTAGTTGTAAGATAAATCTTCCCTATCAATGTAAATTGATTATAGCAGGGGTCTGCAACCTGGGGCTTGACAGATGTTTTAGACTTCAACTCCCATGATCCCTCACCATTGACTAGGCTTGTGATGGCTGATGGGAGGTGAGGCGCAAAATATCTAGAGTGCCAAAGATTGCAGACTCCTGCATTGTAGTCTCAGGAAATGTGCTTATGATCTGAAATCTTTACACCAATGCTAGTGGTGGTGATGGGTGTATTAGTGTGGGGCTTCAGCTACTCACATGTCCATCAAAAGTATAGTCGCTTAGCCTCCTGGCAGAGCTCTCCTAAACTGTGGGTGGTACAAAATGTCCAGTTCCGGACCAATCCCGCAGGATACTCAGCAGGGGCGCCCTCTTTCTGTGTTTGTTTTAAGAAGTGAATGTGTACTTGTCCTTTCATTAGGGGGGTTGCAGGACACACTGAGACGAATGTGAAATGGAAATTCCCTGCCCAGGTAGGGCATCTCAAGACCCCCAGTTGGCTTATAATCTATCTCTGCTCCAAAGTTTATAAACTTTACCATAATACCTAATCCATGACGTCTTCCCGTTAGGCACACACACAAACAATATGCTCACATATTTTGTGAGATTCCAAATGATATTCAGGTCATGCATTGCAACAAGCTACATGCCTGTGTCAAACCATGAGTTAAAGCAAGTAGTTGGTTTTATTACACATGCTCTTCTACAGTGTCCCTTTGAGAAAGTAGTGGGCCATCCAAGATTGTTTACATGGATCACATGTGAGTCTGTGCCAAGGGGGAAATAATGAGAACGTCCTGGCTTTTAAGCTCTTGTCAATTGTCAGAGCGAAAATATGCAACACGGAATGTGCAAAAGTGAAAAATGACACGCCTGAAAAAAGCTAGCACTTGCAATGTCCACTGGAGTTGGGGGCAGTGGCAGGGGAGGATGTCCTTCAAACTGTGTGGGTCACTGCATGGCTTTGTTGGCAGCATCATGGCCCGAAAGGCTGCCCCCTGCTGGTTTAGGACTGCCTCCCTGCATGTGATCACTACCTTCCCCATCAAGCCAAGCGCTGCCTCAACAGAGATAGGACAACTGATGTAACAATGCGAGTCACATACTGAAGCACCTGTGAGGCTTTCTCCAGCACCTCCCTCCTACAGTCATCATGGAAAACAGGTGGCTGGTAACTAGCCATCCACATCTACAGATTCCATGTTTACTTGCAGGACAGATAGCTCAGTGAGTTAGGTGCTTGTTGCTCAGTTCATGTCCCAGAAGGGACAGCTCATTTTGGAATCCTTCTGGGGTTGATAACTTGTTCACCCTGAAAAGGGCTGACATTTACACCAGTGCTGTGAAGCAATGGCGGGAACTATTATCAGCCCCCTTTACTTACACCGTGGCCCACCCACAGTGGCCTCGCGCACTGCTGTCTGGTTTAGATCAAGAAGAGAACATTAAAAGAGGCAGAACATTAAAACCAGATCACTGTTTTAGGATCTATATTTATTTATTTATTTAGTTAGTTTATTTGTAACGCGCTGGAACGAAGCCCGTGGGCATAGAAGTGTGGGGACAAGACAGACACCATTCAGCAAAACAAAAAACAAAAAACGAAGTATTGGTCAGGCCAGAGAGTCAGAAGGAGATAGCACTGAATAAATAGAGAGATTATTTACCCTTCATAAGAGCTCTCTAAAGCTTAAGCAACAGTGTGATTAGCAGAGTGATGCAGGTATGAAAGGTGATCAGTGATTTTTCCCCAGTGGTGTAGTTATAATGTGTAATTGTGAAATGTTGATGTGGAGTGTTTTTTGTATTTTTTGGCAATTTTACCATGAGCCATCCAACCAATTTCCCTTATTTATAAATGTATGCATATGAAACAAATTGATTTGGTGATATCTGCATCCACAGTGTTGCTGAGCATTATGCGTTGTTTTTGGGGTCCAATCACCACCCGCCCTGCCTATGCCAATTAAGTGGGTTCATTCCATGTGGCCAAGTGCGCATATATACAAAGCTCCCGAGAAGTGGAGAGAGGCAGAGACCCGAATTTCGCTTCTGATGGATCAGAGGAAGACTAGGAGGGTGTGGCAGAAGAACTTAAAGTAACGGAAGTGTTGGAGGGGGGGAAAGTCCATGGTGAGCTACGGTTTCAAAATGGAGGCTGGGTCAGAGAGCCTACCAAATTCTCTTGAACCCAAGCCCTGCAAAAAGCAGTGACAGCCACGCATCTGTGTTTTGGCTGCTTTGCCAACCCTCCCCTCATCTCCGGATTATTTCCTGATCGGAGAGTAAAACGCTACCCAATTCAATGTGATGGTCACGGGGGTCTGTTTCCTGATAACCATAATTGAAGTTTGGGCGGGGTTTATATGTCTGTCACACTTGTGCCAAATATGTAGAAGCCGCAGATGGGTGTCCTGAGCCATCCGTGTTTCGGGGATGTCATTCAGTGTCAGGCTGGGAACCCTTGTACTTGGCTTGCGGTACACCATCCCCCGGGTACCCAGGCCCATGGCTCGCCATGAGGACTTGGAGACAAGAGAGCGCGCAGTGAGCAGGTAACAGCGCACCTTCGGCTACTGGTCCGGGCATCTAGTGAGCAGTGGGGCCCTTCGGTGATGGGCTGAGGCGAGGTGTGGCGGAAACGGTACAGTGTCTTTGCAGCCTTGGGCCCAGGCGGAGTGTGTTTATGTCATTAGAACCAGGGCGGGACGGGAGGGGGCAGAATCGCCCTGTTGTGCCAGGGAACCTTGCACTGCTGGCACCGGTGGTGGGCAGGCTATGTGATGAGTGCTTCATCTGCTGCTCCCGGTCTTATGTCACCTCATAAGGGTTGACGTCTTGGCAACAGCCACTCCCAGTCACTGGGATTTGCAGTCTCCCACACTTCTTTCTTGGCTTTGCGTTGGGTCCCCGCTGGATCTTGTGTTGGTCTTTCTGGATTCTTACTTTGCCTACCTCTGACACCCCTGGCTCATTAGGATGTGGGGGTCAAGCATCTGACATTTTTAGGTTTGGTGGGCCCTGGAGTTGGTCAAACAGTGCCCTCTTTTTAATAACAGCTGGTAGCCCAGTCTCTTTCCCTACCGCAGACACTGGTTGTCTCCTATATGCCTTCTGTGCCCCATCTCATTCTCTACCACTTCCCCTTGCCTTCTCCCTAATCTCCCTCCTACACCCTTTATATATCTTCTCTGTCTCCTCTGCCTTTTCCCTTCCTCCTCTCTGCCTCAACCCGCTCCATCCTGTGCCTTCTTCCTACCACCTCTGCTCCTCTCGCTCTCCTCTCTACCACCACTGCTCGCTCTCTCTCTCCTGCCTTCTTCCTCCCCTCTCTGCTCTCCCCTTCTACTATTTTCTCTCCTGTCCTTGTTTCCCGCTCTTCTCTCCCTCATTCAACCTCTGATCCTCTTTCTCACGCCATCATCTCCTAAACCCCTCTCCCTTTCCTCATGCCCACCTCGCTGTACTGCTATACACTGCTCTCCAATTTTTTACACTAACTCCCACACCCCACACCACTGGGCCTTTCACTTCCCCATCTATTCCCTTCAACCCCCCCCCTTACTCTTCCTCTTTAGCTGGATCTCATCAAATTCCAGAAGGTCCTCAAGACTTTCCTTTTCACCTCCTCCTTCCCCCTCTCCCTCCTTTGCTAATCCCCACAGCTGCTGAGATTGGTGACCAGGGCCCCTATGTGTTCACCTGGTTCCTGGCTTCCCACCCCCAATCGCCTTCAGCCTCCACCAACTACCAGCACTTGCCTTGACACCCACTGACCTGTGCTGTTACAGGCCTGCACTTATTTATTGGCAGCTCTTACCAAGTGATCGCTGCCAGGCACTAACAGCTGCTTGCAACTCACTCCCTAGCACTTCCCTCTGTGGTACTCCTAGCATTTACCCCCCCCCCACTCATCCCTTCTCTCTCCCTGCACTTGCACGTTCTGAATACTCACAAGGCCTAGTAGGACCATCTCTCTCTTTCATTGTTATATTTACCTTTCATTGCCATGGTCCCTTCCCGATTGCCCCGTGGGCGCTTTGAAACACAATTTACTTGATGTATACTCGCCTTCCAGATGCTCAGTAAATAAATAAATAAATAAATAATAAAAATGTGATGCCTGTGTCAAGGACTTTTTCACTTGTGGAATTTTTGGCATGGGGCTTGATGAATTGCGGCTGACAAATTGAGCTACAATTTTACCACCTGTATGTAATAGTGTGGGGCTTTTCATTTCAATAGGGCACCTGCTGTGGCTTCTCCCACCATGCCAGCTCGGGAGAGACCTTGAAAGGCTCCCCCCGATCTGACATGGCGGAGAGGCTAATGGTGCACTGGGCGGTCGCCCGGGTGGCCCTGCCCTAAGGCCGGTCCTGGTTAGCCGCACTATGAAGTGGCAAATCAGCAAACCTACAACCAAAACATTTAAATTACAGCATCTCAGTACTCTGTGGGGAGTAGAGAGAATGGGAGAGAGGTAGTGTGCAGAAGGGTAAGTCAAGCACACAACCAATACTTAAAAGAACGAAAATACGCAGAGATACAGGACTAATACTACTTCAACTATAGACAAGCACAGATGCTGGATCAGTCAATGGAGGAAAGTACTCAGGCTATGGTAAAACACAACAAAAAACACAAAGCAGACACCAACATGCGAACATTCACGAGCCCTGCCTTGACCAGGAGAAACAGAGCCTGAACACTACATGAACCAAAACTGAAAACTGATGCAAGACTCGGGCTGGGTACTGGCACGGGGGACTTGTGAAAAGCCTCCAGGGAAGGCAGAGTGAAAGCAAATCTACGTAAGTCTAATTTACAATCCAAGTGCTCCAGCGTCTTCCTCTTCTCTCCACAGTGTCTCTCTTTCATGGCTTATTTCCCTGGAGGGGCGGCAAGGCTGACTCCCTTCGTCATCGTCACTTTCCCCTGGTTCATCATCTGACCCCATTGTCCCGCTGCCATCATCGCTGTCCTCTTCTCCTTAATTAAGTCTCCTTAACATGTGTTTCCCCTGTCGTTTCCACGTCACTTTGTCCACGAAATTGCTTTGCCCCCTCAATGAGTCCAGGCTATACTTCTCTGCTCTCCTTCGTATCCCCTCTTCCTCATCAACATTTAGATGGGTTTGTCTTGTCATAATGTCTGCTATCTCGCAGAGATGTCTTTCTCTACTTCTGTCTCTTTCCTGTACCTGTCTCCTGCCCCTCTCTTCTTCCTCTCTGTGTTGACGCTCTTTAACACATCTCTTAATTTACAGCTTTCTCTTGTCCCTCTTCACTTGCAATTGATTCTCTTTTTCTTCCTCAGCTTTCCTCGTCACCTTTCTGCCGTTTCCTCTGTCTTTCTTCCCATGGGCGTAGGACAGGGGGTACAAATCCACCCCACAATTATCCCCCCAGAAAATATTTAAGTGTCGTCGTGCGCAATGCAGTGCACTCATACTTGCCAACCCTACCGATTTAGGTGGTAGGATACCGCTTTTTAAGCAGTCCTACCGCCTACCGATTTATTAGCAGCAAATACCGATTTTTTTGTAAAAAAAAAAAAAAAAAAAAAAAAAAAAATATTTCATTTTTTTTTTTTTTTTGCCCACGCCAGCTCGGGGGAGTCTTTCAGGTGCTCCCCCGAGCTGGCATAGCGGGAGAAGGCGTGGCATGCAGGCTTTTGATGTCAAAGGAACCCACGGCGGTGGGCTAAATGCGCCCCTCCACCGCGGGTGCCTTTGACAAAAGGCACCATTAGCACCCCACCACGCAAGCTCGGGGAGTCTTTCACGGACTTCCCGAGCTGGCATAGCGGGAGAAGGCGCAGCATGCAGGCTTTTGATGTAAAAGGCACCCACGGCGGTGGGCTAAGGACGCCCCTCCGCCGAGGGTGCCTTTCACAAAAGGCGCCATTAGCCCCCAACCACGCCAACTCGGGGGAGTCTTTCAAGGGCTCCCCCGAGCTGGCGTGGTGGCAGAAGGCGTGGCAGGCGCCTCATTGTCATTGAATGCACCCGCAGCGGCGGGCTCATTCAATGACAATGGGTTGCTGACGCGCCCTATTCCTATCATTACCTCCTCGCCTGACTATTTTTGAAACTTTAAGATTCCTACAGATTTTTGGTCACAGAATGTTGGCATGTATGGTGCACTGTGTCTCTGCACTGTCTGCAGTTGCATCATACATCGTGTAAAAATACTTGTGCAGGCTGCAGCGTGTGACTGAATGTGTGATGTCGTGAGACGGGGGCGATCCTTAAGAAAACCACAACCCAATGTCTTGACAATATGCAGTGTCCAAGTAGAAATGCAGGTAGATCCTGCTCTATATGCGACTGCTCGTGTTGCACAAATATTTTGCATTACACTGTGAAATGCATGGTGTTCTTTTAGAGAGAGTTTTCCTTCATGGTTTGAGAAACACTGATTTTGTGACAGATGTTTTATCCACACAAAAATGCCTTTTAATTGAATCACCACCAGTACATCTGCCGCGCCAAAGCAGCTTTATTTTTTAAAGATGACCCAGTGTTAAAGGTCACCAAAATCTAGGTCACTATACCAATGTGTGTGTGTGTACACATGCAACCAGAATAAAAACAACAAACGCACCCAACAAGTGTTTTCAAATGTTAATTCGTTGACACAGCCACTACTTCAAGCGCTGGCCAGTTTTTTAATTCTCCCAGTTTAGGGGATTTGACCAGGATCACACTTTTTGATAGACATGGAGGAGATGCCGGGATTAACCCATGGCTCTCCTGTTTGCACAGTTGAACGCCAGCAGATCACATCTCCGTCATGCCACCCACACAGTGTCTGCCATGTTAGTGGCATTCACATTATTGAATGGTAAACTCTGTGACCTGTGGTCTAGAAGGGTAATCATTACTTAATTATGATTATTTTTTCATTATAATCTGGCGTGGGTGCTGTAGGTCCATCATATGGCAGGCACATATCCTTACTCGGACACGCTTTAAATAGTGCACCCGCTGCTCTTCACTCCTGGAATATGGATGTACGAACCTATAGGGAGACCCCCCCCCATGTATTTTTAAGCAGAAGTGAGGCGAGGCCCCTGTTCTGCGTTGAACACCTGCTGTAATGTGCACGCGTGCATGTGGGGAATGCACACACACCCGAGCAATGTGTTTAGAGCACTGTTTATACCTGTTGGGGGTTTGCCCTCTGTGCTGGTGGCACTGTGGTGGCAGTGTGTGCGACTCCGGGGAACACCCACTCACACCTGGGAAATGCAAGGGGCACCTCGAGGAGGTATTGGACAATATCCAGTGATCTTCCCAGGATGGTAATGAGGCTGTGTGGTATACTTTTGTAGGGTGCTTTTATTTACTTTTGCAGGGCAAAGTGGTACTTATTGAGGGCAGGCACAGCAAATGTAACACAATTAGACTTATTTGGGCAGGGCTTATTTAAAAGGGCTGTGAGCTGCTCCCTGAATAGTAGATCATAGGAGATCTTAGGCGGATCACTAGGCTGTCGCCACGGTGATGCGCTAGCATTGGGATAGGGTGCAGGGCCGTATGTACATCTTCAGGTGACATGGCCTCGTGATATTGCACTTCACCCTGGGCCGGATGTCTGAGCCCATGTGGCACCATGGCGACGGACGAGTTCACCAAGCCTGTGTCAAAGTGAAATAGACACACAATAGTGCCTGGGCCACCATGTAGGACAGGGTTGCCGGGTCTGAGATCAGCCAAAAAATGTCTCCCCCTTACCTGCAATCCGACAACATCCATTTGCCCCCTTTATTATTGTAATGTAATTGGACTGCTTTAAACTGTCGATGCTGCCGGAGCCAGGATTCAAACATGATATGGTTAGGATCAAGGGCAAAGCACTTAACCACAAGGCCACTCCATTGTCTTATCAGGATATTAGTGAAAAGGCTTGTTTTTAGATTTAAAAGGTGTGCACCTTTTATTATTTGCTTGCAACGCTATAGGAAACTCTCCATCCTTGTGTTTTTTTTTCTAGGTGTGCATGATTAACCTTCCAAGAAGCAAATAATGGCATGGGTGATCTTGTAACACTGCGAGCACAAGATAGGTCGCTAATATTAATAATTGGTGTTCTTATATAGCTCTTCATGTGGATTCCTCTTGCTTCTAAGCACTTGTACTAGTAGGTGTTATTACCCAATAATTTAATGCTACTCATTGTATCAACCTTGAGAGCATGAATGGCTGGGTCAGTCCTACCACCGTATTCGAACTTCAAAGCGCATGCAACATGTAACTCAGAAGGGGATGCAAAAGAGATGTTGAGCACTAATATAGGTTTCTTGATTAGCATTGAGTGGCATGAGAACATATTTATCTTCTGAAAGAGTGACACCTACCTGGAGCAGTCCCAGCAGCAAGGAAGGTGTGGACCAATACAGACATTAGAGGAAAACCGGGCATTCTGGAGTGAACTCGGGGTGCTTTTCTCCTTGCCCAGTCGGCTGGGACCGGTGCAGAGATTGTGGGCCTTGGCTGTCTTTAAACATTATGGGCACTGTGTGCAAATTGGTGTTTTGAGTGTTTCTCAAGTGCGCCTGGCAAAGGCTGTGTGGGGACATGAAAAATGCATGATAAATGTGGATGGCCCAGAAACTAAACTAAATCATGTAAGCATGCAACAACATGTGTTTATTCCCTCTGTCCTGAGCCCCCCCTTCTCACACACAGGTGTTGCCTGTTTTGCTTGATTCTTCTACCCTGCTCCCCCTCGCCCCCTTTCAGCCTACTTCTGCAGGAGTCTGTCCTGATACATTCTGGTTTCACCATCACCGTCTTGTGGCCAATGCTGGATTTTACTTTATGGACTTCATTGATTCACGGTGCGTCACCCTTTCTCAACTCTCATGCTGAACCTCCTTTGCATCTTGTACTCATGTAGGCCCTGAAACATGCTGTTCCAATCTTCATCTTGTATCCTGGCTTGCAACATTATGTGCTACTACTGACTTCTGCAATTGTATTTGCCCTCCCCGCTTGATCCTCAACTCTTTATGACTGCTTACTCTCTGTTTTCTCCTCCTCTCTCTTTCCCCCTTTTCCTATCTCCTTCCATCATCCCCCCGTCCCCTTACTTTCTTCTATGGACTTACTCTATCAGAATTGTCCCTGGCCCTAGTATGATAGCAACCTCGTCTGTCTCCTCCCCTTTCCCCCGAGCAATATCTGAAATGTCATCAGGCCTAGTACGATAGTCGCTTGTTTTTTTCCTCCTCTCCCTTTCTGCACCCCTTTCCCTCACCTTTTGTTTTCTCAGGCTCTACCAGAAATGTCATAAGGCCTAGTACGGTAGTCGCCTGTCTGTTTCCGTTTCGTTCCCACTCTCCCCCTCCCTTCCTTATCTATGTCCTAGCTCTTTCACTATTTGAAATGACGTCAGGCCGAGTACGATAGTTAATTTCACATCCTTACTGTTCATGGCCTGTAAGAATGTCATTATATTTTCCTTTGTTCCCTCCCTTGCCTTGAAGCGCTTTGAAAAACATTGTGTATAGGCGCTATATAAATAAACTATCATATCACATCATGTCCCGGGTGCTGTTGGATCCCGATACATTTCCGGTGATAAACAAGTGGCTCAACTAATAGAGTACAGAATGTGTGCTTTCAGGGCTTGGAGGGATGTCTCTGGTACCAATAAAGCCCATCCAAACAAAGTGCGCGCTGGTCATCCCCCCTCTGAGCCCAGAACAGTAATTACCCAGGTCTAAGGTGAGCCTAATTATATCATATTTTATTACATGCTAGTGGACCCTGTAGCACCTACTCCTCTGCCCCCCCTCTTGTTTGTCAGTGCACTTGCATGTTCCAAATATCCCAAAGCCTAGTAGGACCGCTGTTTGGTTTATTATTTATTTTCCATTGTTTTATACAGTAATGATATGTGTAATTTAATACGTACTGCTATTTTAATTTTAAATTTGTGAAAAGTCGAGTTCTTTGACTAAAACAATAAATAAATAAAAAAGCAAAGTCCTCAAGGTGTCCCTTGTCCCCCCAGATTGTATGTGTCTCCTATGCTCCTGTTTCTTTCCTTTCCCTTTCTTTCGCCTTTTCTTTTTCCCTTTTCAGTCGCTCTTGCTCCTCTTTCTCTTCCCTCTCTGTTCTCTCTACTTCCTCCATTATCTCTGCCCATTCTCTGTCTTCCTCTTCCACCCCCCTACATTTTGGCGCTTCCTTCCCTGCACGTCTATACTCGTCTGCAGTCCTTCCATCCAATTTGAGCAATATCTGTCCCCCTTCCCACTCGCCAGTTGGCACTGTCTCTTCTTTATCCCCACTACATCCCAATATCTCTTTGTCGTCTCCCTTCAGTTTTGCTTGCAAGTCACTGCACTCTTTGAGTTGGTCATTTATAGCCTCTATTTTCTTATTTCCTTGCTTTACGCAGCTAAGCGCATCCTTGCTGTTATACGTGTGTGGTGCATAAACAGGGTTAGTATATGCTGCCACTGCTTTTAATTCCTTCAAGGGGTACAATCCCTGACTTTCTGATGTGGGGTCTGTGGTTTGAGGAGGAGGAGCCAGAGCTGTGGGTGATTCACCCCTCGCATCGCGTTGGATCAGCATCCACTGTCTCTTGGGTGGTTGCTCTTCCCCATCCTGAAACATTTTCCATAGGTCCAATATAATTTGTTACTCGGTTTCTTCCCTTTATAGGCAGCATGTAAATACGTGGTCATGTGTTGCAGCACATATTTGTTAAGACTGTCCTGTCGTGGCCATGGCTTTGCCATTTGGCTTTCTGTATTGCGAGTCCATTCTGCGCTATACTTGCATATGTTGTCTTGATACTATGGAAGGGACTTGCACAAGTGCCTAAGGGGTGTATCCCCCATGATGGCACATCACCTTCTGACTGCCAATACTTATTTGAGCTTAAGTTGGGATTTTGTACATTTTTAAGCAATTTTGTCACTGAATATATCACAATTATAATCAATTCTCAATCAAAAAACCTCCAAAACTACACATGCTCTAGAAATAGTCCATCAGCCTCTTTGGCTCACCAACACCATCAGCAGCGTGCTCTGTGGACAGCCCACACTCTATTCTCCGCCCTCAAGGCGAAGTCTCAACCCATTCACGTGCTCCTCGAGCCCAACCCAAATGGTACAACACTATTTTAAAACTTCAACATCCCCGTGTCCCATTAAAAACCACTGTTTTTTGCCTTCTCTCACCAACACGTCTGTGCCACACTACAGGTTCTCACCCCTGCATCAACACATGTCCTATTAACAACCTTTTATGTGAGGTCACAAGCCTAAGGCAAAAATCCCAACACATCAATTTTACTCTTAAATCCCACAACACCCCAAGCCACAACAACACAAAATGGAATACAGCCGTCTTCCTGCTTTTAAAATCACAGAGAATACAAACTCTTGAAACTTTGTGGTTCTTCTTCTATACCGTTGCATAGGAATACATCTATAAAAGATTCAATAAGACACCACCTTCCATGACCTAAGCAAGCAAGCCCCTAAACATAGGGATTCCGCTCGTCATCTGTAAACCAAGCTAACGCCTAGAGAACAGGAACATATAAATAATTCATCCATAAGCTAGCTGACCGCCTAGAAACAGGTATACTTCTCATCTGCAAACCAAGGTAGCGCCTAGAAAACAAGAAATCATAAATAATGAATCTGTAACTTTGCTAAATGCCTGGAAACAGGTATCGTTCACAAGAACACAAAACAAATCACAAACAGTGACCCTCCCCAATATTTGTCATATAGCTGAGTCTATAGTTAAACTCAGTGGATCCGCTGAAGCCCTCATACACCGTCTCTCCCACAATCTGCCACTCTGCCGTCCGCTCTGCTTGTCAGCGGGCAGGAATTTCTGCAAAGTTGCTCCTGACAACCTTTTCAGTATCCACGCATGGTTTTTTGGTCCGGTCCTTGCGGGTCAAGACGCATCACTTCGGATGCGCACTGGGAAAAACAGCTTTACTTGCCGAGAGTTTTAGTAACCATCCTCTGCTGCCACCTGAATAACAGGCACAGGGGAATCATTATCAATCCCCTCACTTACATGCAAGAGGAACTGGGCCGAAGAAATCCTCTGCACTAAAAAAGGGAAGCTCCAGCCATAGGACAAGGTTTTAATGCCTTTATTAAAAATTCAATGACAGGGAATGAAGTATGACACATTCAGCATTCTCCACACTCTCTCTCATCGTTTTTGAGCTTGCCATTTAGTTTTGTTAAGACATGATGTCACAAAATGAAGTTACATCCTAGAAAACCGAACAGGACTCAGGATTTGTTAGTGAGATAAACTACATATACATTCTAAAAGGGGCTAGAGTGGCTATTGGGTAAAACGTATCTCATGACCCCACCTGTGGCCACCTCTGAATGTTGTGAGTTCACATGTTACAGGTTAGTGTGTTGTGATTGGAGGATGCAACACAGTATGAGCTTAACATGGAAGGTGGATGAGGATTGGGCAAACCCTTGGAGCTTTGGAAAGTTACCAAGCCAAGTGCAAGTAACCAAGGTAGTGGGAACAACCCCAAGAAATGGCGTGATTCATGCACATCCTCTGACAAACTGGCCTGCCGCCTGCTCCAAAGGCAATACATGCTCTCTGTCTTAACCAAGAAGAGAGCTCATATCCATGCCCGCGTCTCTGAGGCATCTAACAACTCGGCTGAACTCTTTAAAATCTGCAATGAACTGGCCAATCCTGCCACAGTCTGTACCTCTCCTGTCTCTTCACTGGCCCTCTGCGCGGCACTGGCTTCTCACTTCATCTCTAAAGCTCAGGACATCTTGTCCTCACTCTCCTCCTCTCCCTTCCCTCCCCCCATTCCCTGCTCTTCCTCTGGCCCTTCTGCAGCCACCTCTCCTCCCTCCTTCTCTGCTTTTCCCCTGTTCTCCACTGATGAGGTTTCCAGACAAGTCCGATCTATGAAAGTCTAGTCGATACAAGTTCACCCATGTTCCTCCAAAACTATCAAGGACCACATCGACTCTCTGGTTCCTGCCCTGGCTGATTTCTGCAATCACTCCTTTGCCACTGGAGTTTTCCCGTCCCCCCTGAAGTACTCCCTTATGCACCCTCTTCTTAAAAAGCCCTCTGCCGACCCCTCCTGCCCGGCTAACTATCGCCCAATCTCATCACTCCCTTCCTGGGTAAGCTCCTGGAGAAATTGGCCATCTCCTAGCTTAACCTCCACACTGAATCTTTTGTTTGTCTTCATAACCATCAGTCTGGCTTCAGAGCTGCCAGTAGAAGCATGGAAACTGCTCCCCTGAACATCCGTGAAGACCTGCTCTCCAACCATGATGATGTATCTTGGTGTGGCTAGGACACAGGCAGGAAACTCAGGAACCACATCAGAGCCAGGATTATCAAAAGGTAAAGTCTTCTTTATTGTTTCAGTTACAGTGGGAAAGTAAGATAGGAGATGAGGTGATGTGCTTCTGCTTTCCTTGGCTCTCTCCCTGCCAGTCCCTTAACCGTCCTTTTCTGGAACCCTTACACGAACCCCATTCCAGGCTTCGCACCAACATTCCAAGCTCCACTGCTCACTCACATAGACACACATATAGATGTTAAGCTAGGATACTACACATGACTCAAACACCCCTTGCGTCCTCATCTTGCTTGATCTCTCTTCTACCTTTGACACTGTCAACCATGCCATCCCGCTCAACCGTCTCTGTGATAACCTGGGTATCACTGGTCAGGCTCTGGTGTGGCTGACTTCTTTTCTCTCTGACCGACCCTCCCAGGTCCAACTTAGGTCCTTCCTCTCTGCTATCTTTTCTCTACCTGTGGTGTCCCCCAGGAGTATAACCTCTCTCCCTGGCTGTTCAACCAATACCTGGCACTCCTTTCCCACCGCATTGCCGCTCTCTGCCCCAACTTTCAGTTCTATGTGGATGATACCGAGCTCATTTTCAGGCTACCCTTGGCCTCCTTCTCTCCTTCCCTCAGCTCTGACTGTCTGTCTGCTATCCAGGAGTGGTGTGCCACCAATGACCTCTGCCTTAATGCCAGTAAGACTGAGATTCTCCTCATCAGCACACCCACTCCCTCCTTCCCTGTAGCTCTCTGGCGGGCCTCTCTTGACCCTCTTCCTGTTCCCACCTGCAAGGAAAAAAACCTCGGGTCATCTTCGACTTCACACTCTCCTTCTCTCCTCACATCTCTGACGTCTCTAAGAAGTCACACTACCAACTACAACTTCTCAGAGGTATTCTTCCTTTCCTCTCCTTTCCCCAGAAGCTCACTGTCTCCAGAGCTCTGGCTCTCTCTAGGCTGGTCGATTGCAACATCCTCTTTCTAAATCTGCCTGCTTCCACTCTCTGCCATTTGCAACACATTCAGAACAGGACTGCGAGACTTGTCGTTGGCCACAAGCCCAGGGATCGTATCTCTCCAGGACTGAAATCACTGCACTGGCTCCCAGTGGCTGCAAGGATTAAGTTTAAAACCCTCTGCATTGTCTACAAGGCCTTCTGGGGCCTCATTACCTTCAACTCTCTTCCTAAATATCTTCCTTCTCGAGCCCTTTGCTCATCTGCCTCAAACTCCCCCAAGGTCAGTCGCTTCTCCAAGCAAGGAGTTGGTGGTAGATCTTTCCTTTTTCTGGGACCTCCTTCTGGAGCAGCCTCCCTCAAACTTGAGGAGAATCATCTCCGGTTCCAGAGACACCTCAGAACCTTTCTTTGCTTCTGTTTTTCTCCTTATCTCCCCTGCTGACTTCCTGGCTGAATCTGACACTGCACTGGTTAACTGGCCTCCTTCTGATCTATGGCCCAGGTCCCCTCACCTGCCAGTTGCACACCTGCACTGCCTTCCTGGCAACCCCCGCACTTTGGGACATCATCGGAACACCTGCTCCCTCCTTTCCTGTCACTCTCTGGCCAGCCTCTCTTGGCCCTTTTCCTGCTCCCACCTGTGAGGCTAAAAACCTTGGGGTCGTCTTCGACTCCACACTTTCCTTCTCTCCTCACATCTCTGACGTCTCCAAGAAGTCACACTACCATCTGCACCTCCTCAGAGGTATTCTTCCTTTCCTCTCCTTCCCCCAGAAGCTCACTCTCTCTCTAGAGCTCTGGTTCTCTCTAGGCTGGACTACTGCAACAACCTCTTTCTAAATCTACTCTCTGCCCTCTGCAACTCATCCAGAACAGGACTTGTCCTTGGCCTCAAGCTCAGGGATCATATCTCTCCAGCACTGAAATCTCTGCATTGGCTCCCAATGGCTGGAAGGATTAAGTTCAAAACCCTCTGCATCATCCACAAAGCCTTCTGGAGCCTGGAGCCTCAATACCTTCAACTCTCTCTTCCTAAATATCTTCCTTCTCGAGCTCTTCACTCATCTGCCTCCAACTCCCTCAGGGCCAGTCGCTTCTCCAAGCAACGAGTTGGTGGTAGATCTCTTTCTTCAGCTGGTGCCTCCCTGCCTCCCTTAAACTTGAGGAGAACCATCTCTGGTTCCGGAAGTACCTCAAAACCTTTCTCTTTGCTTCTGCTTTTTCTCCTCCTCTCCTCTGTTGACCTCCTGGCTGTAACCGGAACTGCACTGGCTACCTGGACAACTCCGATCTCTGGCCCAGGTCCTCCCCTGCCAGCGTCACACACTGCACTGCCCACCTGGCTACACCACACTTGGAGACTGTTTCTGTATCCCCATAGTCCCCCACCAGCCCTTGACACCCGATGTCTGCACTTACATGCACTTGCCACATGCTGGCCGTTACTTTACTTGTTATCTTCTTTACCATGTACTGCACTGTCCCAGCCCCCTTCCCACGCACTTGCGCGATCTGAATGACACCTGGCCTAGTAGGATCGGTGTCCGTTCTCCCTTTTTTCATCCTCCCTTGCCTCGTCGCGCCTTGAAACACTTGTGTATAGGCACGTTACAAATGCCATATCATATCATATCATATCATATCATGTTCTCAGCAAGTTACCATCTCAGATCTCCTAGGCCTTGAGACAGAACATTTGGCTTTGAACCTGATATTGCCTTGTATCATCTTTCAATCAGTTAGATGTGAACAGCCACCTCAGTCTGACTCAAATGAATAGGTTCTGTCTTGCAGGTTCAGATCATGTGTGTAGATACCACAGAATTGATTTATCCTGCGTGTAATTATGAAGATTTTCAGCTTGTATTTCGTGCAGATGTCTTATCCTTTCTGCTGACTTGTAACTTTCCTTCTCTCAGTGTCCTTGGCAAGGCTGTGCACGGTGGATGCACTGGAAGCCTGGTCTCTGGGTTTCAGTGAGATCAGTCTGTTGGTTAATCTCTGCATTCTCGAATCCAATCTGCTCCTTTCATCCATACCAATGTACTTGTGGCTTCCATTTTGATTTACAATGCAGTCCATGCTAGTTGCATTTAAGCGTCAGCAAGCAGTTTGTATGTGTGTGTGTGCGACTTACGGTTTCTGCTCTGTGAAAGTGCGTGTGTGTCATCTATATAAGTGCTTCATAAAAATGTTCTTTGTATCTATCAACAATCAATCTAAAAATGCCTATGTGCTGCATGTCTAGCACATCTATGTCAGAGTATCAGTCGTGATGTCATCAGCTTCTTCAAGGTTATAGTCAGCCAGTTCCATTGATTGCAGATGTATCTTTTCAGCACTGTCATCAGGACATGGTCTGAATGGTTGTCTGACTGAGTAGCATTTTTCACACCTAAGGTATATTGAAGATGAGGAGGAGGGGCACAGGAATGATGTTCATCTTTTGTTTCTCTGTTGCCAAGATGAAAGTGGGGTAGGTGCAAAGAGGCCCAAGTTTAGGTCTCCCTCTTCATAACCTTTCATCAATTGCTGAATAAAGTCACATGGTTCACTATACCCCACATGTCCCCCCCACCCTCTTGGTTCTTCCATAATTTATTCATGGGGAAGAGCAGGGGAGAGTGGGGTTTTCCTTTTGATATATTTTTCTTTCTGTTGGATCCCATACAGCTCAATTTCCTTCCTTAGGGAGTGGGCACTTCTGCCTCCACCTCTGCCTTTGGATTGGGGGTGTAACATGAACCCCCTTTCCATACTTGTTTGTGGGGCCCCTGTGGCTATCCCCGTACTCCTCTCTTGCCTCCAGGCTAGAAGTGAAGGAAGTTAATTATCTAGCAAGAGAAAGAAAAGAAAGGTTCAGTGCTTTTTACACAACATATTTACTCTGAATATTTACAGAGAATGGACAAAAACAACAACAGCAGGACATTTTCACCATTTCACAAAACCTTATTTATTTATTTTCTTTCTTTCTCTTTACAATGAGCACTAAGTAAATTACTCCCTGTATATAACACGCTCTGTGGTAGTGGCCATGTAGTTATGGTTAAGTTGCTAAATCCATAGGAAGACCTCATTTTGGGCGGCTTATAACTTTGCTACCCCTGGATGAATCCTCACCAAACTTTGCAAAGAAAGTATATGGCCCACTCTGGATTTTTATGGCAAGTTTGGTGAGGTTTTTACAAGGGTGGGTAAAGTTGTAGGGGGGTCCCAAAAGTTTTATTTTTTCCATAGACTGATTGGAAAAAATCTTTGCTCACGCCTACAGTTCAAACCGCTGCATGGATTTTCATCAAATTTGTGGCAGGAGCAGCAGCTTGGTCCCGAAAGCGTGCTTTTGTTAATTTGGTGAACATCCGTCCAGTACTTTTTTTAAAACAGGCAAAATGTAGGTTAAATTCTTTTTTTGATATCTGGGTCCGCTCCGCGGACTCACTTCCCGGTTCGTCCGTGGACAGGACTGTGATTGGCTAGAAAGGCACAGTCATGTCCGCAGACATATAACATGCTCTCTGATTGGCTGGAGTGAAGCGTGAGGTGCGTCACATTTTCCCGATGGACCCGCCATGTTGGAACCACAGATATCCGCGGACAGCACGGCGTTGAACAGAGCCGAAATCCAATTTTGGGAAGTGTGTTGGGAGAAGAGTGGCTGGAGAGGGTGGGGGAGTGAAACATGGGACAAATGTTGTATTTCTCTAGGTGGAAGAAGGCTGTCCTGTGATCGCAATATCGACAGACACTGCGGTAGTCCGCGGACAACAATGCCACTGGGCAGATTGTTGGGTATTTTATTATGTTATGATGTATTGCTTGTGGGTAGTTAGCAGAGTATTGGGTGGAGAGGGCATACATTGAAGAGTTTGTGCATTTGCTGCAATTACTGTCTTAGTATGTCAAGTGAAGTGGATAGGGCTTGAGGTAGTTGTGTTATGTTTTTGGGTTGTGGTAAGTGGGCAGGTGTTTGCTTGCATGGCTGTGTTATACTGCAGTGGTTGTGCGAGGGCCTAGTGTCTTGTGTGCCGCAGGCTGGAGGCCATGCACCCAAGACTCTAGGCCCTGGCCACAACCACTGCAGCATAACACAGCCATGCAAGCAAACATTTTGACAGTGGCATGTGGGTTGCATAGGGGGTATGTTCTCAAGAGTCATTCCACTGGCTGTCAGTAATTTAAAAGTATTTGTAAGAAAGTGGACATGGTGTGTGGCAGTCGGTTTGTTGGACTGTGTTCAGAATGTTGGGTGTATGATATTGTATGGCTGGCTACAACTATCATAGTATAATACAGGTATGCACTGAATTTTGTGACTCCAATCATTGTATACTTACTGTTTGCATTGTTGGGGCTGCATGCAGTTCTTTGCATGGTATGGTACAATGTAGCAGCAATTGTTTTTTCATTCTCTGTGATAAAAGAAAGGATCACATGTTAGGGTAGGTACTTTGTAATGTCTTATTGCATTGCATAGCAGACATTTGTGCACTTTGTGGACCCTCATAGTTAGTACTTTACAAGTACTATGCTTCAAACCAGTGTACTGTGCAATGTGCTCAGTTCCCGTGTTTGTTCGCATAATCATTGGGTCTGTAGGAAAACAAATCCATACAGGATTAAAAAAAAAACTTCCTACGTTTATTTGCTGTAATATGGCACAGTCTTTTTCGGTGGTCGATTGTAGTAGGAGGAATTGAAAAGGTGTATAGGTTTTGGTTTGCAAGTGTTGGTACTATTGTTGCAGTTAGATAGCAGTTGGTGTATTATAATTGTTTATTTCTTGTTGCATTTTAGCAGTATTCATTTATTTGTTTGATTGTTGATCTTTTGTAAGTACTTTGGTATTGCACAGTAATGTTGCAGAATTTTGGGGCAGTCAGATACCTGTTGGCATATTCTAACTGTTGATCGTTTTGAAGTTGTTGAAGGTATGTTTATACGTAATAAGTATTGTAGGGTTTCCTCAGAAAAACATGTATTGCAGTATTATGGTTGTAGTTAGATACCAGTTGGCATATTCTAAATGCTTACAGTTTTTCACTTCCGCAAGGTATGATTTCAAGCATTTTTACTCTTGTTGGTGTATGCACATTTTCATTGTTAGACAGCTGCTGCCTTATTCTATCAGTTTGTGGATTTAAAGGTTCTTGGGCCTCATTACACGTTAGGCGGTAGGGATTTACCGTTACCGGTAAGGGATTACCGGTATCGGTAAATCCCCTCCCCAATTACGACCCGGACATACCGCTATTAGCGGCACCGCTAAGTACGGTGGCACTATTAGCGGCAAGTCCGTGAGCGCGCGCCCCCTCAGTCCGGAAATAGCGGCATAGCGCTAATAGCACGCCATCACGAGCCATGCGGACATGGCAATACCGGCATGTAGTAGACCCAAAAACCCCTTACTGGCAAGGCGCTAATACCGGCATCGCGAACCACACGTTAAAAGAGCACAGCAGTGTTCCCACCTGCCACAGGTTGACAAAATCAGCACAGGTGGAGGCAATGGAGACTGGCAGCACAAAAGAGCACACCACACCCCTTCCCACACCCATTCCCACACCAAGATGGATGCAATACTAGCAGCATTACATGGGCTAGAGGACAGGAGACGCAGGAGAAGGAGTAGGAGGAGGGCAAGACAGGCGCAGCAAGCACCACCAGTGCACCTAGTGATATCACAGAGGCAGCCACCAATTCCCAGGACCAGAGCCAGTCCAGTCAACCTAACCCCTGAGCAGATACACACCCTGTACCATCTGGACCGGGATACCATCACCACCATTGTAGACATGATATACAACGACATTGTGAGTCTCATTGACATCCGTACTGCCATCCCCCCTCTACTGAAGGTGGTAACTGTGCTCCACTTCTTGGCCACAGGCACCTACCAGCATACGGTAGGTCAGATGCATGGCATATCACAACCAGTATTCTCACGCACACTGAACCAGGTGCTCGATGCCCTCCTGAAGCACACAAGTCAACACATATACATGCCACGGACTGCCCAGGAGATCTCCAACACCAAAGTTGGCTTCCATTCGCTGGCAGGCATCCCAAGTTGCATCGGGGCCATCGACTGTACCCATGTTGAACTGGTGGTCCCACATGCCAATGAGGTAGTGTACCGTAACAGAAAGCAATACCACTCCATCAACATCCAAATGGTATGTGACTCTAACAAGATCATCACACATTGCTGTGCCCGATATCCCGGTTCAACCCATGATGCAATGGTCCTGCGGAACTCGACAATACCACGATACATGGAGCGACATGCTGGACAACGTTCGTGGCTACTTGGTGAGCAGCAGGCCAACCACATGGCAGTGTGATGTGGATTGTGAGTGGGGGGGTAGATGCATAGTCCAACTGGGCATGATTGGGGGGGGAGAGTCCTTGATGTAGTTTAGTAGTAATTAGTTTTGTTAGTGGTTTCATTCTGTTTAAAACTAATATAAATAATTTCCTTTCAGAAGGATTGCAGAGTCGATGAGAGCTTCCAGGATTCGTTTTCTGCGCTAGGTTATAAGGGTTGAGCATGATTCGTTCCCTGTTTTTATAAGGTTTTGAAGGATTCTGTGGTGGAACATTTTTTTTTTAAATAATTGTTTTGGTATGCTTACTTGTGGCTACATCAAGATTTATAGGTGCACTAGTGGTAGTTGCAGTCTTCTTAATACATTTATGTTTAGTTTTACATTTTGAAAGAGGAGTCAGACTTTCTTTCCTGCAAGCTGCTTTAGTTTGGCTTAGTGACTGTATTAGCCGTTTGGTTTGAACTTTTTGTACAAATTCTGCTAGGGGCGGATGCCTATTTTGTACGCTTTTAGTTTGATCTGCTCTATTTCTGCGTTGCTTTCTACTGTGTTGCTTTTTGGTAGGCATTCTTTGGTGCCTGTAGGAGAAAAAAAGAATGTGTGGGTTGGAAGGTTTTGAAATGTATGTGTGCACTGTGCATGAGTGTCTGAGTATGTGATGTGTGATTGTGGAATGGGCTGTTACTTCAGGTTGAGAAGGCTGTACTCGTATATGTGTGTTACTATACTGGTGTTCAGATGAAAATACAAAGTCTTTGGTGCCTGCTGAGGTCGAATCAGTAATACTGAATCAAATGCTGTAGGGTTGATACAATTGTGTGTCCTACGATACAAGAACACTGCACTGCCTGAGTAACAGTCATAACACTACAACAGTATTGCACTTACTATGTTGGAGGCAAAGAGTACGTTTCTTCTGGGTTCTGTTTTGTACTTGAGACGCCACTGGCTTTGAGGAGTGTGGTCTTCACTGCAATTGTGAAAGAAGGAAGTTAGTACGTATGTGTGTTAATGGCACAAACATTTCATTTGAAGAACAGATTAGTTAAATGTGCAGAAGGATTTCTTGCCAGGAAGAGGTGCTGTATGTGTTAAATTGCACAGCTTTGTATATGAATGGGGACGTTGGAGCATCAGCATCATTGCTAAGGGGGTTAGTGGTGTATTTGTAAGTGTGTCCTATGAGGTGCACTTTTGAAAGTGTTGGTGTTGCTGTTGCACTATTTAGTGTAGAAATGGATTAGTGGAGGTTTTAGTAGGGCGAGAAAAGGGTTTGGAAAGATGTAGAGATTGGAAAGCAGAATGTTTTTGTGTGTGGAATTCCATACATTTTCTGCACATAGATGCTTGCTACATGAATGGAGGAAACCTTTCAATTATTTGATTTATTTATCCACATTTTAAATGGCACTGTTCTGAATGTACACATGTATGTGTTTGGTTTTGCAAGAATGGTGTGTTCTGTTAATTGTGGAAAGTATGTACTTGCCAGGGTTTGCCAACATACATGCAGTTTCCCTTCATTATGGGAATTGCACATAGGACCTACCACTACAACTTGCTTTAAACATGATTCCAATATGGTTTTCTTTTTTCATGTGTAAATACAACAGTGGGAGTGGTGATGAAATGGAAATATGAAGTTTGAAACAATTATGCAAGTAGGCATTAAAAGAAATGTGTGTAAGCACACAGCTTTCTAAGTATGTGCCCCTTGATGTTAGGAGATGGGACACATGAATGTATGATTATTTCGTAGACTATGGAAGGTAAGTGGCAGGCAGTCTGTTCAAATGCATGCAATGTATGTACTTGCAATGCATTGGTAAGATACAACCTGGTTTCCTGTTCTGTGTGCATTCTAGGAATTTCATAATAGGTGTGTTAAGGGGGAAGTGGTTGTGAACATGACTGAAGGAAATAAGAGAATAACAGTTTGCACATTACAGTGGGTGATATGGGTAAATGAAAACTTGGAATGCACACAGGTTTGCAAGTGACATTTGATGATAGGAGATGGGAGAAATGACAGTATGCTTTTTTCAGGTTATGCAAGGTAAGTGGCAGGTACCCTGTTCACATGCATATATAAAAGAGTTGCAAATGTACTGTACACACAATATTCATACCTGTAGTTTGTATTGAGGGTGTGATTTATATGGAGAAAGGGTAATCCTTCTTTTCATTGATTTGTGTAGTGAAGAAGGCTGTGGTTGGAGAGATGGAGAGAGTGAGTGTGCGGATGGTGGGAAATTGTTTTATGAGAAATCTGCAGATGTATGAATAGATATGTGGCATTTCTGCCAATCTTGGATTGGAGGTAGTGGAGGCTATTTGGTGTGATGTGCCAGGGAGAAATTTGCAAGGTGTACTTACACTTTGTAAACATATGGCTGTTTTCAACAGTCCAGCTGTCTTGGTGGTTAATTGTGGAAGAATGTTTTTGGGGTTTGTAAATGCAATAACTTTGCAGGGTGACCTGAAGCAGTTCCTGAAGGCATTAATGCACCTCTTTCCATGTGCAAAGATAATCTTGTCCCAAATACCACCTAGGGCTGCATGGATGTGTCGCAGTATCTTCAATCCTCAACAAGACATAGGAAGGCGTCTTCTTAACCAAGGGATATCTTCTTTTATGTGTGCTGTTGGGATGTCATCATTCCAAAATGAGAACCTTTTGGAGGATGGTGCAATTTCTTTTTTTTGTGATGGCCTTATTTTGACGGCTTGTGGTAATAAAATATTTCTTAGTAATATTCCAAATTCAATCAGAAGGTCGTTGTGAAGTTATGTAGATTGCATGTAGTAGTTGTAGCAGAAAAAATCTGAAAAGGTCCACACAAAAACAAAAAGGCTCTTTTCAAAGCCATCACCAAAGAGGAAATGTGCTACTCTGGTTGCCATTTTTGTCCCCATCCTCACACATTGCACGATATATACGCGGCTACCGCAGTAGACCGTGGAGCGCACATGCCACATCTGGGGATTTTGAGTCTGGCAGGCATGGAAAATTGACTTTGTAGGCCAGGGATTGGTCAATAAGGCTTACTGGTTTTGATGTTTAATGAGAGACTTTGGTAGAAGGTTTGTTTGCTGTGAGGAGAGCAGATGGCTATGGCTGTGTCTTTCAGGAGGCAGAGTGTCAGGATTTTGGGAGACCCATGGATAAATTGGTTGGAGGTGCATGCAAAGCACTGTGGAGTGGCTGCACATCTTGGATTCCATCATGTGGCCGTGCACTGGTATGGAGTGCGCGGAATGAAGTGGCTGGATTTGGTTCCTCTTTGTGCCACTTTGGCGACACACCGTCATCCAGACATTATTATTATTTATTGTGGAGGGAACAGTTTAGGACGTGTTACAGGAATCTCCTTGCAGTTTGCAATGAAAGAGGGTCTTGGGAAAGTCATGGACATGTTTCCAAACTCCTGAGTAATTTGTTCTCGTATTGCGCAGAGACAAATGTGGCTGCGCTCTTCTTCATTTGGTCTGCAAATGGTGAAAGTGAAGCACAATGTCAACAAGGCTGTTTTTGCCTCTTTGAGAGATGATGGCATGTCATCTTTCCACAATGAAAATATTATGTTTCGTAGCACAAACATTTTTGGCAGAGATGGAGTCCATCTTACTGATGCTGGCAATCAGATTTTTCTGTGAAATATCCTAAATGCATTGCAGCCCTTTTTGCAAGTATAGCAACCATTTTCCAGTAGGTGTTGGCTGCTTGAACTTTTCGAAACACAAAAAAAACTACAAAAAGTCTCTTTTCAGAGCCACCACTTCCTCCGGGTGAAGAGTGCAATGTTTTTGATAGCGCACCACCCAAAAAATGTTAAGTCTGCAGACTTCGCAGGTTGCATGGGGGCCTGCACAAATTTATTGCCACTTCTATTTTTAAACTGTTTAAGGTGGCTCTGAAAAAAGCCTTTTTTTGTTTTTTGCTGTTTTGTATTATTTTTGGTTTTTTAGACATGACACATAAGAAAAGGAAGGGAAGGGAGGGGCACCAACCACAGGAATAAGAAAGGGCAAGTGGAGAGAGGAAGATGTTGGGTGGGCCTCACTTGGGTAGAGGGCACTTTTCCTCATGCTCCTGGACCAAAGCCTTGAAAGCACTCCGAAATTGTTCCCCCCTGCAGAGTACTGCGTCGCAGTACATGCACAATACAGTAACCCACAAAAGTTAAGGGCCTACTGCGTTGTGTAAGACCTGCATGGTGGTTTCAGGGATGCGCTGCCCCACAGGAGTGTCTCTTGTGGTGGCTGGAGCAGATACGGAGGATGTTGTAGAAGAATTCAACCTACTACTTTGTTCAAAGTAGACGACCCTCTGAATTGCCACCTTGTGGTACGACCTCAGGTGTCGCCGCATAGAAGTGGTCCCGTAGCTGTACAGTCCTGGTTTGCCATGACTGAGCACCATGTCGCACTCAGTGCAGCGCACCTTGTCTGCACGTGCCTTGGGTACCCTTCCAACGGTGGTAAAGAGCCTCCACACCTAAGACTCATGCTGGCCGACAGTAGTGGAGACTTTCACTACCTCATCCTGGTCTTCCTCTTCATCCCTCTCTACATCTCCATGCCTGTTCCCCTTCCCAGGCCCTTGGAAGGTGGTGGTGGTGGAGGGGGTGGCGGTGGTGCTGAGGCAGAAGTAGCACCAACAGCAGGAGCAACCATGGATGCCATCTGCAAAGGTGTCAGGTTCCACCAGGATGTCAGCAAACTGCAGACAGGAAAGAGCAATCCAGCAATGTGGAGCAATGTCTGTCCTGGAAGTCCAAAAACAGAATGAGGAGCAGCTATGGGGTGTGGCCTTTTATAAGGCTGCTGGGGAGTGCTGCATGGATAGCCGTGCTGTCCAGGACACTTTTAACACCAAATAGGGCTCAAAAAGTTCCCATAAGTATCCAGATTGCTAGGGGCATAATCTGGGACCTCTACAAGGGTGAAGTTCCATAGAGAAACATCTTGGATTGCTCAAAAGAGTGCTTTTTCGGTGTCCGGGTGCCCAGACTCTGTCCGCGGTCAAGGACCTATGCTCAGTGTGGGTGCGGTCACATGATGATGTCGCGGACAGGTTTGCGAATGGGACGGTTGTCCATAGGACACCTATTGCGCGGGATAGGTTGTACGCATGCGTATAGGTGTTCTACGGACAGTGTTTGAGACCCTGGACTAATTAAAAGTGCGACACACGTGCAGCAGACAGTTCCGGAGAGGCACAATGTTCGTAGGACCCCGAGGGTGGGATGCTCATGCGCACTTGTGTCCGCCGGACAGGGCTAGGGTCCCCGAACTAATTAAAAGTGCGTCACAACATTGCAGACATGCGGACAAAGCAGGTGCCTGACAGACACTCGATTTTGATTGAGGACAGACCGGACACGTTAAGTGTCCATAGGACACCCCATCTTGATTAATTATGAACGTTCCGGACAGAAGCCTTGTTCATGGGACCCCTAAGGTGGAATATGCATGCGGACAGGTGCCTGCCAGACAGGGCTAGGGTCCCCGAACTAATTAAAGGTGCGTCACAACTTTGCAGACATGCGTACAGGGTAGGTGTTCAGCAGACACCCCCATTTTGATTAATTACATACATTCCGGACAGTCGCATTGTCTGCAGACTCCCAAACGGGCTTTAAAAAAAGAAAAAACGCAGACACATACAGCAGCAGTATACATATTACTTTATTTACATACAAAAGTATACAAATTACGAAAGACAGGGGAAGCAGAAATTGAGACATATACAGGGAAATTGGGGTTTTCTAGAGGTAGGGTGTTAGGGGAGGAAGGTATTGAGGTCTCATGGTAACGTTTTCAGTGATGAGGAATTTGTGGGGATGGTTGACTGGGACAGGGAGAAGGGGTACAGGTGCAGGTGGGGCTGTGATCTTTAATATTCCCCATGCTATGTCTTTGTACAAAGTCTTTCAAATCAAGAAAATTGTTCAATAATTGATCCATTTTTTCTTCTAAGTTCACTAGATGACTTTCCACAGTTTCAGTTTGTTGTTCTATATGGTGTTGGAGTTCTACATGATGTTTGGAGTTTCCAGACCTACTTCCCATTTGTCAATCAATTTAAATGTCGGAATGGTCTGCTATTTTGGGAGTTTCCTTAATAATCCTTTGCTGATGAAGCACCTTCCTTTATTCAGCCATATTCTGAGTGAGCACAGGCTCCTCCCGGTCATCTATCTGAATGGGGAAAAAACACTGTTTGCCTTTTTTTTTATATACGTCAGACTTTGAGCAGGTTCTTCATTGTCTTGTTGCACACAACTCAATGTTTCTTCTGGAGTCATGACTATCACTGGATGTTTTAATTGATGTCGCCCAATTTTTATTTCCAGATCAGCTGTCCCTTCGATGGAAATGGAGTTGTCTGGAAAGTGGTGTGAGGAGAATTTGGTGACCATCCCCCCGTAGTGAGTTTAGTTGGTCAAAGAGCTTTTGGACCGGAGGGTGACTTGGGCACCAGTGTGCACCAGATCTGATAATTCACACTGACCCTGCACCTTAACCGGTGCATTCAAATCAGCCTTAATTCTTTTCAAGAATGCAAAGAAAGTGTGAGTTATTTGCCAGCCTGCTGGTAATTTTCTCAATATTGAACTCCGACACTGTGTGATATTGAGCGATTTTCTGCGCTGGAGATTGAGACTCTGTAAAGACAATTTTGCAAATAACAATGGACAGATTTGGGGAATCCTCTTTCTCCCCCAAATCTTTACTGTCCCCCTTTACCTGGAGGCAAGTCTCATAACCTGTTTGGGGGGAGAACACCTCTGTTTCTAATCTGTCTGGATATCATTTTTGGGATAGAATAGTTTCCTGAGCTGGGTCGGTCTACATACTTACCCTGTCCCACTCAGGGTCTTTTGGGACCAATTTGTCTTTGGGAAGGATCCCTGCATTTCTGAAAGAGGAGGTCTGCGTACCTAAATCCTCCGGGAACTCTTCTCTTTCAAAGGGGATAATCTTGAGCTCCTCCACAAAGTGGGTTCCTTACCTTACCTTACTTACCTTTTGCTCTTTGGGTTCTAACTTTCCGGGGAAAGAAGAGTCACTTTCAGTCTGAGAGGTTCTAAGGGTTCTTTCTGGGTGAGAAAGGAAGCTTCCTATGGGGCTTGGCATCTCCCCTCCACCAGTGCTCCCTCCTCAGGAACCTGTGATTTGTTGGACGTTTCCTCCCATCATTTGCCCCCGGGGCATCAATTCTGGGTGTTGGGAAATTCTAGGAAGGAGAGTTAGGTTGAGGGTAGGACTGAGTCCTCAGCATGTACCCTAGATCATTAGGCAGTTGAGGGACTTGTCGCTCCAGCTGCAAGACCTTTTTTGGGTTGTAGAAAGGTCTCGAGTCATACCTCTGCTGCTCCTGAAAAGGTTAACTGTCCCTTCTCCCGCAGTAGCTTGGGTACTGGAAATTTCTCCCATAATTTACTGTCCTAAATCTCCCTTCTCCTAGGTTCAGGGATCAATGTTTCTGGAATTGGGCAGTAAGAGAGGAGGATTATTTTGGAAGTTCTGTTCGAGGGATATCTGGGGGAAAAGTTCAGATTGGGAGGTGGAGTGATACTTATCTCCTGAGGGAGATTTGGAGGAACGCTTCCCGGGGCAGTACTTACCTGATTGCCCCTGCCGGGATGGGGGTGTATACACATACCCCAGGATTGGCTTGGTACCCTTGTACCTAGGGCTTACATAGGTGGCAGGGTCTGAGGGATCATTGTTCTGGGCCCCTGCCTGACTACAATTCGATTGGGCAGAGGTGGGGTGTCCCTTCTGCCTTCCATGTTGCTTGTTGGCAGGAGGGTTACTTTTAGCCCCCCATTTCAATGTCCAAGGGAGGGGTAGTTCTCACCTCTGCCACCTTCACAGCAGCAGGTGGGTTGCATAGTTTAGGGGTTTGGGGGTGTTTTTATTCTCAGTGGGCTTCTGGAAATCATAGATCCTGGTGGCTGGTTCAATTACCCAATCCAGGGTCCTGTGCTCATGAAAGTCGTGCACCAGCAGAGTTATTATGCGTTTGGTGAGTGCCTGGAAATAAGTGGTCACAAACTCCCTACTATATGTGTTCACTCGTCGGGAAGTCTGGGCAAATGGGAGCTTTAGCTCCTGCACAAACCTGCCTGTTAGGCGCATGACCCTCTGCACATTGCACATTCTATGCAGCCCTACGGGCTTCCTGTGGGTTTCTGTGTGAGGAGAATTTTTTTTAAATCGCCATTTTATAGGTGGGTCATTTATAAGGATTCTGGTCCTCCAGTGCTGCAAAGAAACTGGAGTACTTAGGTGAGAAGATCAATTTCGCAAATTCCTATGCAATTCACATAATTTCTAATCTGAAATGATGCCATCATCTGCTCATAAAGTTCCAGGTGCTCCCATACTGAATACTTGTCATTCTTGTGGTATGGGGTCAGGAAGCTCTTTATGGCCTTAATATGTGTGAAAAACCAAATGGTGTCTTGCCTGCTAGTCCTCAGGGCCTTGTCATCCAGGTGGTCGGGACATGGCTATTGCTTTTGGATCCAGTTCCCGGGGGTGGACCAGTGTGGGAGGATCACCTGGGTGAGGGTTCTTCAGGGTGTGGGGGTGAGACAACTGGTGGTGACATGCAGTATTACTCCCTTTCCCATACCCATGATCCCTCCTATTTCATAGGATTCTCCGATGACCCAACTCCCCCTTTCCATACAAACACTGGGCCGAGGAAGAGGGCAACTGAGAGTAATAATGCTAACTTGTACTCATCACATTGGACATTTATTGGGTCAGACAAAGTCAAGCACTTGACTTGACTCAAAGTGCATATCTGATAACAATTAGCTCTCCTCACACGGATAAAAGGCGGAACATGGAGACACACTCTGAGCAAGGTGTAACACGGGTAACAGCAGAACATCCGGGGCAAAGGCAAACCTACTGGAGCAGAGCAACGGATCGAGGATGAGAGCCACAGGTGCAGAACCTCAGGAGTTCCCTACAAGAGGTTGTTGCCTCCAAAAGGCCACAAAAGACACGTGGAGAAGGCCGAATACCAAACAAGAAGGCCGCATTGTGTTTCAAGGACGTCAACGACCCTCCTGAGTGAACGACAGAGTTGGGGAGGTGAGGCTAAGCCGCTGGTACTAACTTTGACTTGTAAACTGGAAGACAGTAAACACAAGAAAGAAACGCACACAGCCGGTGAGTTGGCAAGCGACGTGAGAGACTTGTGTGTGCCAAAGAAAGATTGAAGTAGTAACATTGTATTGCACAATTGAAGGCTACACGCCTGTGGATGAGATGCGAAGAAAGGCAGACCTGCGAATGAACCTTGAATTAATGATAACTGTAAAGTCAGCAATACTGATTAACTGAGTGGTCTGGCAAAAGTAAGTAGCCCACTTGAAAGTCTCTGTGAAAGGTGAAATGTTTGTAGCGATGAAGTGAATGAACTAGAAAAGGGGAGATAAAAAGGTGAACATTGAACTTTGGTGCATAATACATTGAACTACCCAGACCAGGAAGCACTGGGGAAAATAACATAGGAGTGTGAGTTGAAAGCGGGAAAGTTGAAGTGGTCCTGCGGTCGTCTGTAGACAAAAGCCACGCAGATTTGAATGTCTTCAACTTCAGGAAATGGTCCGAGCCTGACTGAGGGATATCGAAGGTGTAATAAGTTAGGGGAAGGGAACCCCTAAAGGAGGTGAATTGAGCTTGGGGAAGGGAACTCCTGCAAGTGTTTTGTTTTGCTGTGAAAGATCTGACCCCGACTGAGGGAGACCGATGTGAACTTTTGCTGTGAGAGGTCTGAGCCCGACTGAGGGAGACCGATGTGAACCTTTGCTTTAAGAGGTCTGAGCTCGACAGAGGGGGACCAACATGAATGGTTTGGTGAACTGTGTTTTGAAAAATGGAATGTAAGACTTTAACGTGGGAGGCCAGGAGGGCCTCGATCCACGTCTTGAACTGCCTTTGTGTTAGGAACCTGAGCCAGAATGTGTCATTTTGCCTACAGGGACTGCCTTACTCCATGCTGTCCAACGTGGGGAGGAGAGTTGACTCAGCCACATTTATGCTTTATATTTGAACACTGACTTTCGTTTCCATACATATTCTCCTTTTCACACTTTTTGTACAAGATATAGGGCAGGCATTAATTTTCTTTTATAGTATAGGCCATTTGGATTTGACAGACTCACCTAGGACTGTTTTATTTATTTTTGATGGTCGAAACTATTCCTACCTTAGCAATAGGGCAAAGTAGGAGTTTCTCCAACACCATTGAAACTTCTAAAAAAGGTTTTACAAATGGTACCTTTTACATCAGTATCATACTTGTGATACCATGCCTCCCTTACAATCTGTCATATTGGGTCTTTCACAAAACCCTTTCTCTGTTTCCCTGTCTTTTTCTTCCTCTGTACCTGTGTCCATTCATTTTTGGCTACTATTTGTACTCCATTCCCTGTCCTCTAGGTGCTCCCTAGCCCCGTGAGATCAGGAATACCTCCCAGTGTCATAGGATCTGGACTCCGCTCGCCTGCACCAAAGTGCCCTCTCAGGGTCGCTCTCCCTGTAGGTACTTCTAGGTCCAGGATAGAAACCTAGTTTCATCATCCCTCCTTCCAGAGAGTCTGGGAAATTCCCCCCTTCCCCTGAAAGTACAGAGGTTTTTAGAATGCCCTTGATAGGCTGAGGGTCTCGTTATTCTCCTTCAGCAAAGCGGACAAAGTGGTCTCTTTGTAGTCTTATCTTCAGCCACTCTAACTCCCTGACTTTCTCATCATAGCAGTTTTCATGGTCTGAAGTACTTACAATATTCTTTTTAGGGCCCCATGACACACTGGTCTGGGCCGCTTCCTTTCTGTATGGTAGAGGTGAATACTCAGGATCAGACAAGGACTGATCAGTGGGCCTAGTCCCATATCCTGATTGGTCAGTGTGCCTCACAGCCCGTTTGTAATTCTCAATTTCCTTTGTGAGACTCTCACACATGTTTCTCTCTGTCCTTATTTTCTGTTGGTATTCAGAGTGATGGCTTTTTAATTCGAACACTATGGCTTAATTAGTCTCAAGCACCCTGCTCTGAATTAGCAACCAATCTTTTGTTTGCTGCACCTCGTGCTGAAGTGATTCATTCTCCATCTCTGAGCATTATATGCTGCATGCATATTCAAGGATCTTTTCCTTCAGGAGACTAATCTCCTTCTCTTTCACACCCCTACAATGTGCTGCCACTGATAGGCACGCTTCTATTTGTCTCACACGCTGTACCAGCTCATTCCTTTCTTCTCTCACTTGGAACCCAAGATCACCCTTTTCTGTATCCATCTTTAATTGTTTCACTTTTTGTAACAGGACACTATTGTCCTGCTGTAAGCTTTCTTTTTCTTTCACCAGTTGCATTTTATGTTATTTTAAAGCCTTTCAATCTTGGTGCAACTGGTCAAATTCATTCTGGGAGTCAACCCCTTTTATAATTATCTGGCTATTTTCATATTTTAGATCCTTGATGATTTGCTTGGAAGGCACTATTTCATCCAGCAATGCACTACTATAAACCGTCTGATCATTCAATTTACCTTGAATGTGGTTTACCGTTTCTGCATACTCCCTATAGATGTCTTGGAGTATAGCAAACTCTGTTACTCGCTCTGCACTGGCTTGTAAATGGGCTTTTAACTCATCTTGCAGATGTTCTAGGAGACTTTCATGTTTCACCTCCAACACATGGCTCTGTTGCCATTTCTCCTTCATTTGTTCACATGAGTGCTGAACCTTTTTTAAGGCCTCAGTTTGACTCAATATACTGGTCTCTTTTATTTGCAACCGCTCTTCAACTACTTGCAAATATAAATATAAATGAGCCATGACTTGAGCCATTTGAATCTGTTCCTCACATGTAGTTTGGGTCATGTAAAATTCCTCTAACACTTTGTGTGACATCCCACCTTCAAACCAAATGCCAATTCCTTCTGATGTAATCTCTTGCATTATTTTAGCTTGCCAGCTCCCCTCATCCGCCTCTGGCCACTCTCCACGAATGAACAGCTTGGTGAGGAGCTTTTTCCTGGCATCACATATGGTAGTCATTTTAAAATGGCTTTTTGCAATTTTTGTAGAACTTCCTTTGCGCAGGGGCAAAAATCACCTTGTTCCCTCTTAACGTCCACTCACAATACCAAATCAAAATCATTTCTTACTCAATTTTTATTTTTCACCCATACACGTCCCTGGAACCCAGGGGTCAGGTCTTTGCAGCACATTAACAAAGCAATTATGACTTTCCCTCCACCTTAATGTAATTACGTCAAAATGAATAGTCTGTCAAAATTCACTTGTCATGACTCAAAAATAGCAAGCCAAATCCCGGTCCGGGTCCCCAATTTGTAATGGTTTATTGAGAGGCCCCTCTCAACATGGGGAGTTCCTTCCCTCTCCGAAAAAGGTGTCACACAACAAACTGTTTAATGGATTCTTTGTTCAGCCCTATTTCAGGCGCATATCATGCCCCTTGGATCCCTTCCCCTGCGCCACCAATGAGCCACGAACCAGGCCGGTATACAGACAATATATTTATATTTACTTGGATTGTATGTAATGGAGATAGCACTAACACTACACACATCACCTTCTCTGGGGCTCACAATTAAACTTGTTTTTACATAAATAAATCACACAAGTTGGTTTGGAAAACACAAATCACAATTCTTTACTTTATACAGATTTCAATTCAAGGAATAATCAACACTGGACAATGAACAAAATCAAGGTACACATGCAGTGCTGTGCAATTTAGATTTACCTGTGCACTTAAAAAGGCTAGCAGTTTGGTTTACAGAGTTGGATATATGGGGTCCCACTTTTGCAAGCACGTCTCCCATAGCCCCAAAACCCAAGCATCAATTACATACAGCAACCGTCTATTCAAAGGCCAGGTCTATGGAGTGGGGACAGTTTGGAAATTTTGTTTTTGCAGACCTCCACGCACTTAAAGGCCTGTGTTGGGGAGGTTTGGCAGGTTTCAATTCTGCTTTGCCGAACCCCCCTCACTTAAAGGCCCATGTTGGGTAGGTTGGACAGTAAAATGGGGGTGATTATTAATTTACATTTTTCAGACCACCATCCACCTAAAGGCACGTGTTGGGAAAGTTGGGCAGTTTAGAATTGTCTTTATGTGGGGCCAATGGCACCCCTTGGTTAAATAAAATGTTGGAAGAGTAGTGACAATTGGGAATTTCATTTTTAAAAGAAGAATACCTTTTATTTAAAAGCAAGTTTTGGGAATGGGTTTCAATTGGGAATTTTTGTTTTAGAGGCAAGGTTTGGATGGTGACAGTTGTCAATTTTGTTTTGGTGACAAGTATATATTTTGTTTAAAACACGTTTTGGTGAGGGTTTAGCTGGGAATTTCCATTTTTGGAATGAACACCCCATCTCATTAGAGAATTCAGGGGTGAACGGGAAAATCAAGACACACCAATTACTTAAAATTACTATCTTGCATTTTCCTGCTAGGAGGAATGGTGAAAGTTTCAAATTCTTCCAAGCTCTCCCTGCGTCAATCTATTTGGAACTTAATTAAATTAATATACAGTCAAATGGTACGATGTCCTTTCATCGACACTCATTTTTATGATGGGTGTTTTTCCGTGGAATTTATGCCGAAAAATAACTTTTTGCATTTTTTTGGGGGGTTGGGAAAGGGCATATAAAGCATTAAGGCATGTTGGGAATAAAAAATAAATAGGTAAATGAAGGGGAGTTTGGGGGTGGAATACCCCCAAAATAATAAAACACATTTTCAAAAAGGGTTTTCAGCAAAACTTCCATGGAAAAACACCCGTTGTAAAAACGGGTGTTGATGAAATGACATAGAACCCAGTCAAATATGCTAAGGGCCTACACAATTCCACCCCAACTAATGGAAGAGAACCCACTATAAAAGTGAATGGGTGGATTAAATCGATCCCCACGCTGACCGTTTGTTGGACAATCTACTTGCTTTTGGAAATCTCTGGGCTGGCACTCATGGACTGAGCAGGGTTTTGCTGTGAGGGAAAACAGGGTTTGTCCAGCACTCTAGTCATTGTTCCACAGCACTTCTCTCTCTCTGGCTCCAATAAAGACTCACAGCGTCTATGTTCTAGTCTCCCCAGCAATATTTCTACCCAGATGAAATTTCAGCAGAAATACTTTGGTGTTTTGGGGCAGTTGTCTCTTGATAATCTTTTTACAGCTCTCCCTGTTAGTAATTTTTGGCAGCTCCCCCTCTGCATCCACTTTATATACCAGTGACACAAACAAGATTTCAATATTGGGCAGTGCCCTGCAGGAATTCTCGCACATTCGATTGCTCATTCACTCACCCCACCCCACTAGACATCCGGCCCCCGCCGCCAGATAGGTTCCAGGGAGGTGGCATTTAAATTATGGATATAAGTAAGGGAGAAAGCAAATCTACTGCCTAGAGTGACTTTTTTAAATATGTTCTTTGAATTATTTCACCTAAAATTGTCCCTACATGATAACTATCTTTATTTTACAAATAATTATCATAATGTATATATTTCTGTGATTCTCTGATCGTGAGAAATCTATCTAGGTGTTGTTTATGCTGGCACCATGCGCACTTGTTGTTTCTTTCACTACTACATGAAAGCAATATCAGTGATTATGATCAAACCTTACCACCAGTTATGTGATACATTCAGCCACTAGTGTACCAAGCTTCTTCTTCTTTCCACTTTCTGGGGTGCTGGAATTACTTTTTCGCTAGGTACCAGTGTTCTCAAACTCTGACTTTTATGCAACTCATCTTCACAGAAACGCCTTGAAATTAAGGGTAAAATGCCATTTTCCACAGCTCTGTAACTATACCCGTTCATCAATTGCTGAATAAAATCACATGTCCAATGTAAGTCTATGGCCACATCATTGACATATATAATATTTAGTTTTACATCACAGCTATCATATCTCTGCAAGCCTGTGACCAAAGCCTCCTAGACTGAATGTTTTTCTAACCTGGAGTAAAAGCCATTAGACTCTTTGTTGTTTGAAATTGGTGGGCTTCAAGTCGTAAATAGTTGGGATGCATAGGCCACAATGAGATCTCCCGTTGCAAATAAAGAAGCAGGCCGGCTCTGTGATGTCAGACAGCCATGCTGACATCTGGCATGTTGTCCTGTTATCTGAAGTGGACCACAAATTGATCTCCAAACCTTCTATTTCTTGTATGTTTTCCCATTCAGGGCTGTGTCTATGTTGATCAGGCCCTGTCGTAAATACTTGGAATGAACATTAGCTCTACAGAGATTCCCTTCTAGATAGGTAGCCAGACAGGCCTTTGAAATCTGCCCAGCAACCAGCAGCATGGTCTGTCTCGGGCCTAAATGGAATTTACATGTGACCCAAGGAAATAAAGTGTCCTTTTCTTTTCAATTGTTGCCAGTATTATGCCTGTCAAGCATAAACTATATTTTAATAAACTGCATCTTGTCAACACACTCCAAGTTTTCCCTGATATTCTTATTTACGCAGAGGAACATTTTATTCATGTCTTGATTTAACTACAAAATAAACTCACTTCAGGACATTCCAGTTTCATTCCCTTGATTGGCACACAGCAATTTGTATTAATGTTGCAAACTTTCATGAAGGGCTTCTTTATTGGACGGTAGGCCTTATGTCGCTTTCAATTAAAATGTTACTTGGCTTTAACTCTCTTGTGAAGCCCAGGTTCCCTTACTTTTTTAGTGTACACAGCATTTCAAAGTGCGGCAGTTTCAGTGAAAAATGCTGCTTTTTCGATGTCCAATGCTTGGTTATTCTTATAGCTCTTGCTTGTGTTACTTGCAGAAACACAACATAGTCTGCATTAATAGGCCCATTTTCAGTGTGGGCATTTTTGAAGGCTTACAGATCATTTCTCTAGGTGGCATTTCAATTATGTTTTTTGGGGCCTTTGATTATACCCACCGAAGGAGTACTCATAATCAGGCATGGCTTTGATTGAATTCGGTCTCAGACTAGTTCTGGACATTTTCTGAAGTTTGCCTTAGCAGCTTAGCACAATGGACCATGGGTGATGTGTTTTTCTGGGTGAATGTTATCCAGTATCACAGCATCAAGGAGGTCCCAGTGTGCAGAATCCGGTTCATAGACCTATAGTAGTTCAGCACAGGGCATCTTGGGAGATACCACTTTTTCTCACTTTGTTATGATGAGTGAAGCCCCATGCAGGACGTCCCTCATCATGGTGTTGTGTGTTCTAATTCAGGGGCACACCCAGATTCCTGGTCCAGTGACCACTGGATTTCTCTTGCAACCTCATCGTCTTCTGCTTTCAGAGACTCCTTCTCATGGCTGCATCTAAAGATGATCCGGATAGTAGCACACACTGCAGCATAGCATGTCTCTCTCCCTAACAGACCTTTCTGCATGCCTACACCTTTTGTGCTTATTCACTTTTGTCCTTTTTCTTAAATTACAGGATTAGATTTCTCTGTGGACTTTCCGCCTGTTGACTAGAACACTCCCATGTGTGCTCCTTTCACTATAACATTATCCCTTGGAATTGTATACAGGTGATACTCTCCAAGAGATGGCTTTAAATCTTGTGAAGACAAACACTGTGCAAACAAATAATGGCGGGAGCCTCCTTAGTTCCTCTGCCAGTCCTCCTTCATCCTGGATCGCCTCCAGCCAACCTGAGCCAGAATCAAGGAGGAAGCAGTGAATGAACTTTTATTCATGCCAGACATACCTCGCTAGCCCTTAACAACTAAATCCTATCTTGCGCTTAGGAACGGTATTAAATATCCATCTTGTTCAAGCACAACGGTGTGAAATCTGTCTCAACCACTCTGTCTGCAATGATCTAATTGGCCAAATGTGTGCCTGATTTCAACACCTTTCATTACCAACTGGCATAATAGGCTATGCACTTGGTCTCCTACAGCCAAGGCACCCAACACCTGACCCGAGCATACCAAGAGAACCAGTCCGGGCAGGAGCTTTTGGGGTGCTGTGGGGACGAGGGGCGTAGGGCTCACATGTGTACTGGTGCAAAGGACAAGTCACTAGCTGTTCGAGAGGTCCAGGGTGTCCAAAATTCCAAGTTGACAGCAGGATGCAGGAAGACCATCAAAGGACCCCTGACCTTGATGACATCACTGGGTGTTACTTCAGGCAGAGCTAGGATCCGGTGTCCTCCCTGAACATGCCACAATTGGAAATGACAGCCCGGCGAGTGACACTGCTGGGGTCAAGTTTTCACAACAATCCCACAGACAAAATATATGTGGTTGTGTGCGTGCCATTTAAATATTTTACCAATAATCCACTTCAGTTTCACTGTTAACAGTAATTGCAGTGCCATATCCGCCAGCAATAACTCGGCCCAAGCATGCTCGCATCAGCAATAATGCCAGCGCAGTAACTCAATGTCAGTAAAACAGTAACGAAAGAAAAACGGTGCACTTAATGGATCCACTAGGCCAGCTGCACGTGTATGGCGGCCAGAAGTGGATGCAGAATGTGCTTGCATTGGCATATCACACCATTGCATGTTAGTGCGCAGCAACATGCTTGTGAATGGAACAAGACTTCCCCGCATTCATTACGTTTCATGAGCATTACAAGAAATGTTCGTGTCAGCACTTATAAAGGTCAGAGTCAGCAACGTTTTCCCTCTTCACTTTAGTGTCAGAAGTAACATCGCGTGTCCGCAACAGTAGCGCACCTGTAGAGTACGGCGGTATTTCATGCGGATATACCGCCAAACCTAAAGCGTGTTAATCCCTGCTCTACGCATGCGTAGCAGGAAGGGTCCACGTGAATTAGAATCACATGGGCCCCGTCGGTTATTCCCAGTCTTGCCGCTCCACCTGATTCCATTGCAGATGGCCCCATTCGCTAACACTGGCAATGGGGTCACGTGGAAGAAATTTCCTTCACAAATAACCAGGCGGTATTTGGTGAGTTTCATTGAACTTCTGAAATTGGGGTGTGTGGTGAAAGTGGCGGTGCTTCCATTTCCACCCCTTTTTTACCCCACTGCCAAACTCTAATTGAGGCATTACATTGAAAGGAGAGGCGATAAACCTTCAGTTTATGTACCCACTGACCCGGAAGCCTTTAAAAAAGCGATTGATAGAATAGAAATTCTTTCACTGAGTGTGCTCAGGTGAAGTGTAAACACACCACAATTGTTTTAGAGTTTCAAACGCTTACAGCCCAAAGCTATGCAAAAGCCCAAAATGCTGCCATGGAGGCTTCCAAGACGTAGCCTGGACAGGGGGACATCAATTAGCACCTTGCTTTATCCTGGCATCCCTCTTTTCTGCCTTTTTCCAACAGAGCCTGTATATAATCTGTCTCGTCTCATGGGCAGATACCAGGCAGAGAATAGATAATAGCATGAAAATGAACCTGAAATCAGACAAGGAGTCGAGTCGGGAGTTATCAATAACTTGCACTCGGGCATTAATACTACATACAAATGCCCTCGTTGTGAAAGAAAAGGCGATTGCAGAAATATCCAAGCGAGGAAAAGCTCAGAGGTTTCTCTACGGTCGTTTAGAAGCCCAACATTCCCCTTGCGCCCTAATTCATGGTATAGATGCCATACTGCACTTGCACGATCCAAATGTCACAAGGACTAGTAGGATAGTTTTTTGTTTTTCTTCATCCCTGCCCCCCCACCATGTTGCCTGATTGCACCTTGAAACACATTGTGTATAGGTGCATTACAAATACCCAATAAAAAAAATATGCGGCAAGAGTCCTTATAGGACAAGCAGAGGCCCTCTCTGTGAAGTTGACAACTGGTGATAATTAAAGCACCATGGCCAGCGATTGAGTGCACAGATCCTGGCAATCACACAATTTTCTGCAAGTCTCTGTGCCTTGCTGTACTTAGATTGTCTAATCTTTGGGAACCCCTAGAAATGTATTAAATGCCAGAGAATTATTCATTTTTTTTTAAAATCAACAAGCACTCATCCATCTCAGAACAAGTGTTGCATGGACATTCCTCACGATTTTTATTGATTATCTGTGAGAGCCCGCTTCTGTGATCCATGAAAAAATAGAAAAGTGTTCTTCCATGAAGACGGACACTTTTCTTAAAAGTACCATATTCTGTTAAAGTGAGAATGTTGCAGAATGGAATCAAAGCCCTGACTTTTGCATGTGCCTGATTTACAGCTTGACAACAGCCCTAGCAACGATCAGGAATGCAGGGCAGGCACTGCAAGAGGATTCTCATTCCAAAAGCCCTGGTTTTGCATGTAAAATAAAGAGTTAAAATACAGCACCCGGGAGCTGTCGTTCACATATACTTTTTCCTTTATAGCACTTCTCAATCAGCAGCATCACTTTTCTTATTTACTGAAGGCTCAAGGACGCTTTTGTAAATAAGAAAAATGGAAGACGTTTAAGACATGGTCACAATAACAGGTGCACACGCTGGCTCCACAAAGACAGAATGTATTGACTTTTGAATCTGGAAAGCACAACATCCCCCCTCTAAGCTTTCCAACCACACTAGAATGGTGGTGATGAAAACTGGAGGGGAGAATGGCAACTTTGTACACTAATTAAATTTCGAGCTCAAAACCGGAGCATAAGTACTAGTTGTACAGACCGTTCAGAACTAGTGGCCTAACCTGGAAGTAGTGGTCTCAGGTGACTTGGGTTATAATCACAGCCCCACACAAATGTAACCCTGGGCAAATCACTTTTATTCCCTAAAGCAGAACTCCCTTATGATCCAAAATCGGGAGGAGCTCTTAGAAACAGGATAAAGGAAATTGCATGAAAACAAAAACTAAACTATTTTGATTAGAATCAGTGCTGATTGGTGCTTTATTGAGGTGCATATATGGCCAATGAATATTGCCCGTGTCTAACACGGTGCATTCATGTTTCACAGCCGGATTCTCCAGGTGGCAGCGTTTCATATAAATCACAGATGTGCTAACTTTGTAGGCCCTAGTTTCTTACGTGACAACACTGTGTGATCCTGGTCAAACCCTGTTGCAGACTTGCTAAATGAAATCAAAGTGTTATTTGAGAACATTGGACATGTACTTTGCCCTTGTGTTTTTTTTTAACCAAACGAGGTATAACCTCTGGCCATATTATAAGATAACTGTTAATTTTGTGGAACTCTGAGCACATACAGTGAAAAACCTCTGAAAACAAACTTCAGAACGTTTAATTTGTGCCTATGAGCCACATGCCACTGTTGACGAAAGAAAAACGCCTCAGTGCCATAGTTCATTAACAATAAACAATGCCCTCTCTGTCTACTGGAAAGCATCACAGCCTCTTTGTGTACTGCAGCATCATGTGTGTCTTTGAATAAAGTTCCTAGATTGAACTTTTGACAGTACTAGTGATGTAGTTACTCCCTTCCTCCGTCAGAGGCAGCTGTCAGTGTATTTTTCTTTCCTTTTGCACACTGTCAGATTTATTCCACCCTTGTCCGCCAGTGAAGCTATAGTGAAAAGAGAATGCTTAGCCACAAATAAAAGTAATCTGCTTCTAGGCAGAATGTGAATGGTTAGCAGCACCATAGACCGCAGCCATTTGCCACAGGATCTGGACGCAAAACTCAACATTCTAAAGGTCTCAAGGCATGCTCTTTAGTGGTGAGCATATGGCCAAGGGAGTGATTCATGAGTCAGAGCCAGAGCTAGACTGTCAACCAAGAGTGGCCATGGAAATGTTCTTGAAAGTGGCCCCATATTTATATATATGGGTAGCTTTATAATACATTCTTTACTTCATTCCACTCAAAAGAGGCCCATAGTGCAGAGGCCTACCGGGACATCTCCAGAGTTCCCTTTAGGCCAGTCCACCCTGGTTAGAGCTTTCCCTCCTTCAACCTGAACACCTTATCTCACAGGAAAAGTCTTGTACTAGTGATCAGGGTAAGGCGGCAGGGTTTAAGACCACCAAATCACCCACTTCCTGACTGACTCTGTGACTCTTTACTAACCATAATCTTTGAGCATCATCTCAGTGCCATCAATCATCTCAAAACAATAATGATCAACAAATATCCCACATTAATATCAGGTTGCCAATCATTCCCGTTCTGTGTTACTGCAAACACCCTCCTTGTTCAATTTTTTGATGTCAACAATAATCCAGGTGCATTATCTGTACTGGTGGGTGAATTCACAGGCCCCAAACTGAAGGTCCCGTTTACCTGAAAAGCAGGATTTTTCAACACTGACACAATAACGGCTTTTCGTGTGTGTTTTTCAAATTAAAATTGAAGGGCCATGTGAAAAAGGCTTACCTGTCACTACCAAAGGAAAAGCAGCATTTTAATTCAGCAGGAAGAAAGACACGGTGCATGTTGACAAAAAGTAATGTATATTATGTTTTGCATACAAAATACCAGCAGACATAGAAAAGCCCACTTTGTTTTCCATGGAAAAGTTTCTGCAGGCCAGAGGCAAAACCTTTTTCTGACTCTTGAACACACGTCACAAGAACACCCCCAATAGAAGGCTGCCATCCTAGTGTTTACAACTGCAATAAAATGTGGTTTGCTCTAGAAGGTGTGGAAAACCAGGGATCCTTTTGACTGGCTGTTTCTGCAGGACCATTTCCCTTGGCTGATGTATGACCAGAATGTAGACAGTAGGTTGGAAGATGGGGGCTACCATTAAGAGAGGCTAACAGGCTAAGTCATAGATTTCAGCACAGAGGCAGCGCACGCGAGCAGCGCAGAAAGGTAGCGTGCGCCAGCGTGCGCCAGCCGTGTGCGCTAAACAGCATTCTGGTGCACCGCATATTCATGGAATATCAAAGCCATTTTGAGCGCTGGCGCAGAGAACATCCCGCAGCGCCAGTTACGCCCCCAAAAACGCCCCTTGCGCAAGGATAAGGCATTGAAATCCCCAATGCAACGCAAAGGGCTGCGCTAACCCTGCACCAGTTCACAGGGCCGGTACAGTGCATTTGGGGAGTGCGTGGGAAGTTTCACACACGATAGTCCTTGGGCGAGTGGGGTACGTGTATAACGGGGGTGCGTGGGAAGTTTAACACGCGATAGGCCTTGTGCGAGCAGGGTACGTGTATTCTGAGGGGTGCGCAGGAAGTTTCACACGCGATAGGGCTTGGGCGGGCTGGGTAGGTATATTTTGGAGGTGCGCGGGAAGTTAGACACGTGATAGGCCTTGTGCGAGTGGGGTACGTGTAATCTGAGGGGTGCGCGGGAAGTTTCACTTGCGATAGAGCTTGGGCGAGCGGGGGACGTGTATTTTAGTTGTGTGCAGGAAGTTATACACACGATAGGCCTTGGGCGAGCGGGGTACGTGTATAACGGGGGTGCGCGGGAAGTTTAACACGCGATAGGCCTTGTGCGAGCGGGGTACGTGTATTCTGAGGGGTGCACAGGAAGATTCACATGCGATAGGGCTTGGACAAGTGGGGTACATGTATTTTGGGGGTGCGTGGGAAGTTATACATGTGATAGGCCTTTGGCGAACGGGGTACGTGTATTTCTGGGGGTGCGCGGGGAGTTGCACACGTGATTTCGCTGGTCGAGCGGGGTACGTGTATTTCTGGGCGTGCGCGGGGAGTTTCACACGCAAATTGGCAGTGTGGGTCCTCCCAGGTGTGCCCTCTCCCCCTCCCCCCTCCCCAGGCCCCGCAGACAGCCCATCCACCTAGGCCATGCCCCACAGGTAGCCCATCCACCCTGGGCATACCCCCCAGCCAGGACACATGTCACCATGCACCACTGAGCACCCACTCATGTCCCCCTGCACCCCCACCCACCCGACAGTGAGGGGCACCTGCCAGCAGGCCCTGACTCATGTGCCCCTGCACCCCCACCCACCCGGCAGTGAGGGGCACCTGCCAGCAGGCCCTGACTCATGTCCCGCTGCACCGCCACCCACCCGACAGTGAGGGGCACCTGCCAGCAGGCCCCGACTCATGTGCCCCTGCACCCCCACCCACCCGGCAGTGAGGGGCACCTGCCAGCAGGCCCTGACTCATGTGCCCCTGCACCCCCACCCACCCGGCAGTGAGGGGCACCTGCCAGCAGGCCCCGACTCATGTCCCCTCCCAACACATCATCATGATCCACAATCATGGCCCTCATGGCCACCCAAATCCCACTGCATGCCACCCCTGACCAAAGAACCAACCAAGTATTACATCCACCCCACATTGAAATGCCCATTACATGATACAACCCAAATGGCATGTATGTACATCAACACATGTCTGTCACACACACACAATGGGTGCCAGTGAATGTGAAAACCCACATCGTGACATGCATGAAACCAATGAGAGAATGCCACACATTGAAGTATGAAACAAAAATGTATTCAACACAAAATGAAGGGAATCAAATGAAAACACACAATTGTGGAAATAAGAAATAAAATGCAGCATGTCCCGAAATGAAAAAAAATATGAAATCAGAATCCAAATAAATCCAAATGAAAATGTGTCCGAAGTCTCCGTCCAACAAAGCAGATCCAAAGGGAAAGAAATAAGTAAAATCCATTGCTCCAGGGTGAAAAAAAAAATTATGATAAATCCACTGTTCAACTATATACAAATAACAAATCGAGGGTCCATGAACCCAACCATTGAAATCAAACCTACAAAAAAAGCTACCTAATAAAGAACTATCTACAAAAAGGTGGGGCATAGTCAGGCGCCCCAAATGAAAGAAAAACATAAATGAAACCTAACACTAACTAACTATATACAATGGCGGCGGGCAAGTCCTACGGCTCACTTGCCGATTTCCCGGGCCAGGGCATAATCGAACTCCTGTTCTATGTCCTGGAGGCAGCGCCCTGTGCATGGAGTTCTCCGCCCCGACCATAGTGAGCCATGCCTCTTCCACCCGCCGCCTCTCCGCATCTATGTGCTGGCCCAACTGCTGCCACACGGAAGACACTCCCAATCCAGGGTCTTCCTGCTCTCCGGCCGATGCCTGCCCCTCTGATGTTGATGGCCCCGAGCCATCATCGCTCCCACCTTGAGCCTGCTGCTGCTGTGCCTGTGCCCTTCTTCTTGATGCCTGCATGTCCTCCTTCTGCTGGGGTGCAGTTGTTGGTGTGGCCACCCCTGCTGGACCTCCGACTCCCGACTGTGGCAGGGATTTGTCCTCCACCAGCCTGACCGCTGGGTGAGAGGCAGCTCCACAGGGTGCCCAGGTGATACATGGGCCGGAAGATGGCACGGAGGATGACTGGTGCATAGGGGGTTCAGGTGAGGAGGGGGTTGGTACAAGTTCCAGCAGACGGAGGAATCCAGCACTGGTGACCCGTCCTAGTAGGTCGATGTGGTCAAAGAGGCATCCTAGATAACGTGTAGTGTCTTCACTAAAACACTGCAGTTCACCCCGCATGCCCCGTTGACGCTTAGCCACCCCAGCCAGGACAGGCTCAACCCGGTCCCGGACTGCCACATCTGCAGGGAGAGGAAGGCCAGTTGTTGTGCGCTCATCCCCTCCCTGAGAACGGGTCTGGACATAGGCATCCCTCACAGGATCGGGGACAGGATTACACACAGGCACCTCCACGGCGGCCTGTGGTTCCTCCTGTCCCTGCCCCTGGACTGCACCACCAGCATCAGTGGAATCCCCCCTCCAGATCCCGTGTGTGTCCCTTCCACGGCCTCCTCCTCAACCAAACCCCCCACCAACCTGGATGACTCTGTGCCATCTTCCTCCATCAGACCCTGTGGGGTCTCAGCTGCCCCTTCTGCTGCCGAGGAGTCCACCTCCAACCTCTGTCTATTGGACCTACCCTCAGCAGCTGCGGCCATGGAAGCAGCACCAGATTCCTCCCTCCCCGATGAGATGGCAATATGGGAGGAGGGCCGGGCCTTGCGTCTCCGGCTGGCGGTGCGATCCCTGCCGCCTTGCTCCACAGCACCGTTTCCTCCCTCTTCATCAGTTGACGCTGCAGACAGGGAGAGATAGAACACAGGCATCAAGGCACTGTACAATGCTCTGATAAACACATGACAGTTGTACATGAGTGGCAGTGTCAAACTTCAGACATGGCATCACACTCCCCAACACACATGTCATTTCAACTCACACACATGAGCACATCAACAGGAATGTTGCACCAGGCAGCACCATCCATACACAAACAGCAGGATGAGCAGCCGAAGGTGAGCCTCACCTCACATGCAACACGGGGAGTGCAGAACACATGCACACACGCCACCAGACATACATGCATCTGTACATCTCCACCACCTGTTGCAGTGATAAGATCTCCATCCATGTCACATCTGGCAATCAGCCTCCTACATGTCAGTGTCACATGCATCCATGGTGTATCACAGTTGCATACTTGTCAAATAAACACACATGCACATGTACATAGTGCAGATACATGCAGGTGGAACCACCATCCATGTGTGACACCACAACCATACCACTGTCCATACACAGAAATGTAAAAATGTGTGCACCCACACCTGCATTTGGCCAGCATGCTTACCAACACATACACCATCGATGTGTCTCACACATGAGAGGACTCACATGCGGCAGGCTCATTTCCCTGTACATACACATGCATACATGGCCCTACACAGACATATGTTTGTTTGTTTGTTTGTTTGTTTGTTTATTTATTTATATGGCGCACCATACCCAGGGGCAGCAGGGCGCAGGCAGAAAGAATATGCGAAGCTTACAATGTTACAGAAATATACAGTTGAGATAAAATTATAGACATATGCAATTAAGGATTAGAGGAATGAGAAAAATACAAATCTTCACACATAAAAAATATCAATATCAATACAAAGAAGTGAAATATACAGATATGTACAGGGGCTGTTTGTGGCGAGAGCAAAGGCCTCAAACAGAAAGTATCAGTATCTATACAGAAGTGTAAAATGTACAATTAAATGCAGGGGTTGTTGGAGTTCAAATGACTGATGAGATTCCTTCTAAAGTGCAAATAGGGTTGATCGGCTCTCAGGTTATGTGGCAAAGAATTCCAAAATGTAACAGCTTTCACAGGGAAGCTGTTACCTCCAATGGTGGAGAGTTTGAATCTGGGAATTATGAGACAGTTGGAATTGATAGTTCTTGTTTGTCTGATGGATGACTTTCTCTTTACTTTGTCCATCAGATAACTAGGGGCAGCATTGTTGAGGGCTTAATGGGTTAGGGAGGCCAACTTTAGTTTGATTTTATTGTCGGTGGAGAGCCATTTGTGTTGGCGTCTGGTAGTAGAGATGTGTTCTCTTTTATTAATGCCGAGGGCAGCTCTCAAGGCATTATTTTGTAGGATTTGTAGCCTATGGGTAATGGCTTTGTTAGCACCGCTATATAGGGCATTACAATAATTGAGCCTGGAGAGTATGAGTGCTCTTGCCAAGATCATACAGCTATCATTGGATAGGAATGGTCTGCCTGCCCTTATTAATTTGCAGGTATACGCAGTGGTGGATGCTAGTGAGTTGACCTGTTTAGTGAACGACATAGTGGCATCCAGGTAAAAGCCGAGGGTTTTTACCTCCCTGGATACTTTGATAGTGTTGCCGTCTATGTTGAATTCGGCATATTCAAGACCTAGTTAATTGACATTAGTGGGGGTACCCAGGATGATGAGCTCTGTCTTGTCATCATTCAGGCATAGGCCATGAGATGCCATCCATGCCTGAATGATGAGATACACCCTATTCACCAACTCTCTGTCCTTACTGTGATCCCCTGAAAGTGGGAGGAGAATCTGAGTGTCATCTGCGTAGTTGGTGTAGGTGACACCCAGATGATCCAGATCGTCGAACAGAGGTTTGGTGAAGATGTTGTATAATGTGGGGGAGACGCATGAGCCCTGTGGGACTCCACAAGTAATAGGAGAGGGGTCTGCTGCTGCTGATGGCGAGAAGACTCTCATTGTTCTCTCGCTCAGAAAGGATTCAATCCATCTAATGGCTTCTGGGGAGAAATCAGCAGCTGAATCCAGGTGTCTGCAGAGGAACTTGTGGTCGACAAGGTCGAATGCCGCGGAGAGGTCAAGTAGGAGGAGGAGTGCTGTCTTTCCCTTGTCCCTCAGGTCATCAATTTGGGTCTTCAAGTCAATGAGGGCTGTTTCCATGCCGTGTAATGGGCGGAAACCTGATTGTCTGGAGCCTAGTAATTTGTGTAGTTATAGGTATTTTTGAATCTGGACGTAGGCCACTTTGTCCAAGATTTTCAGTAGAAAGAGTACCGTGGTGATGGGGCGGTAGTTGGTGCGGATGAGAGGATCAAGCATCTGTTTTTTAATGAGGGGGAGCACCCAGGATTGTTTTAAGTTGGAATGGAAGGGATACTACCTGAGGAAAAAGATGCGTTTATAAGTTTGGAAATGAAGGGCGACAGGTCTCTGGCTGCGTCCTTGATTATGTGTGCAGAGCAGATGTCGCCTTTGCAGTTTGAGGGTTTGAGAGAAAGTATAATTTTCTCGACCTCCAGGATGGTAGTTTTAGAGAAGGAGAATGAATTAGTGTGTGTGCTTGGTAAAGCATTAGGCGGAGGTGTGGGAGGGTTGGTGAGGTTTAAGGAGTCTTTTTTTAGTTGAATTTTGTTTAGTAGGGTGTTTATTTTATTTGCTAGAGCATGTTGGATGTCTGCGCACCAAGTCTGGTCCTTGGTGCAGGTGTCGGGTGTGGCAATGGGTGACTCAAGTTCCTTCAATATGGAGAAGAGCTCCTTCATAATTGAGTTGGAATTAGCAATCTGATTGTTGTAGGAGTTCTGTTTAGCTAAACAGATTTCAGCTTTGTATTGACGAGAAATCATATCAAGAATGGCTTTCTTTTCACTGGAAGGGCATAGTTTCCAGGCAGATTCACATTTTCTCTTTTTTAGACAGAGGGCTTTGAGTTCAGGTGTGTACCATTTATTTAAATGGGTTTTGGGCTTGCTGGTGCGAAGTTTAAGTGGGGCAATTTTGTCCATGGTAGTTAACATAATTTTATTATATTCGTGAACTAGTGTGTTGGGATCTAGATTGTCTGGCAATGTGTTTAGCGTTGGGAGGATGGCTGGGATGATTCTTTCTACTGTTATATTTTTCCTATTTCTTGTCAGGCAGGGTGGTGCCAGTGACACAGTTGTGGTAGGTGGTCTGGAGGTCAGTAGGTCAAATGAGACCAGGGAATGGTCGGTCCAAGGTAGTGGTGTGGTAGAGGAGATGACCGCTGAGCAATTAGCATCGGCAACCCAGTCTAGGGTTCTTCCCTTCAGGTGAGTGGGTAGGTTGACTTTTTGTGAGAGTCCGAGTGATGAAATAGTATTGGCTATGGTGGAGGCATGCATGTCTGCTGGATCGTTAAACCCTAGGTTGAAGTCACCTAGTAGCAGTAGTTGTGAGGTGGTTTTCGCATTGTTGGATAGTAGGCTATGCAAATCTTCCTCGAAGGTCCCTGAGCGGACCAGGTGGTCTGTAGACCAGGTGGATGGTGAGGGATTGGGTGTTATTTATAGGGAGTTTGGCAGTGAGGGATTTGCATGATAGCAGGGTTTGAGTCGGGGCTAATCTGAGAGCTAGACTTTCTTTGGATATGATAGAGATGCCACCGCCACGGTTGCCCACCCGGTCCTGCCTGGATATGGTATAGCCATCTGGGATGGCCAACATTAGAGCCGGGCCTGCTGCATTGTGTAACCAAGTTTCAGTTAGCGCAATAAAGTCTAATTTGTCTTTAATGATTAGGTCTGCTATATCAAGGGTATGTGCGACCAGTGATCTTGTATTAAGGAGAGCTCCTTTATAGGAATGTTCATCCGTTTTTACCGAGATGTTTGTATGAGAGATTGGTTTGGACTTAGTTATAGGGATGGTGGGACCTTTGGTGGTAGGTGGGGCAGGCTGGTGGTTTAGGGCCATGGGTTTTCTAGTATGGTGGCCTTTGGATTCGTATTTGGAGTCAGAAAGGAGTCTTCGGGGCGGCTCATATAGTTTAGAATGTCTAGCGCGAAGTTTGTTGTTTCTTTCAGTGGTGGGGCAAGGCCAGGAGGCAAGGGTTGTTGGTCCTAACCTGCGATGATACCTTGGGCAAGAAGGGTCAGAATAGTGGCTTGCTATGTAAGAATCATTAGGAGGACTGGTCCCTAGCTGAAAGGGGGAGGCTCCTGAGTCGGTATCCTGAGTGGGAATATCAGGGGGTGCGAGCGTGGCCATCGCACAGAAGGTGAGTAATACAGTTAGCATTTTCTGCGAATCAGCGCTGACGTTGTGTGAACAGAGCGGGAATAGCAGTGTGGATGCTATCTAGGAGATAGGGTATAGGCAGGACTGATAGGGTAGGGTGACAGTCTAAGTTTCCAACTGCAAGTCAGTGGAGGTCAGAGGTGCAGTAATAGCTAAATTCAATGAGCAGTAGCATGATGGATCCGATCACGGGGGTACTGTAGTACAGTAATAAAGCAGGGGATAATGCAATTCAGTGGCATGGTAGTTAGGGCACAGGGATACTGCAGTACAGTGAAATGGCAGTTCAGACCAGGGGATAATGCAATTCAGTAATATGGCAATTCAATAACATGGCTGTTCAGAGCAGGGCAAAATGCAATACAATCATGTGCAATTCAATTCAGGGCAGGGCAGAGTGCAGATCAATAATGTGGCCGCTCAAAACAGGGTGAAATGCAGTTCAAAACAGCGTGAAGTGCAGTTCAAAACAGGGTGAAATGCATTTCAAATCAGGGTGAAATGCATTTCAAATCAGGGTGAAATGCAGTTTAATCACGTGCAATTCAAGTCAGAGCAGGGTAACACAAATGCAGTATGTAGATAAGCAGTGGTACCTAGGTTCAGAATCAGGCATATGGCACAAA